>NC_090387.1:35864574-36227907 GCF_036365525.1 Heterodontus francisci
GAATGCAAGCAGCATTCACAACAAAGTAGATTATTTGAAGGCACAAATAGAGGTAAATAGGTATAATTTAATTGCCATTACAGAGTCGTGATTACAGGGTGACCAGGACTGGAAACTGGATATTTGCCATTTAGGAAGGATAGGCAAAGGGGAAAAGGAGGCGGAGGTAGTGCTGTTAATAAGGGACGAGATCAGCACATGAGTGAAAGAGGATCTTGGATCAAAGGAGCAAGATGTAGAATCAGTTTGGGCACAGTCATAGAGTCATACAGCACAGAAACAGGCCCTTCGGCCCATCGTGTCTGTGCCCGCCATCAAGCACCTAACTATTCTAATCCAATTTTCCAGCACCTGGCCCGTAGCCTTGTACGCTATGGCGTTTCAATGCTCATCTAAATACTTCTTAAATGTTGTGAGGGTTCCTGCCTCTACCACCTCTTCAGGCAGTGCGCTCCAGATTCTAACCACCCTTTGGGTGAAATTTTTTTTCCTCAAATCCCCTCTAAACCTCCTGCCCCTTCCTTAAATCTATGCCCCCGGTTATTGACCCCTCCACTAAGGGAAAAGGTTTCTTCCTATCGAACCTATCAATGCCCCTCATAATTTTGTATACCTCAATCATATCTCCCCTCAGCCTTCTCTGCTCTAAGGAAAACAACCCTAGCCTATCCAGTCTCTCTTCTTAGCTGAAATGCTCCAGCCCAGGCAACATCCTGGTGAATCTCCTCTGCACCCTCTCCAGTGCAATCACATCCTTCCTATAGTGTGGTGCCCAGAACTGTACACAGTACTCCAGCTGTGGCCTGACTAGCATTTTATACAGCTCCATCATAACCTCACTGCTGTTGTATTCTATGCCTCGGCTAATAAAGCAAGTATCCCATATGCCTTCCTAACCACCTTATCTACCTGTGCTGCTGCCTTCAGTGATCTATGGACAAGTACACCAAGGTCCCTCTGACCCTCTGTACTTCCTAGGGTCCTTCCATCCATTGTATATTCCCTTGCCTTGTTAGTCCTCCCAAAATGCATCACCTCACACTTCTCAGGATTAAATTCCATTTGCCACAGCTCCGCCCATTTTACCAGCCCATCTATATTGTCCTGTAATCTAAGGCTTTCCTCCTCACTATTTACAACACCAATTTTCATGTCATCTGCGAACTTACTGATCATACCTCCTGTATTCATGTCTAAATCATTAATGCACACTACAAACAGCAGGGGAGCCAGCACCGATCCCTGTGGTACACCACTGGTCACAGGCCTCCACTCGCAAGAACAACCCTCGACCATTACCCTCTGCCTCCTGCCACTAAGCCAGTTTTGGATCCAATTTGCCAAATTGCCCTGGATCCATTGGGCTCTTACCTTCTTAACCAATCTCCCATGCGGGACCTTATCAAAAGCCTTACTGAAGTCCATGTAGACTACATCAACTGCTTTACCATCACCTACACATCTAGTCACCGCCTCGAAAAATTCAATCAAGTTATTTAGACACAATCCTCCCCTGACAAAGCCATGCTGACTATCCCTGATTAATCCCTGCCTCTCCAAGTGGAGATTAATCCTGTCCCTCAGAATTTTTTCCGACAGTTTCCCAACCACTGGCCTGTAATTACCTGGTTTATCCCTGATACCCTTCTTGAATAATGGTACCACATTCGCTGTCCTCCAATCCTCTGGTACCTTTCCTGCGGCCAGAGAAGATTTGAAAATTTGTGTCAGAGCCCCTACAATCTCCTCCCTTGCCTCACATAGCCTGGGATGCATCTCATCTGGGCCTGGGGATTTATCAACTTTTAAGCCCACTAAAACAGCTAATACTTCCTCCATGTCAATGCTAATATGTTCAAGTATATCACAATCCCCCTCCCTAATCTCTACACCTACATCGTCCTTCTCCATAGTGAACACAGATGAAAAGTAATCATTTAAAACCTCACCTATGTCCTCCGGCTCCATACACAGATTGCCACTTTGATCCCTAATGGGCCCTATTCTTTCCCTGGTTATCCTCTTGCCCTTAATATACTTATAAAACACCTCAGGATTTTCCTTTATCTTGCCCACCATTGTTTTTTTATGTCCCCTCTTCTCTCTCCTAATTACTTTTTTAAGTACCTCCCTACACTTTCTATGTACCTCTAGTGCCTCCGCTATTTTCAGCACTCTGAATCTGCCATAAGCATCCTTTTTCTTTTCTCCTGATCCAATCCTCTATATACCTTGACATCCAGGGTTCCCTGGACTTGTTGGTCCTAGCCTTCACCTTAACGGTACATGTTGGCTCTGAACTCTCACTATTTCCTCTTTGAATGACTCCCACTGGTCTGATGTAGACTTTCCTACAAGTAGCTGCTCCCAGTCCACGTTAGCCAGATCCTTTTTTATCATATTAAAATCAGCCTTCCCCCAATTCAGTCCCTTTATTTCTGATCTGCCTTTATCCTTTTCCATAAATACCTTAAATCTGAGAGTTATGGTCACTATCTCTGAAATGCTCCCCCACTGACACTTGTACGACTTGTCTGGCTTCATTCCCTAGGATTAGGTCCAGTACTGACCCTTCTCTTGTAGAACCTTCTACGTACTGGCTCAAAAAGCTCTCCTGCATGCATTTTAAGAATTCCGCCCCCTTTAAGCCTTTTACACTGAGACTATCCTAGTTGATATTGGGGAAGTTGAAATCCCCTACTATTCTTACCCTATTATTTTTACACCTCTCTGAGATTTTCCTACATATCTGCTCCTCTATCTCTCCCCAACTGTTTGGAGGTCTGTAGTACACTCCCAGCCAAGTGATTGCCCCCTTTTTGTTTAAGTTCTACCCATATGACCTCATTTGAGGAGCCTTCTAAGATATCATCCCTCCTTACTGCAGTAATTGACTCCTTGATCAACAGTGCAATGCCACCTCCTCTTTTACCCCCTCCCCTGTCACGCCTGAAGATTCTATACCCTGGAATATTGAGCTGCCAGTCCTGCCCCTCCCTCAACCATGTCTCTGTGATAGCAATAATATCATAATACCATGTGATAATCAATGCCCTCAATTCATCTGCCTTACTAGTAACACTCCTTGCATTAAAATAGATGCAGTCCAGCCTTGCATTTTTCACTTGTGCCTTAACAGGTCTATATTTGCTCTGCTTTCCAGACTGACTCAGTTTCTCTTCGATATTTGACTGTGCATCACCCCCTACTGTACCTCTACTCTATATCCCACCCCCCTGCCAAATTGGTTTAAACCCCCCTCCCCCCCAACAGCACTAGCAAACCTCCCAGCAAGGATGTTGGTCCCGTTCCGGTTCAGGTGCAACCCATCCAACTTGTCCAGGTCCCACCTTTGCCAGAAACAGACCCAGTGATCCAGGAAACTAAAGCCCTCCCTCCTGCACCATCTCCTCAGCCATGCATTCATCTACTCTATCCTCCTATTCCTTTCCTCACTAGCACGTGGCACCGGGAATAATCCAGAGATTACAACCTTTGAGGTCCTGCTTTTTAATCTGCTACCTAGCTCCCTAAATTCTTGTTGCAGGACCTCATCCCTCTTTCTGTCTATGTCCTTGGTACCAATGTGTACCACGACCTCTGACTGTTCACCCTCCCCCTTCAGGATAGAGTTAAGAAACAGCAAGGGGCAGAAAACATTGGTGGGAGTTGTTTATAGGCGACCAAACTGTAGTGGTAATGTTGGGCATGGTATAAATCAGGAAATTAGAGCAGCATGTAGCATGGGCAATACAGTAATAATGTTTAGTTTAGTTTAGAGATACAGCACTGAAACAGGCCCTTCGGCCCACCGAGGCTGTGCCGAACATCAACCACCCATTTATACTAATCCTACACTAACCCCACATTCCTACCACATCCCCACCTGTCCCTATATTTCCCTACCACCTACCTATACTAGGGGCAATTTATAATGGCCAATTTACCTACCAACCTGCAAGTCTTTTGGCTGTGGGAGGAAACCGGAGCACCTGGAGAAAACCCATGCAGACACAGGGAGAACTTGCAAACTCCACACAGGCAGTACCCGGAATTGAACCCGGGTCGCTGGAGCTGTGAGACTGCGGTGCTAACCACTGTGCCGCCCCTAATGGGCGACTTGAATCTACATATAGATTTGGTAAACCTAATTAGCATTAATGCTGTGGAGGATGAACTCCTGAATTGTGTATGAGATGGATTTCTGGAGCAGCATGTTTCTATAATGAGAAAGGGCTAATTAATAACCTTGCTGTAAAGGAGCCGTTAGGAAATAGTGACCACAGTATGATAGAATTTTATATTACATTTGAAAGAGATATAGTTCATTCTGAAACTAGGGTCTTAAATCTGAACAAAGGAAACTTTGAAGGTATGAGTGGCAAGTTGGCTATGGTGGATTAGGAAAATACATTAAAAGAATTGACGGTAGACAGGTAATGGCTAGTATTTAAAGAAGTATTACACGGTTTACAACAAATAAACATTCCTCTAAGATGCAAAAACCCAATAGGAAAGGTAAATCAACTGTGGCTAACAAAAGACGTTAAAGATTGGATTAGGTCAAAGGAAGTCATAAGGTCGTCAGAAAAAGTGGTAAGCTCAAGGATTGGGAACAATTCGGAATCCATTAAAGGAGAACCAACAAACTGATAAAGGGAAAAGAGATTATTAATGCAAGCTAGCTAGAAACAGAAAGGCTAACTGTAAAAGCTTCTTTAGGTATGTGAAAAGGAAAAGATTAGCAAGGATGAATGTTGGTCCATTGCAAGAGTTTGTGGTGGAGAATGAGGAAATGGTGGAGAGACTAAACAATTACTTTGTATCTCTCTTTGCGGTGGAAGACACAGAAAATCTCCCAGAAATACGAGGGAACCAAGGGACTTGTAAAATTGAGGAACTGAAAGAAATTAGTATCATTAAAGAGGTAGTACTCGAAAAATTTATTGGATTGAACGTTAATAAATTCCCTGGACCAGTTCAGCTCCATCCCAGAGTATTAAAGGAGGTAGCTGTAGATGCATTGGTGGTAATCTTTCACAATTCTATAGATTCTGGAAGGGTCCCTGCAGACTGGAAAGTAGCAAATATAACCCACTATTTAAGAAGGGAGTGAGAGAGAAAACAGAGAACTACAGGCCTGTTAATTTGACATCACTAGTAGGGAAAATGTTAGAATCTATTATAAAGGATGAGATAACTGGACACTTGGAAAATAATGATATGATTGGGCAGAATCAACATGGATTTATGAAAGGGAAATAGTGTTTGATAAACCTGTTGAAGTTTTTTTGAGGATGTTACTTGTAGCATAGATAAAGGAGAGCCAGTGAATGTGGTGTACTTGAATTTTCAGAAGGCTTTTGATAAGGTCCCACACCGGAGGTTAATAAACAAAATTAGAGCACATGGGATTGGGCGTAATATACTGCTATGAATTGAAAATTGGTTAACAGACAGAAAGCAGAGAGTAGGAATAAATGGATCATTCTCAGGATGGCAGGCTGTTACTAGTGGGATATCACAAGGATCAGTGTTTGGGCCACAGCTGTTCATAATCTATATTTTTTTTATTCATTCATGGGATGTGGGCGTCGCTAGCCAGGCCAGCATTTGTTGCCCATCCCTAATTGCCCTTGAGAAGGTGATGGTGAGCTGCCTTCTTGAACTGCTGCAGTCCATGTGGGGTAGGTACACCCACAGTGCTGTTAGGAAGGGAGTTCCAGGATTTTGACCCAGCGACAGTGAAGGAACGGCGATATAGTTTCAAGTCAGGATGGTGTGTGACTTGGAGGGGAACTTGCAGGTGGTGGTGTTCCCATGCATTTGCTGCCCTTGTCCTTCGAGTTGGTAGAGGTCGCTGGTTTGGAAGGTGCTGTCTAAGGAGCCTTGGTGCGTTGCTGCAGTGCATCTTGTAGATGGTACACACTGCTGCCACTGTGCGTCGGTGGTGGAGGGAGTGAATGTTTGTAGATGGGGTGCCAATCAAGCGGGCTGCTTTGTCCTGGATGGTGTCGAGCTTCTTGAGTGTTGTTGGAGCTGCACCCATCCAGGCAAGTGGAGAGTATTCCATCACACTCCTGACTTGTGACTTGTAGATGGTGGACAGGCTTTGGGGAGTCAGGAGGTGAGTTACTCGCCTCAGGATTCCTAGCCTCTGACCTGCTCTTGTAGCCACGGGATTTATATGGCGACTCCAGTTCAGTTTCTGGTCAATGGTAGCCCCTAGGATGTTGATAGTGGGGGATTCAGCAATGGTAATGCCATTGAATGTCAAGGGGAGATGGTTAGATTCTCTCTTGTTGGAGATGGTCATTGCCTGGCACTTGTGTGGCGCAAATGTTACTTGCCACTTACCATCCCAAGCCTGGATATTGTCCTAGTCTTGCTGCATTTCAACACGGATTGCTTCAGTATCTGAGGAGTCACGAATGGTGCTGAACATTGTGCAATCATCAGCGAACATCCCCACTTCTGACCTTATGATTGAAGGAAGGTCATTGATGAAGCAGCTGAAGATGGTTGGGCCTAGGACACTACCCTGAGGAACTCCTGAAATGATGTCCTGGAGCTCAGATGATTGACCTCCAACAACCATATATATAAATGATTTGCATGTGGGGACCAAATGTAATATTTCCAAATTTGCTGATGACACAAAACTAAATAGGAATGTAAGTTGTGAGGAGGATGCAAGAAGGCTTCAAGGGGATTTGGACAGGCTAAGTGAATGGGCAAGAATATAATATGGCAGATGGAATATAATATGAGTAAGTGTGAAGTTTGGTTTTTTTTAAAAAACACAAAGGCAGAGTATTTCTTAAATGGTGAGAGGTTGGGCTGTGATGTCTAAAGGGACCCGGGTGTCCTTGTTCATGAGTCACTAAAAGCTAGTATGCAGGTGCAGCAAGCAATTAGGAAGGCAAATGGTATGTTGGCCTTCATTGCAAGGGGATGAGAGTACAGGTTTAAAGATGTCTTGCTGCAATTGTATAAAGCCTTCCTGAGACCGCAGCTGGCGTGTACAGTTTTGGTCTCCTTATCTAAGGAAGGATATACTTGCCATAGAGGGAGTGCACCGGAGGTTCACCAGACTAATCCCTGGGATGGCGGGGTTGTCCTATGAGGAGAGATTGCAGAAACTGGGCCTGTATTCTCCAGAGTTTCAAAGAATGAGAAGTGATCTCATTGAAACTTACAAAATTCTTACAAGGTATGAGAGGGTAGATGTGGATAGGATGTTACCTCTGGCTGGTGAGTCTAGAACCAGGGGACACAGTCTCAGAATAAGGTGAGATGAGGAAGAATTTCTTCACTCAGGGTGGTGAATGTATGGAATTCTCTACCCTAGAGGGCTGTGGAAGCTCAATCATTGAGCATGTTCAAGACAGAAATCGATAGATATCTGGATACTAATGTTATCAAGGGATATGGGGATAGTGAGGAAAAATGGCGTAGAGGTAGTTGATCAACTATGATCTGTTTGAATTGTGGAGCATCTCGACAGGCTGAATGGCCTACTCCTGCTCCTATTTCCTATGATCCTAAATCTTAAGATGTTGGTTTACTGCTATCTGAGTAACTTGAAAAATCTTTTGAGCATTTTGTATCAAATTTAGTGTGTAGACAGAGCTAATCATTGAGATTTTATTCAAGGATTAAGCTACTTCTAAAAATAAACATTACTGTTTCTAACATGTTGGTTTTATAGTTCATTTAGGGTGGCGCAGTGGTTAGCACCGCAGCCTCACAGCTCCAGCGACCCGGGTTCAATTCCGGGTACTGCCTGTGCGGAGTTTGCAAGTTCTCCCTGTGACTGCGTGGGCTTTTGCCGGGTGCTCCTGTTTCCTCCCACAGCCAAAGACTTGCAGGTTGATAGGTAAATTGCCCCTTATAAATTGCCCCTAGTATAGGTAGGTGGTAGGGGAATATAGGGAAGGTGGGGATGTGGTAGGAAAATGGGATTAGTGTAGGATTAGTATAAAGGGGTGGTTGATGGTCGGCACAGACTCGGTGGGTCGAAGGGCCTGTTTCAGTGCTGTATTTCTAAATAAAATAAATAATTGAAGAAATAAATAGGTTTCATTATTTAGTGAAAGGACATATCCAATTATTGTTTGGCTCCTTTATTAAAATAGTATCATTTAAGTTTGCTTAATTATTACATTGTCATTTTAATTGTTTTTTAGATTGAGAAAGTCTAAGAAATCTTCTATTTTAGTACTGTATACTAGAGACATCCTGCATCATTTCTAAAAATAATTACTCTGTTGAAATTTAAAAGACCTCTGTTTTTATTAGAAAATTAAATGGATGGTTGTGTTGTACCGGATTTTGGTGCCGTGTTCCCTTATACATTTAATTTGACAATCAGGCTTCCCCCTCAGTGTGCTGTCTGTCATTTGTTTTTTGATATAAAAATGTTATTAATACTGATTAAACATCTTTTGAGCTCAATGCAAAACCATTATCAACAGAGTAGCTTCTTTATTAATTGATTCAGTTTTAAAAGCCAACAATGAAATAATTTTCTTGGTAGGTTGAATGAGCATGCTACATATTTGTGAGCATGGTACGACATTGCATATATATTTGAGTCTGTTTAGGTCCTGTTCAACAAAGGTCTGCTGACTTTATTCCTGTGAAAATCACTAGTTTATTAGCTGCATAATTGATGAAAATGACACCTGAATGAATTGGAATTTGCTCATATTTCCTGGTATCTTCTTCATACATGGCATTTGACATCATTAGGAGCACTATCCATTTTACATTTTTATTTGTACAATTAGAATTAGTAGGATATTACAAAAAACGTTTGAACATCTAACTCAATGTACCACAATAATTAAATTGTGTTATTGTGAAATCTGTTTCTAATTGCATTGTGCTACAGATTGTTTTATTATTTCTTTTAATTTTAGATGATTTTAAACGGATGTTAAATGACAGTGTCGTAAGTGCAAGCCCACAATGTCTGCAAGTTTTGGTCACTTGGGCTCACCATCATGGCAGCAGCTGTGGGTCCCCACCAAATGTACAGAGTGTCTTATCTGCAGAGTATCGTGGAGTAGTTGGAGCTGTATGGGGGTGTCTGGAGGGACACAGTTACATCCTGGATGTGCATTCAAATCACAGCATTGCACTGAACGAGGGACAGTGCCCATACAACATAAATAACGATTCAAAGAAAGAGGAAATTGTGGGAAGCACATTATCTTTACCACTTCATAATGGAACAGGTACTGAAAATGGCGAGGGTGGTTCTATATCTAAGCTTCAACCAGTCCCAGTGTCGCTTCGGTCATCCGACCCTCAGCCTTGTATATACAGTGGAGTTACTTCACAGCCAGTAGATGTGGACAACTCAGAATGGCTGTTGAGCAAGGACATGTTTTTGCGTTTAGATCCTCATAGTACTGAGTGCTTTTGGGAAATAGTTCAGTTACAGGATGCCACCCGAGTATTAAATTCAAAAGGTAAGAAATATGTTTTAATGTTAAATAATTTTTATACTACACAATTGAAATTGAAGTTTTTATAACACAATGGGGTTCTTAGAAGCAAAAAGGTTGAAAACCCCTGATCTAGGTAACACTTCAGTGCAGACGGTGGGACTGCTGCACCTTTGAGGTGCTGGTTTTCAGACGAGGTGTTATTCTTGCTATGTAATAGGGAGGACAAATCAGCAGTGTTGTGAACATTCAGATTTCTTTTTAAATTGGAAATCTCACTTCTTATTTTGAGAAAGATGGAGATTCAGTTCAGAGTGTTCTACTACAGTATAATTTAAGACACCTCTTCTCTCAAACTATCAGAATAAAAATAAATCTGAATAGCAGAACAACTGAATAATGTGAAATGTTATGTCTTTCAATATTTCATTGAAAATTTCTAGTATAGGTTGCATTTAATGCATACATCTCATGTACTGTGATCATTGACCTTATTAGAGCCTTATTAAATATGGATACCATCGAAATGTCTCCCGAGACAAGGAGGCCAAAGAAGAAGAAGCGAAGAAATGGGTTTTTTATTGCTAGCACATTCCAGACAGACTCTGTTTTAGGATGACTAAGGAATAAGAAGACAGACTCTGATTTAGGATGACTAAGGAATAAGAAGTGATCTGTTATCATCTTGGGGAGTGCAAGGAACAAAGGTGCTAATAGAATCTTGTAAAATTGGGGTTATCAGGTCCACAGTACAGGCGAGGATTAGTGAACCCTTAAAAGGAGAGGACTAATTAGGGACAATCAGTATGGATTTATAAAGGGCAGGTTGTGCTAGACTTTTTTTGAGGACATCTGTGTAAAGATAAAGGGAGTATAGTGGATTACAGTTACATTTGGAAAGGGCAGCCAAAGGCAACCCAAAACTTACAAAGACGGTAACCCAAGAGTGCACAAGGTTTTTAAGTAGCAGGAGAAATTAAAAGTAAATGGAGCAGTGAAACAAATTTCGACAAGGGTACATTGACCTAAAATCTGGGAATGACGTACTTTGTAAATTTGTTGACTGTAGTTGGAAGCTTCTCTCTCTGGGTGCTTGTGAAACATTTGCTGCATGTTGAACTTTTAGAAATTTAGAATTGGGCTGGATTTCATGTTCGCGCTGTGGCTTCCGGCAGCCAATTATAATAATGGAGGCATGGGGCCCAGCCAATTACGTGATGGGGGTGGGATTTGAGGTGCCAAATGCAGCGTTAAATGACTTTGGAGCAGGTGCTGGCGCCATATTTCAAGCCCTGCTTTCATTGCTGCCTTTGAGTCCTTTGCTGTTTGCTGCAGAAACTGGTCCTGCAGTGACTCCTGGTCCTCCCAGTCCTTCTGTTAAGGAAAGCACAGTATTGCTCAGGCAAGACATCGGGTGGCCCCACGGTTCAGTGATGCTGCCCTTGAGATTCTCCTCCAGGCTGCAAGGGAAAGGCGGGAGGTCCTCTTCCGCAGCGATGGCAAGAAGAGGTCCTCCTACCTGACCAAGCAAGCCTGGATGGAGATCGCAGAATAGGTAAGCAGCCGTGGGGTCACCCCTGAACATGGGTCCAGTTCAGGAAGAGAGTCAACAACCTCATTCAGTCTGCCATGGTGAGTGCTGCATATCGTTCTCTTTTTTGAGGGATTGCATGTGGCTATGTGGGAGGCTGCACAACATTGGGAAGAAAGGCTGCACAAAGGTACTGGCAAAGGGGATTAGGCACCAACACATCCTGCCAGATGCATGGTGACATCTTGGACACAGGTTGCATTCTTTCACAGATCACCCCCATTGCCTCCCCTGAGAGTTGCGGTGGGGAGAGCCATATAGGAAAGCACCGTGGGGACGCGGGGCTGCCACTAGCACATCTGTCCTGTGAAGTATGACTATTTCCCTGTTTCCACTTGCAGGACAAGTGGGTCCATAATAACAGGGAGACCTCATGGATTGGCAGAGGTATTGCTGACATATGACCTCTCTCAGTAGCTGAGAGTAAAGCACGGGAGCTGGTGGGGACCCAGGGCGGACGCTGGGTCTGGAGTCTCCATGCAAGAGAGTGAGGATTGTCTTCCATCGACATCCAGCACACTTCTGGAGATTTTCATAACGCATGGATATCATGACAAGATCTGCAATGCATATGTTTGTGTTCTCTCATGCAGGTCGGCATCCGCAGGAGACTCAATCCAAAGGGGGACAGCAGTCAACCTCTGAGGATGAGCAGTCAGAGGATGCACCATCCCATGACTCTCCTGCAATTTCCACCTGCGCTGATACTTTCACTTCAGTGGGTTTGCAAAAGCATACCTCTGATCTGAGCTGGAGAACAGCTCTTGTGCTTCAAAAAACCTAAGTGATCATGAAAAGTAGTGAGGGATCAATATATTGCCAATATATTTCACCCTCAAACCAGGTAGTTGTCGGTCAGTCTGGGTGGTTAGATGTTAGTTTAACTTAACAATTTTTATACTGTATCCACTGTAATAACTAACAAGATCAAGGAAGCCACTTTAATGCTAATATGTGACTAAAGAAGTCATTTTGTATCCTGTATTAACTACGAAGTAGAAATCAGTCATGAAAAAATAATGAACCTTGATTGTTATAATTAATTGATCAATAATCATATTAGAGTGGGTTCTCATTTAAACTTCAAGTTTAATTACTATAAATCTCTGTGTCTATGTGAGAGTGCTGTTCAGCCAAGACTGTCCAAACAATGGAATTTTTTGAATCCCTGATAAAGGCACATGGGATAGTACATCATGGCTTTATAGAGTCTGTCTTAGCGAATAGAGAAGTTGTTCAAAATCGGATTAAGAGACAATGTGAAACAATTCCATTGTATTCCTGTCTGGGATACTGAAGCCAGGTGGCTGCTAGAGGAAGACCTGATTAAGAATCAATCAAATTTACCTAGCAACAGCTAGAGCCAATTATTAAATTAACAACAGCCTGACTCTGACATGGTGTGATTGCCATCCAGGGGTTAAAAACCAGGGTTCCCTAAGGTTTTGTTGCTAGCCAAATTCTGAAGACTCTCTAGACAAGAACCACATGTCAATCTCCGCAAGTGGGTTCGAGTCCGAGACGGAGACCTGAGAGAGTGAATCCTGACCTACGCTTCAATGGACTGCACAGCTGGCTGAAGCTGTAAAATCATTGTCCTAAGTTTGTTAAGTATACCTTTTTCCTTTAATAAACTTTCTAAAATTTACTATCCAAAGAATCCTGTTTTTGCCTCAATTGGTTAAGTCTTATACGAACAAAGTAGATTTATCAAGTCACTTATGAATTGCTGGCAAATTGGAGTGACTGAAATTAATCAAGAAATGAATAAAGTTACAGATTTTAAAAAATGACATAAATTGGCGACAATGACAGGACACGACAAAAAACTGGGCATTTGGTTAGTGAAAAGTGGATTAGTGTGTTCTGGAAGGGTGTGCATGCAATTTCATGGTGACTTAGACCAACGTCAAAATGTTATCCATTTCCTCTCAGTACGAAGAAAGGTTGGAGAAAATGTTCAACGCAGATGTTCAGACACTACAGGCAGTATGTTTGACGAAGGGAGATAAGGTCCTATTGGAGGGCATTATCACTTTCATTCAAGGGAAAGTTGATAGTAAGAATTGGAAGCCAGCGAAGGCAAGAGACCTTCTGGCATACAGCGCATACGTTTGTGCTACAAAGAATGATAATGTCATCCAAAATAAGGATTAAAGAGCTAATGCAGCTGCTAGAAAAAGAGAGACCAAAATTCCCAGATGTTAGAGGCCTTAAAGAAGCAAAGCAAATAAGATTTGCTCGGTTGGCAACTCCGGGTTCACGACCTGGAGAGAGATGCTGACAGGACTGCTGGAGCAGTCGTTGCTGAAGCACAACAGCTAAAGCAGGAACTTGCTGAGCGTAGACAAGAGAAAAAACCCTTAAGCTAGAGTTGGAAGACGAATGGGATGCCTTTAAGGAGTATGTCTATGATCGACACTCTGAGGAAGATCACTCCAAATGTCAGTTAAAGATATATGAGTGAGAAGCAAAGACAGGAAGGCAGCAAGCCCTTAGTCACTGCTGTTGCATGGGGAGGTATGGCCCCAGATGTGCAAATAGACCCAGAGGGGTGTGCAATCGACTGGGAATGGTCAGATCCTCCACCGTCGCTAGCTAGGATTGAAACAAGAGACCCCCCCACCCCATAGCACCATTGTATGTCACTGATGTTACTCCCGTAGTAATACATTCCCCTAAGGAAATGTTGAACTCAAGTAAAGGTCCTCTGTATTTCTGCTATAATTTGGGAGAATAATGGAGCAGAGTTGGAAGGAGAATGGCTAAGGGGAAAAGACATCAGCTAAAAAGCCCACAGCAAGATTTTAGAACTGCTGTGAGAAAATCTGCTTGTATTTGTGTATGCCTGTGTTCTGGTTTGCAGAACTTCAAATCTTGAACCCTTTGTCGTCTGGCTGTTGTTGAAAGCATAAGTTTATCACTGGTCCTATCTATGTATATCTTTGTGTGAAACAGTACGAATTCGATCATTGAGGCAATCAAAATATAAGAACAGAATTACACCAGCATCTTTAATTTAAAATGTGTTGCCCTTTTAAGGAGCTACTTTTGCAAAAACACTGGTTTGCGTAGTAAGAAATAAAACTTCAGCCTTGAAGCAGAAGTCTGACAGAAATCCAGTTTGAACTTTTCAAAAGACTGCTAGAAAAATCAAAGTAATGATACATATTACTATTTCTATCAAATGGGGTTAAATAGCAAACATCAGAAATTGAAATTTAGTTTAAGGGAGAAAGAAGGATAAATAGAGGAGACAGAGGATTCTGTCTCCGTTTTCTGCTGTAAAATGTTGACGGTTTTGTTTGACTGTGAAAGCTAACATTTTCTTTAGTTTTGTTTCTTGTTTAGTTTTATCACAGTTATTTGAAAAGATGCCTGAAGGACAACAGGAGAATGTTGTAATTTATCTTTTCTTCGAATATGTGCTATTTAGTTCATAAGTATTGGTTTGAATTAAATTGGGAGTATTCAGATTAACTAAACTGTTAAGGTGTGAAAACTAGAATTTCTTTCGTGGCCATGGTGACATTCTAGTTATTACGTCAATTTGTATGTGGGAGTCTTTAATTCCAGACAATAACACTTGCAATTCTAAAGCTTGGCAGTTTAAAATTTTAAATGTTCGATCATGTGAATTGGGAATTGATTCTGGTTAATTAATTATCCTGGTTGTATCAGAAGAAAAGTAAATTTTGAAAAAACTCTTACAAACGTTTGGGAACAATTGAATTCTATTCCAAAATGATGTCTTTTCCGATTTAATTGAATTTAAAGATTCTGTTAAAGTTTGCAAGGTCACAGTGATGTCTCTTTAAGAAACTGGTGTCCCCCAAATTCTCTTTGGTTTTAGAATAATGAAGGATGCAACAGAATGTTTTCTTTCAAAGTTGATATTGTTACTAATGATTTTTGTTGTTTTCAGTTCCCAAGGATTAAAATTTATAGAATGTTGGAGGAGAAAAGAAAGAAAAAATTAAAATAAAACAGTTTAAAATCGGGTTTGGTTCTTTTCCAATTGAGAAAACTTTTTCAGAAAAAAGTTACGTAAAGTGACGCAATTGCATCAGGAGTCAACAACGTGTCCGTGGTAAAAGTTTTGAGGTCTGTGACTGGCAATTTCAGGAATTGGCTTCTTCTTTCCAGACAAGTATGACTTTCAAAAATTCACACCTTTCAGTTTCAGTTTCACAGCTGACAGATGCTGGGAGGGGGAATAGCGCTTCCGAGCTCAGGACAAGTTTGGGTTTTTCTGGTAGGTTCAGATATTTTCTTTTAACAAGCCAGCCGAGAAACATGAACTTGTCCTGAGTTTGGAAGCCACTGTTCCCGCTCCTGTCAGTTGTGAAACTGAAACTGACGGCTGTGAATTTTTTTTTTCAAACTGACCAATCAGAAAGCTGCTTTGGGGAGAGTTCCCACTCTCTGCAACTGTCAGAGAGATGGGGGCGAAGAGGGCAAAAGAGTGAGCAGGGAGAGGGGGGAGAGAGAGAGTGAGGACAGAAGGGGAGGGGAGAGGGGGAGGAAGCGAAAGATAGAGGGACAGAGGGGAGAGAGGGGTGAGACAGCGAGGGGAAGAAAGTGGGTGGGGGGGCGAGAGAGAGAGAGGAGAAGAAGAGGGACATGGGGGAGAGAGAGAGAGGGGTGAGAGATGGACACCGAGAGGGGGTAGGGATTGACAGAGAGAGAGTGAGAGGGGAGAGAAAGATCAATATCACACCTGACAGTTGGACATCTATCTGGATTCTTTGCATCGCTACATCAAGTGTGCGGGCAGGCGTTGACTACTGGTGCAAGCAAAAACAATGCCAGGTATCTCACTAAATAAGAAGAAATGCTTTTTATATCGGACTGTGTTTTGATGGCATTAGGTTGACTATACACTTTATATACAGATTAATTGCCCCCGTGTCCACGGCTAAGTCAATAATTTTGTCAAGTGTCCGTGGTGCAACATGTAGGTGCCTATCCCCGAATTGCATGCATCTAAGAATGTTTTGCTCCATGCACACCCCTCCGCACTCTGCAGATAAGCAGAGCAATTAACCCTTTCAGCTGACAGTTTTTTTCATTTAATTCACCACACAACATTTGTATTGCTGAGTGTAAATTTATATATCAGACATTCTGAAGTTTTAAGTTTCTAAATTGGCAGATATGTTTGAACATATTAACCCATTGGGCTCCTAACCAAAGCTCCAATGGATTTTTTTGTTTTTTTTCGTTTCAAATAGGTAACAATGGATCCCAGTTCCACATGAATATTGATGATGCCATAAGAAACCCAGCAGTTTTGAAAATCTTTCAAGACAAAGTGCTGGAGAACAAGAGATAAACAAAATTTTAATTTATAAAAAAAGCTAATGAAAAAAGACACAAAAACACACACACACATACAGAGTCTGGGTGGTTTCTATGAATATAAAAAAAAAGTTTTTTGTGGGGGGGAAATAAATTGAATATTAAGAAAACCTATCAGCCCAACAACATTGTTATTTAATTTTGGGATAATTGAGATGTAAAAAGTCCAGCGTAATTTAGTAAGTTACTTTTGAGAAACTAAAACGTCATCTAAAGAACAAACAAAATGTGTTAATGCCTGGAATCAAATGGGTATTTTTGATTTCTGTTTTAAAGATATTATGAGAATGGACTGTAAAGTTTTCCAGGGCCCATGAATGAGAGAGAATGGTAGTTAATGGAATGCCCCACTTAGAATTGAAGATAGAGACAGGAAAAATAGCACCAAATGGAAATTGGAATAACCTGCCATGGATGTAATTCAATGGAATATATTAATCTGGTATTGATGTACATTCTAGTGAAAAGAAAGTGTAGCTGAGACCAGCAAGTTTACAGTTTTCTTTTGGAGATGCTTGTGTCCTTGCCCATGTTTTTTTTTGAAGAATGAGAATTTGGTATTCTACCCCAGGCATTAGGGCCATACGGGGAGATAAGCAAAGGTATTGAGATAGACAGCCCTCTTTTGATGAGATCACCTGAGAGTCAAGAATGTGTGGCATGATATTGGGATACCGATGTAAGAGTGCAGATGCAGAAACATTTGGTGAGAGTCACTGAAGAACGTGTCTCAGATATGTGCGACTACTTTACAAACAGCATGGTATGAAGTGGTTAATGTGGCTAGTAGAGTGAGACCACATTTTTAAATCATCAAGGCACTGACACATACTCCATAGAGAAACTGACTTCAAAATAAACAGGATGGAATTAAACACACTGGTAATGGTCAAAATGAGTAATATTAAAATAAAAGGGATAACAATTTGCATTGGGAAAATTAAGGGCTTGGGAATAGCAATACCTGGTAAGAACTACCTCCGCAAGTTGTATACAGGTAAAGGGAGAGCTGGAGAATCCTTTAAATTTATGATTTATTGATGATATATTAAACTGTAGCTTTAGAATCGCTTCTGCAAAAAGCTAAGGGATATTAATGGGTAAGGTAATCTGTAGGTGGGGACTACAAGTACAGGTTGACAGCGACCAAGACTCACATTTTACAGGAAACATTTTTACTCAAATGCAACAATTATTGTGAGTCACGCACAAATTACATATCAGTCATCATCCACAGTCTTCTGGGGTGATGGAAACGGGGAACAGAACTTTGAAAACAATGTGGAAAAAGTTGCGTACAGATCACCCCATTCAATAGGCTAATATGTTGCCACTATGCCTCATGGCTATAAGATCAACACCTCATAGAACAACAGGAATTTCTCCCTCTGAGGCAGTAACAGGGAGATTCATGAGAACTCCAAGCCATTTAACACTGACAGCAATGACTCAGAAACCATGCAGTTCTAAATGGTTGGAGCAGATGGTGGAACATACAGCCCTGGTAAATCAGTATGTGGCAAAGAACTTGGGAGTTTCGAAAAAGAGAATTAAGAAGTATTTTGACACAAAAGTAAGACATTATAAGTACCGGGTTAGATACTTAGTCATAATGCTTAACTACAGAAAAAAGGAAGATGTGTTTGATCCAAAATGGAAAAGGCCATTTCCTATTATAGACAAGTTAAATCCAGCTGTATACCTGGTACAGATTGAGAAGAGAGAAACGAGGAAATGAAAAAAGCCACTGATGGCAAACAGTAGTTAATGCAAACGAACACCCCTGGCTCAGAACTATCTTTGTATTGGTACAGTTGTCATTATTTTTATCATCTGCTCCTTGAGAGTACTCACTAGAAGGTTGCAAAAGCATACCTCTGATCTAAGATGGAGAACAGCTCTATACCTCAAAAGAATTAAGTGATCATGAAAAGTAGTGAGGGATCAATATATTGCCAATATATTTCACCCTCAAACTGGGGAGTTGTAGGTTGGCCTGGGTAGTTAGATTTTAGTTTAGCTTGACAATTTTTAGACTGTATCCACTATAATAACTAACAAGATCAAGGAAGCCATTTTAATACAAACGTGACAAAAGCCATTTTGTATCCTGTATTAACTATTAAGTAGTAACTCGTCATGAAAAAGTAATGAACCTTGATTGAGTTATAATTAATAAATCAGTTATCACAGCGGGTTTTCATTTATACTTTAAGTTTAATAACTATAAATCTCTGTGTCTGTGTGAGAAAGTGCAGTTGAGCCAAGACTGTCCAAACAATGGAATCTTTTGGATCCTTGATAAAAGGACATGGAATAGTACATCATGACCTTGCAGAATCTGTCTTCGCGAATAGAGAAGTTGTTCAAAATCAGATTAAGAGAGAGTGTGAAACAACTCCATTGTATTCTTGTCTGTGATACTGAGGCCAGGTGGCCGCTAGAGGAAGATGTGATTAAGAACTAATCAAATTTACCTAGCAACAGCTAGAGCCAATTATTAAATTAACAATAGCCTGACTCTGACATGATGAGATAGTCATCCAGGGGTTAAAAACCAGGGTTTCATATGGTTTTGTTGCTAGCCAAATTCTGAAGATTCTATAGACAAGTACCACATGTCAATCTCCGCAAGTGGGTTTGAGTCCGAGACACAGTCCTGATGGAGCGAATCCTGACCTACACTTCAATGGACTGCACAACCAGCTGAAGCTGCAAAAATCATTGTCCTAAGTTTGTTAAGTATACCTTTTTCCTTTAATAAACTTTCTAAAATTTACTATCCAGAGTCCTGTTTTTGCCTTACTTGGTTAAGTCCTGTACGAACAAAATTAGATTTATTAAGTCACTTACGAATTGCTGGCAAATTGGAGTGGCTGCAATTAATCAGGAAACAAATTAAGCTACAGATAACAAAATCAGATAACACCTCAGTGGGTTTGCGCTCTGCTTTAGACTCAGGGTCACAAGCTGATGAGAGTACCGCACATGTGCCCGTGCAGCTGGCTGAGGCTGAGAGTGGCGAGGGTGTGATAATTGGTGGATTTTGGGTGGCAAGGCCCATGCTAAGCCCTGGGCTGGTGACAAGACTCTGGTGTCAAGAGCACAGGGCATGCTAGAATTGCACAGAGGTAAGGCAACACCTGGCAGAGATGGCAGAGCCCAAGTGCAACTGTGAGCAGATGATGGAGGAGTCCATCCATGCCATGAGTGCTGCCATGTTTCAGGCATGTGAGCAAATGGCTTCCTCCATCAAGAGATTGGTGACTCTTATGGAGAGCCAGATCCCACAGATGCATACAGACCTGCACACCATTGCCTTGGCCGGGAGCTCAATTCGGCAGTGGTAAGGCAAGAGAAGGGCAAGGTGAATGGATCGTCTCTAGCTCCTTGGCTTTTCCTGTTGAGCAGGGAGGTTCAAGTGAGCCTTGAAAGAGAGGAGAGGCTGACCTCCACATCTGGGGGCTCCCCTCAGGGCACTCTGAGTGTGGACAGCGGCTCCTCAGCCCCTCTTGCCATTGAGCCCAGCTCCAGTAACCGCGATGCCCAAGGAGAGTCCTGCCCTGTGCAGGAAACCCTCAGGCAGCCAGAGGACGGCCACCAAAGTCATCCCAGGCCAAGGGGCAACTTGATCAGCAGCCTTCCTGTAGCCCAGCTGCTAGTGCAGGGGTAATACCGCATAGAAGCACTTGAAAACCAGTATAAAAAAAACACATAGACACACTTGGGGTTTCATGGGTGCTTGCAATTTTCCATTTGTATTCTGCTGTAAGGTTTGTTCATTTTTGAAGAAAACATTCATTGTGGAAAATGTTTATTCCTTCATGCCTTAATTATGAGATGCTGACTTCACCCTTCTGCCATAGTGGACTGGTAGTCTATTCTTGGCCCCCCCTTTGGTAAGCGTCTCTGATGTACCAGAGCACATGTGTGATCTGGGCACCATGCATAGAATCCTAACAGAAAGGAAGAGACAGACTGAATGCTTTAAGGTAAGTTTCTATTGCTTTAACTCTGAGAGGCAAGCATGGTGGCTGGAAGCAGTTATGTGTGAGACTGTCTCTTGCCTCCTGGACTTCCCTCGGGGTGGCGCTGTATCACGCTACGGGGGTCCACAAAGACAGGATGGATGAGACCCATGCCAGGTGATCTGTAGGCCTCCAGAGCATTTTCCTTGCAGAGACAATGTTGCCCTGGCATCTTTGCCTTTGCTACTCCTCTCGGCTAATGCACTGATAGTCCTCAGTGGCCACCCTTACTGACAGCCAACCCTTTCACCCAGTTGTATGACCACCTTTGCTGACCGTCCGACACCATGATCACCCGTGCTGACCACCCGAGACCAAGATCACCCGTGCAGAGCGCACAGCACTGGCAGCCAACAATGGCCTCCACTCCCCCCTCTTCCCATATTCAGTACTGTTCATGGCTGCCTTCCTGTCAAATCATCTGTGCTAAAATGGTCGAAGTGAATTGTCTCAAGAATGGCTTTGTACATCATATCTTGTAAGAAAGTACCTGAGAGAATACACATCTTTAATTTTGATATCAGTTTCTTAAATACAACTAGGTGCTACTGGCTGCAGGAATCATAGTATTATAGTACCTTGTTTGAACATTGTGGCCTTGCCTCGGTACTGCCAGCTTTCAACAGCTGGGGATCCAAAGGCACGTGAGGCTGCCCCCCCCCCCCCCCCATTGAATCACAATAAATTGCGTGCAAACATATTAAAACTAACTGTTCAGCAATTCAAATGGCAGTCTTGTCGTGTCGGAGCGGCAACACTGCCTAGGTGCTTTCCCGCCGCTGACCAAATCCAAATGGCCCCCACGCCTCCATTCCTACTCCAAGCAGGCTCACTAAATTCAGTCCATTATTGCTGAACAAATGTCAACCTCTGCAAAGATAAGCTTCCTTTTAGAAGTGAAGAGATCCCCTCAAAAGTATAAAGCTGCATTGGTAGAATATTCAGAAATGTAAACAGGAATTTCTTTTAATTGCCCGATATTGTAATGTTATCCCTGTCAAATCATCTGTGCTAAAATGGTAGAAGTGAATTGTCTCAAGAATGGCTTTGTACATCATCATATCTTGTAAGAAAGTACCTGAGAGAATACACATCTTTAATTTTGATATCAGTTTCTTAAATACAACTAGGTGCTACTGGCTGCAGGAATCACAGTATTATAGTACCTTGTTTGAACATTGTGGCCTAGGAAGTACAGTAAGACATCTACCTGTTTTAAATATGAATAGGCCTCAAGATAGCTGCTGTGATTTCTAGAAATCACAACATGTAGAGAAAGTATTACTAAGTTTAACATTGTAATTAAAGAAGAGGGAGAAGACGTTGCCTTGTTGGTTCTTGATTGCTCCATTACAAAATTCATATCTGGGAAATGTTTTGTGCTGATTTAATACTGTTCTATGGTCATTGACTACCTTTCCTATCACTGTAATTTTTTTTCATCTCCCATGGAGTAGATCGTATTAACTGCAACAAAGCATCATGTTCCATTATGGATGATGTTGCAGATGGGTTAGAGTCCAGCGATCTCTCTAACAGGTAGGTCTTCATTACAGTTAGTGCTATCTGTTAATATTTATGGTAGATCAATGTTTAATTGAAATATTTCAAGCAAGCCCTCAGATTTAACTTTGATTTGTTGCAATTGGGCACAAACTCCAGAAATGTTGTGATTTAGTGTGCTGAGATTGCTAGAATTTGGACAATTTTTGATTGATTAACATAATTGTGTATAAATTGCACTTTTTCATTAATGTTTCAAAGTTTTGCATTTAAGACATTGTATAAATTGCAGTGCTCTGACAATTCAAGCCTAAAAATCGGACTCAAATTAGAGCTCTTAAGTCACCCAATATGGTATACCAGTATTACCATAATGGAGCAAATTCTATACAATTGATTAAAATCTGATAGGTGCTATGATTGTGCTTATTTTCCTTATTACTTTAATACAACTGTGGTTTGATTTCAAATGCTTTAATTTCATTTTGTCCCATTTTATGTCCTCATACTCTTTTTGTTTATACTGTACCATTCCTGTTCTCTGACTTCAGAAACCTCAAACTGCTGCACTTTAAAAACTTGTTTGATTTTCTGTACCTTGGCCTTCCTCCCCATTGCTTATAGCCGTTCTCTTTCGTTCACGTAATTTCGATAATTAGAGCTGCCCTATTCTGCAACCCAGTAAATTGAGCAATGATCAGAAGGCTGCAAGTTCCAGTGATAAGGCTGCTTGCTGTCTGAAATAGTTTGGATCAAAGGGCCGAATGGCCTACTCCTGTTGCTATTTTTCTTTGTTTCTATGTTGATAGACAGGTTCTCATTTTGGGCAACCAGTTGAAACAGCATGTGGAAGTGAGGCCATACACTAAACATTGAGGGGAGTGTGGCACATTGCATTGTTATCTTTCCTTTATCCTGTCAACTATACTATTTCAGTGGCGATAGCAAATCTTACTAATTTTGTTTTTATAGGTATTTGTCAAGTGAAGATGATGGGGAAGAAAAAGCTAAGAATGGCTCTTCAGATGAGTCTTTTCAGCCATATTGGGAGAAGTGAGTCCTAGCGAACCTAGCACATTTCACTGAGCTCTATCTTTTACTGGAACAAACTAGCTTCAGTTTGAACATAGCAGCTCTGAGATAGTATTTCTCTATGGATTATTGTAGTTATACTTGATTATAACTGATAATTTGGGCCAAAGTGTTTTTAACCTGTTCAAACAATTTCTCAATATTCCAATAGTTTTGATATAGCCATCAACTTGGCCATTAGTTTTATTTAGCTAATCTTAAAAAAGCTGTATTTATCATTGATTTACTGGGTCATTACAGTATAATTTTCCAATTCAGCTGTCCTTGCCTTCCATAATGGTTCTGGCTCTCAGTAATTGCAATAATTAGTGTAGATGTCACCATTTCAAATATTGCCTAGAAGGTGGAGTCTTGCTGCAGGAGGGTAGGAACACACTGAGCCCACTCATAAAAATGGTGACAATCTGCTCATAAATAATAAATGTTTTATTTGGCATATTGTTGATTGAATTACAATATTGCGATTCTACCATGTAAAATCCTAAATTAAGGAAAATAGTTTCTTCAAAAGTTAAATCTGTGATACCATATGGAGCAATGCTAAAAAGTTACATTATAGAAGTATAATAATTTCTGGATTTATTTTCCTATAGCTTACATCTTTTGTAATTTGGTTAAGTCTATATTAAAGTGAAATTCAATCTTTAAATGTGTTAGAGCTTATAGTTTTTATGTCCTGATGTTTAAACAGCATAAGAATATTTTAAAATTGGAAAAGGTCAGTAGGGTCAACAGAACGCATTCTTTGGACTGTACTGGAGCAGGTGATAGATTTTCTTCAGAAGCTGACAAATGAAACTACAAATACTGTATTACATAACTAGTCTTTGTAAGAAACTGAAGTTGGCAATAATATCAATTGGGCTAAGATTTTTTAAGCATTTCCACTCCTGTAACAGATTTTCCATTAATTTTTGCCACAGGCAGTATAAATTGAATATGCTTATCAAAACAAGATGCTGAATGTTTGTGACTGAGCCTTGCTACCTTCAAAGTATAAATTGAAGGTGCAACATCATGGTCGGTCCTTGTCAACAGTTACTGACTTGATTTTCTCATGCGCTGAAGATAACACTTCACTGATCATTTCTGACACCATGCAACTTTCAGATTTAGAGTTGAAGACTTTGTTTTATGTAAAAATGCAGATGTTACACAAATGACAGTGTTTATAGCATCAGCTTTTTGTTCGATTTAAAACATTTTCTAGCTCAGTTTGGAATAGTTAAAAAGAAACTGTTAGGTTGCTGAATTAGATGGTTGTTTCTTTTCAGTAAGGTACCGAATAAGAAATACGACTATAAGGATGTGCAGAAAACGCCTGGACAAAAGCGTGGACGAAAACCAAAGTCAAATTCTGAAAGGTACTAATGGTAATTCTTCTGGAGACTGAAGGCGGCTAAACGATTTTCTATTTCAATACTGGGTACATGTTCTATGTGAATATCTAGTTTGTAGGTACCAAAAGCACATGTCTTATGGTGCAACTTGAAAGACACTTTTGTAATTTGGTTGGGCTGTGGTTTGATTAGGCTAGAAGTTGATTTGTTTCAAGTAATTTATAGCGTTCAATAAAATTGTATTAATTCTCTTCAAGGTTTTAGTTTTTTTAGTCTGTTACAGTAACATGAATGTAGAGTTAATAATTCTGAAACATGCTTTGAGGTTGTTCATTGTTGAGTCATATGCTATAAATATTTATCTTCAAACTATCTAGTTTTCTGTCTTTTGGGGTTTACCCCCATTTTCCTACTGCTTGGTTAATTACAGGATCGTGTATTGATGAAGAAAATAAGAAAAATCAAGAAAGAGGCTTCAAATATTTGCTAAACTCCGGTTTGTAATACTTGCAGCCAATATAAACAGAAAGCTAACTAATAGTTTCAGGATTATTTCAGTATAATGCTTACCTGATAAAAAAAATTATTCATTATATAGCATGAAATAAAAGCTACTGAAACAAAAATGTGGTAAAGACCCCAAGTCAATTCTGACCGCTGTTGGTAATTATTTGGAATACAAGAGATGTAGACATTATTTAATATGGTTATTAGATACATAATTTGTGTGACACTTGATGATTTTCAGAGAAGATTTTCCCACTATGTATCGATGTCAATACAAGGGCTGCTGCGCTGTTTACCGAGGAGCTGATGGACTGAAGGTAAAATTATGCCCAAGACTAATTGGTCAGTGCAGATTTTAAAACCTCAGGCTTTTTGAGTGTCAACTTTGCTCACTTGGTGGCATACTGCAGTTTTAAGCTAGGATCTGAACACTCCAGTGCAGTACTTAATCCAGTGTTTAAAAACAATCATTTAATGAATTTGAAAATCCATACTGGCCAGCATGATTTATAATATGAGGTCCTGGACCCCTCAGTTCAACAACTTCTCACAGACTAAATGTGCTGTGGGACTAGAGTACTACTGGTACTAAATGTAAGAACTGTAAAAGAGCATTGTTTTATCTTTAATTAGTAATTATTAATTTGAAGTTAAAGTAGGTTTTAATTTTTGTTTGTGAAACTACCCCTTTTGTAAGAAAGTGGACTTCATGGAACATTTTTTAAATTAAAAATCGGTGTATTGATGCACGCGCAGATCAAAAAAATTCTTTCCCTTTCAGTTTAAAACAATATTTTAATAGGATAAGGAGAGAAATTACAGGCCAGTTTTAGAGGGAACTCTACCCCAAAGTAGTCAGGTTCAGAACCATTGTGAGTGCATTGTTGGAGATAACACTACTAAAAGTACTTTAGAAAGAGAAAAAAGACATATTTATATAGCACTTTTCACGACCACTGGACATCTCAAAGCACTTTACAGCCAATGAAGTACTTTTGAAGTGTAGTCACTGTTGTAATGTAGGAAATGTGGCAGCCAATTTACACACAGCAAACTCCCACAAACAGCAGTGTGATAATGATCAGATAATTTGTTAATGTGATGTTGATTGAGGGATAAATATTGGTCAGGGCACCAGGGATAACATCCCTGCTCTTCTTCATAATAGTGCCATGGGACCTTTTATATCAACCTAAGCAGTCAGATGGCAGCTTGGTTTAAAGTTTTATCCGATAGACAGCACCTCCAACAGCCTTGAGTGGGATTTGAACCTGGAACTTTGTGACTCAGAGGCAAGAATGCTATCCACTGAGCCACAGTTGACACACAAAGAATTGAATTTACAGTTCACTCTACATGTTCCTCTTGAGCCTGATGGATCACAAGAACAAACTGTAAACTAAGAAATCATGCTGTAGTTCATTGTTCTCTACATTTCATGAGCATTGTGCTTTCAAAATAGATTGTTCTTCTGGGCCAGGAGAGACAGAATTCAGAGGGGGTGTTTATCCTTGCTGGAAAAAGTCTTCAAAGCAGAACTCAATGGATCATACTGATTCGTCAAGACTCTTGGCTCATTTACGTGGGAATTGCTGGGAGCAAGAATGACTAAGCACATTGCGACATGTAACCTAGCAGATGTTGCTGTTCTAGCCATCTTGGCTTTTATGATCTCCTCTGGTCTTTTCCATAAATGAATCTTTAACAGAATTTGCATAGTACAAATCTTAGTTAAGTAGCAACTGATGGGAAGTTTTCCTGTAACATATGCAAATATTACAGTGAGGACTTTGCATAAACAGTCTTTCTACTTGCTAAACTAGGGCAACAACAGCAACTTATATTTATATAGTGCCTTTAACATAATGAAACATCCTAGGGCACTTCACAGATGCATTATAAAACAAAATATGACACCGAGCAACATAAGGAGATATTAGATCAGATGACCAAAAGCTTGGTTGAAGAGGTAGGTTTTAAGGAGTGTCTTAAAGGAGGAAGCTGAAGTTTGGTATGTCAGAGTTACTCAGCCATACAGAAACAATGCAAATGGCACTGTCTGATATCAGGTATAGGAAAGGTCCCTTAATGACTTGTTGCAAATATGCGTGTTTGATGTTATGAAATCAATTGCGCACCTTTGCTGACATCGTGTCATTACTCCATATGTGAAAAATATCATTAGTAGAATAAACCCCACTAGTCCTTCTACAGATTGTACTCTCACTTTTTTCATGTAACAGAAATAGAGAATAAATATATAATTAATTTACCAAGTCTCTAGGCCCTTCAGTCAAAATCAGCAATATTTTATTTATTACTGCATTTTAAACTTGGTGCTTTTAGGTCTTTTGGCCAAAGATATCTATTTGACACAAGATTTTTTTTTAAATCTCCTGTATGGTATTTGGTCTGTAATTCCTCATTATTCACAGATGAAAAGAAAATGATTTTCATTTACATAACACTTTGTTATATAGGCAAACCTAGCAATCATTTATTGAACAGTAAAATTCTGGAATCATTTTTTAGTGGCATCATTGTTAGTAACTGCTTAAATTAATATTCTTGCAGAAGGATTTATGGTGAAGGTATTAATATTAAAGCAGAAATGCATGACGACCACCCTAATGTCATATGATGTAATAACATATGCCTATCCTCTTTGATCATATCCACAACATATTTGGCTCAAAGATAGCAGCAAAACAGTATGTTGAATTTAATAAGCGAGACACGAACGGCTGAATTGCTTTTACTGTCATGGGCATATTCCAAACCTATGACCGATGGATGAAACATTAACCTAATTAAGAGTCCCAAATTTCTAACAAGTAAACCAATGTTTGTTTTTAGAAACATATAAAGGAACATCATGAAGAGGTGCGTGAGCGACCTTGTCCCCATCCAGGATGTAACAAGGTGTTTCTGATCGATCGCTATCTGCAGCGCCATGTAAAACTCATTCACACAGGTAAGTAAGTGACCTATCAACGATAGGAAATATAGTGGCAATATAATCCAAAAGCTTATATAATGCTATCATACCTCAGTCACTAGTGAATGTTCTGCGATCTGGAGGGTATTCCAGGAAAGTCAAAATGTTTTCTTTGCTGTTGCATATATTAGTGGGCTAGAAACCGGTTAAAAACTGTCCATTTAAATGCCAGCTGAGCCTCTGGTTGGGTCTAGTACCACGTTCAACAGATTATTGATGCACTGTAGTTAAAATGAGTTTGTTACTATCCATATGTTAAAGCTTATACAATAGAAATTCCACAGGGGTTGTCTCGATCTCCCGGTGCAATTTTGGGGGAAGATTGTCAGAACTGCTAGAGAAATGATTGCTTCTGCTTACAGTGGAAATTCCAGGTGCATGTAGTCTTTTAGCTGTGAGTTGAAACTATCTTCTTGAGTGTCTTTATGTTACCATCATAAATGTGAGAATCTTACACTGCATATGTTGGGAGAGTTAACCAACTTATACTGTAGTTTCATTTTTCTTGTATTTCTACACATAAACTTGGAAAATGATTCAATAACAGAAATAGGTATAAACTAGTAAAAGGGCTGTCAGCAGATGATCTTCACACAGAGTGATCAGTACCCAAAAGGATCTTCTGAGTTGGGTAGTGGAGGCAACTCTGAAGTCAAGAGGCAGTTGATAATGTGAAGGGGAAATTGTAGGTTTCTATGGCTGGGTTGATTAAATGGGCCAAATGGCCTCCTTAATCACATCCCTCATCTGTGAAATAAAGATAGATGAGATCAATTCCACAAGTATGGCATCTCACCTATTACTCCACTCTACAATGTCTCTCCAATCTTTGAAAGGACTTGAAATGTTTCCTGCATTAAAGATGTTGTATAAATACAAGTCAATACATATGATACATGATCTTAAATGCATAGAATAAGCCCACTTCCATTGTACAGCTATTGTGGAAATTGAAGTCAATTGATGAAGTGTTCTGATATCTTTAAATATTGGTACATTTTGCATCTTCCTTTTTATTTTTACGAAATTAAGCATTCACCTGAGAACTTTGCTTGTTACATTCTGTTATGGTATCAAATCTATACTAAGAACGTGTTTTTTTACTTTGCAGAAGAAAGAAACTACATTTGTGATGAATGTGGACAAACTTTCAAACAGAAGAAGCACCTATCAGTTCACCAAATGCGACATTCTGGAGCAAAACCTCTACAGTAAATAACCAGTGAAATTCAGAATGTTAAACTTGAGTTTTATTTTTCTTGTCTTTTTACACATAAACTTGGAAAATAATTAGATAACAAGACAAGGCAAAAACTGGTAAAAGGGCAAGTTCAAGACTGATGTCAGCAAATCAATACCTGAAAGGATGATCTTGGGTAGAGGAGACAAGATTATACTTGTTAGAGTAGATGTTAAAATGTTAATATTGTGCTGATATTTTGGTGGGATAGATTTTGTAAACTCAGTAGGTGACGTTGCAGCAAAGAAAATGTTAGGTAATCCATCTCCCACTGCATTGAACAATGAATGTAATCCATCAGAAAGCATAAGGAACATAAAAATTTCAATACTTTAAGCAAGAGAGAATCACTGATTTTTCCCACTTGCCTCTTCCCACCCATGAATTTGCCATTGATGGTTCATTAACACTTGTTATTTGCACAAATGACCATTCTTTTGGGGAGTCTGGAGAACAGAAACTACTTATATTCATGGGAAACATTTCTAAGACCCAGCTCCATTTGGTAGGGCCTGCATATAGTAGATGTCTTTTTGAAAACTTGAAGGCAATTCCCCCATTTACAAATTTGTCAGTTACTGAAATTAAATTTTGCCATGCCACAGAAAATTTTGCCTTTCTCTCATGTTCTATGTATCACAACAGCGAGTGAGAGGAATTGGGGAAGGAGGCTGAAAAGGTGGTAAAAAGATTTTGAAAGCAGAAAGGGAGGAGATAAGGTGGAAAGATTTAGGAAAGGGGTTCTAGACAGCAGGAGCATAGAAGATGGAGAACAATGAGTAAACCAGTTTCAGAGGAACTAAGGGTGAACATTGATATATAACTGAAGAAGGTAACTGATGTGGTGAGACTACAGAGTTTAAGGTAAAGACAAGGATTTTGAAACTAATAGGAAGGGCACTGAGCAGTGAGTACTGGGCTACACGAGGGGCTTGGAGCAGATAACGTTGTGGTTAGTAGCATTTTGAATGAGTTGCATTTGATGGAACAGTGTTATCTCATAGAAATTGCTGACCAACCACAGTAGCTACAGTGATACCATTGTAGCCACATGCACTAATTCGTTAGAGTAGATTATTTATATTGTGTAGATTTAGCTCAAAATACCCACCACCATTCAGTTACCAAGGAAGTAAACCATTCAACGATCAAAAAACACTAACACACTGCTTTTCATCTTACTATTTTACTAAAAGTTGCACAAAAATATTGAAGTATATGCAGTGAGGAGTATATGCCCAACTAATCAGACATGCAATTAGCCAGATTTGGATTCACAGTTGGCCAGATGTAGCAAGTGGTTGACAGATTGGACAAGACTGAAGGGAGGAAGCAGGGAAGAGGCTTGGAGAGCATTAGAGAATTGAACCTTGAGGCACGAGAGGCATGGATTATGCTGGTGGGGTGCGAAAAGAGTACAGCCAAAGTTGGGCAGTGTTTTGCAGGTGAAAGATGGTAGTCTTGATGACTGAAATTATATAGGAAACAAAATTAAGCTCCAGATCAAATGATACATCAAAGTTCTGGGATACCAGGCTTTGCCCATGGTGGAAAATTGGGAGACTAATTAGAATAAAAGGATTGCCTCAGTTTTGCTTATATTGAATTGGAGCAATTTTTTATTCGTACAAGATTTTATGTTGGCAGGAGCTTAGAGAGACAAGTAATAATTATCAGCCTTAGCTCATCTCGGGGATAACATTCTTGATTGAGTTAGGCCATGCCATTGAGCCTCACACCAGAAATATGAGCATGAAGCTGACACTTCAGAGCAGTACTGCACTGTTAGAAGTGTCTTTCAGATGAAACGCCCTCTTAAGTAAACGTAAAAGATCACATAGCACGCTGTGGGAGAAACTGGCATCGTGGACAACCTTTAGTTCTCAGCCACCACCACTAAAACAGATTATCTTGTTATTTAGCTCATTGCTATTTGTGGGATCTTTACTCAAATTGGCTGCTCCGCTTGTCTATGTTGCGACAGTGACTCCACTTCAAAAGTAATTCCTTAGCGATGATGTTCTTGGGGCCATTTTTAGGGTGTGAAAGACACTACAATATAGAACCTGATGCTCATACTCCTAACTCTCATCACCATGGAGCAGCTACTACTATTAAGAGGAGGGGACCGAGGATAGTAAGTTTCTAGCAGGACTCGTGGTGACATTATTTGAACACCAGTCTACATTTCTTTTTGGGAGGCTAATTTGGTTTCCTTTTTTTCCAACCTATAGGTGTGAAATTTGTGGTTTCCAATGTAGACAGAGGGCATCCCTGAAATACCATATGACTAAGCACAAGCCAGAAACTGAACTTGATTTTGCTTGTGACCAATGTGGGAAGCGGTTTGAGAAGGCCCACAATTTGAATGTTCATATTTCCATGGTTCATCCTTTAACGCAGAACCCAGATAAAAACAAACCAGCTGAGTGTGTTGAAACAGAACCAAACCAACTAAGCATGGAGACATTCATTGAGTGGGAACCCAGTTAATGTACAGCTACTCAACTACTAGCAGAGTCAAAAGAATGGGATATATACATTTGCACCTTTTGTCTTCAGTGGCAGCAAGCTCTTCATCGGAACAGAGGATTATGATGAATCAGTGCAACACTTTTCTTGTTTGGCAAGAAGCAAACAAAGGTTTAATTACATAAAAATATTGAAGATACTTCTCGGTTACGCTGCTTTCCTTTTAAATATCAAGCTTACTTGCATTCCTGTTCATCGTGACAAAATTTGCCAAATACTTCAATGTGTTATGAAACCTTGAAATGTATATTGATATCTAATCTTGTGTAGCCAGTAAGCACTGTTAAACTGACAAGGATGTGATGATTGAATGGGATGAACAAAGACATTTTAGTATTGGTGATATAGATTTACAGTGATATAGCTTTAGATGTATGAGAGTACAGTGAGGTAGTTTGGCCAGATGCTGCTGATGGTCCTTCACTGAATGCAATTTAAGTATGAATAAAGACTATTTTCTTAGGTTACTGAGTATTGGGGTTCTTATGTTTTACAGTGGGTGGAAGCTCTCAAATACATCAAACTATAACCAGTGAATTTTAAAGGGAGGAGGGAATATTAAAAAGAATCATAGCTCTACCTGTTTTTGAATGTGGACACTTGTATCCAAAACTGCTAAGCACAGCTGAATCTAAACTCTCTTCAAATGTAGAGTATATCTTTTGGTTTTCAGTTACTGGCCCAGTTGCATGACTCCCATAGTTACATTTCATAGAAGTTTGGACATTCAGGCTTGGGCCACTTAGTTATTGTGGTGTTTAATTGTTTATTTCCCCCTCGCATGAAAATTCCTATGAGACTGAATTTTATACCATTGAATGTAAGCTGAAACAATTTTGTCAGCACAATTCTGCAAAAACCACCGATCCAAACTAAAACAACCTGAACCTCCCTGACCTCTAGATTTGTAGTGGTATTTTCTAACACATTGATTTTTTTTCATGAATCTAAAGACAAATACAATGTAGTTTCATACAACCATTTCACATCTGCAAAAAACTTGCCAATTAATGCAGTCTTAGCAAATATGTTTCTGCAGTGTTTGTGCAACCTCAGGTGGTTATATATGTAACTAATCTGGAGGTTACTTATATATTTAATTTGTAGACATCTAATATATGGAGCCTCTCTTATAGTCACAATAACACTTAGTGGTAATGAGCATAATTTAATGCTGCTACATTCTAATGGAGACAATCTATCAACTGAAAAATTCTATAGAACAATTTATAGAAAAAATAAATTAGCAGTGGACTAATTTGTAATATCCGGAAAATACAATTAGCAGTTCGTGGCGCTACCTTCTGTAGCACTAAGTTTGCCTGTCTGAACTAAACCACTTCCAAGACAACTAGGGAGATGTTCTAGAAATCTTGAAAATTTGTGACTTCACAGTATTTTAGGAAGATATGGATAATTTACCATTAAACCATTACAATACTTTATTACTGTCTCCAACAGGTATGTGCTTAACAACCAATTTTTTTAGCCAGCAACCATCTGACTAAAACTGAAGACCAAAAATATATACAAACGATTGTTATTACAGTAACTAAAACAAATTTCTGTAGGACAAGATCTGACTAATTATATAGACGGTACCAGCCAGGTTAATGATAAGACCACTAATAGTTTTATATATTAAAATGTTGATTACACTACTTCCTTATTGCTTGAAGTTTCTTAAAATAATATCTGTAATATGTTGCAATTTTAAATCCCACCAGGAACTGAATCAGTACATAATCAAACAAGGTAAAATTATCCTCAAGTCAGTTACTCTACCTCAGATTTTCACAACTGGCAAAAAATCAGATCCTGTTCATTAAATTACACTTAATGACAGTTCTTCAGACTGTACTACCAGTTACTACTGGTACCTTATTTTTCACAAGTTTGTTATACAACAGCCTAGTTAATGAAGTTGCAGTTGCAAGATTGACTTTTAGTTTTACAAGAATAATGTGGCTGGAGTGTTGAAACTGCCCACTGTGTTCAAGAAGAGGCAGCGTTTAATAAAGCAGCCAAGCACTTTTTAATCAGTTAATGTTATTGCACAAAGTACTTAGAATAGATTCTCTGCATATTTCAAAATAAGGCCAAAATGAGTTCACTATTTTAATAAAGCTCAAGAAAATTCTGCAGTGCTTTTGTGGGCTCATTAAACTGTGAAATCATGTAGAGTGACAACTGATGATATTTTACCATTTAAAAAATGATATTGGCAAGTCATGCAAATCTACAGGTCATTCAGTTTACAATCCAGAAAATACGAGGCGCGTTTTAGGCTTGGACTTGTTGTGATTGTCAAGGCAAGTAAATATTGAGAGCTTTATGCTTTTGTATAACTGCTGAAATATATATCCTTCCAGTGGTTACTCATTTTCAGCACCTTGCAGAGCAACCTTGTAATACTGCAAACATTCTAAATTTAAAATCAGTCAGTCTCATTCTTTATGGAATAGTGGGTTCAGAATATAGTCCATCACCATTGCAGAGCTGCAGATGATGGTTAAGTGCAGCTTTCAGCTCTGGGTCAATGTCCTTACAAGCAGCCTGTAACTAAAAGGAATAAAAAAACAATTACTTTTCATTAAATCTTACACTGTTTGGTAAACTGCATGTTACAACATGAGTGTGGTTACTAGGTGCCAGCGAGAAAAATGAGGATAACAATATTTTAACTACTATTCATGCTTGCCTTTAATATGTTAGCGGCAGAGCCTTGTAAAATTCAAGCCAGTAGTTTTTAAAGCTGTGGGAAACCTTGTGCAACTATCAGTATACTGCTGGTGATGACTAGTCATGGCTTCATGGCAGCAGCAGCAATAGCTACATCAGTCAGGGCCTTCTGCCTCCTGTCCAGAAACAGCAACCAGAAGATCCCCAGTACCAGACCCTGGTCTGCAGCTGATAGGGAATAAGAGACATATCTTTAGAGCCTTTGTTTGTGCCTGCCCCTCTCCCCTGAACCAGAGAGGCACTGGGGACTGAGCTGCCTTTGGAACAGAGAAAAATAAACAGGAAGGAACATTCCCCCCACACCTCACGTAAACAACTAGCTTTATCCTTATATCTATTAAAGATGCAGGCGATCCACCGCACCTTGGAATAAAAGGTGGTAGAGACCCAGCCTCTACCTGCTTTTCCTCTGCTTTGTACCAGAGAAGTAAATATTCTCCAGGCATAAATGACAGGAAAATCAGCTCGAAAGTGTGCTCATAAAACCAGGCATTCCAGTCTGAAAATCTATAATCTAGGCTGATACTCCAGTGCTCTCGATAGGGGAAGCACTGCATTTTTAAATGTGCTGTTCTTTGGATCACACATTAAACCAAGGCAGATTCAGCTTGTTGTGGTTTGGGTGGACAGTAAAATATTTCCTGACAAGATCAGAAGAGGTGCTTTTAGTGCCTTGGCCAATATTCAGACTTATCTTTCCTGCGTAACACTGCTGAAAAAAAATTGAATTGATCATTTGTCTCATTGCTATGTGAGATTTTGCTGTTGCACTTCACTACATAACAACCTTCATCATTTCAAGATAATGGTGTATTCAGGTGCTTTGGGATGTGAATGTTCTATATAAATGCAAGTCAAGTGGCTATTTATGCAAGGTAGCATAACAGTTTTTAATCTGCTTATTAAATGCCTAATTTTCCTTTGTGCTTTGATACTCATAAGTTCTGGGTACTTTGAGCAAATTAAAAACTTGTGTTCCATCACTACACCTGCATTTTTATTTTAGTTGATTTATTAAATTTTGCATGAGCAAATCTAAAGAAAACTGGAATGGAGTAAGCCACAAACATTTAACCAGGTTTGCACAGGGTTCTTCTATAATCCATTTTTGCAGGCTGGTCTTAGTCAAATTTTAAGTTAGAACTTCAACTTTTAAATGTTTAGTAAACTTAACATAACCTTTGATCTACATTTTAAAAATGGAGAAGTTATTTGGGCTTTTTCTTTCCTGTTTTTGGCGTGTAATTGTCATGGTTGTTAGCTGTTTATTTCTGAATGCTATTCTCAGATCCAATTGGTCCAAGTTTGTAACATCACATTGTTAGCATAGAACAAGCAGGAAGAAAACAGGTACCTTGCATTCTCAAAGATGCAAAAGTTTTGCGAGACTATTTAAGATAAAATAAATGGTAATAATCAAGTGAAATAAAAGTACATACACAAAGTATCAAGTAAAGAGGAGAGTTTGAGTGACTAACCATGAAATTATCTCTTACGCTACAATTAATCTTGTCAGAAGCTCTTACCTTGTTCTGTGAAATTGTCCGAGCAGGGCACCATGGAATTGTACGAAGGAGGAACTGACGCCCTCGTGTTATTAATCCCAAAGGGTCAGGCTGGCAACAGAAGCAAAGCTTATTAATTATTCATAACATTAAAACTAGTGATGTTATTCAAATTTTTCCCCTCATACTTCCTTTGCTGAATGACAACATTTTGTTATCAAGTGAAATAAAATAGCTCCTTCACTTTGGCACTCATGAAAACTCCTGTTGCCAAAAAAGAAACGATGCTTTTGTCAAGAGGTGAGCACCTGACTACATAGTGACAAAATAATTCACAGCAGAAGCCACACTTGATTGCTTTGGAATATAGTTGGCATTTAAAAAATTCTCCAGGGTGTTTGCTACTTGTACCCCAATACATTTTTGTGTATCTGCAGTAGTTACTGCCTCTTGAGTGAGATTCCCAATTTAGTGCCATATTATGGGCTGAATTTAGTGTTCACGTTGCAGGTCCTGGCAGTGGACTCAAATGGATGACGTCGCTGCCTGTGGAATGTGGCTGGCAGACTGCGATTATGCGACGGGCAGCCACTCATCATAATGGAGACGTGGGGCCCGTCCAATCACACGACGGGGGCAGGCTTGGAGACATTGACTGCAGCATCAGATGACTTCAGAGCAAGCGCTGGCACCATATTTAAAGCCCAGCCAGTCCTGCTTGCATTGCAGCCTTTGAGAGATTTACTGATTCTGGATAGCTACTGGACCCAGTGTTGTAACTCCTGGACTCCTACCCCCTGCCCCCCCAGTGGAGAAGGATGGTGCACGATAGCAAAGGCAAGACATTGGGTGACCCCACGGTTTAGCAGTGCCTCCCTGGAGATTCTCTTCAGGCTGCAAAGGAAAGGCGGGAGGTCCTTTTCCCCAGGGATGGGAAGTAGTCCTCCTGCTTGACTAAGCAAGCCCCCTACCCCCCCCCCATCAAAAATGGGTGCAGTGCAGAATCAACTATCTCCTTCGTTCTGCCGAGGTGAGTGCTCCACACCGCTCTTCTCTTTGGGATTTGTATGTGGCTACGTGGGAGGCAGTGCAGCATGGGGAGGGAGTGACCATTGTCATGCAGAACTCCACCTGCCAAAAATGAGCCATATTAATTTTGTCATATGAACATTGATTTTAAACTGTTGCTGGAGTGAAGAAATGACTTCTTTGAAGATCACCAGACATGGGCTGGAAGGATATTTGCATACTAAGAGAGACTGCTTGTGGAGACAAAGGGCTATTCCCTGCTCCAATTAACCCAAAAGGATTTTGATCACCGGACATTGAAGGTGTAAGGACGCACATTCCAGGCCCTGCTAAGATGATGTAATCCACAGAGCCAGGACTGGTTAAACCAGCTGGTCACATGACTAACGGGCTGGTCCAGGTTTTTTTTGAACTAGCCACAGGACAGTTTGAATTCAGGAGGCTGTTGAAACTGAAGCTGGAGCAAAGAAGCCTCACTTTCTCCCCAAGCCACCGGGCCCACGGAAGACACGTAAACCTCGAGAGAAAAGGCTCCAACATCGAAACAAGGTGAAGCATGAACTGGGCTCCAACGAACAGCAGGACTGACTGGCAACCAAAAACTCCACATTGAACTTAAAAGACTGTACCTACCAGATATTGCCTCAAACTTTTCACCTTTATTCCCTCTACTTTTTCTGGCTCTATCTGCGTGTGTGTTTATCGCATGTGCAAGCGAGTGTGGTCGCGTCGCATATTCGTAGTCGTTAACCGGATTAGAGTTTAAGATTAATAAACTTCCACCTTTCTTGTTTAAATCTAAGGAAACCTGTCTGATTTCTTTGCCTTATAATTGGAGCAGTGAACAAGGATTCACTGAAGGGCAGCTAAAAATACGGTGTTTTAAAGTTAAACCAGGCAAAGGCTGAGAGGGAACCCCTCTCACCTGGTCGTAACACCACAAAGGCATTGACAAATGGGGGTAGGCATCACCACATCCTTCCAGATGTATGGCGACATCTCTGCCACAGGCCAGCTTTTTCACAGCTCATCCTCATTACGTTCCCCGAGAGCCGACGTGGGGAGAAGCCATGCAGGAAACCCCAGCAAGGGATGAGAGGCTGCCACTAGCAGAACTCTCGTTCTGCCTGCAAGCTCTTACTATTTCTCTCTTTCCACTTGCAGGACAAGCAGGCCCATAAAAACAGGGAGACTTCACAGACCGGCGGAGGAATTCCAGATGTGCTGCCTCCTCTGTCGTTGACAGAGGAGGCAGCACAGGAGCTAGCAGGGATCCAGGGTGGCAGCTCAAAAGCGATGGTGAGACTGGAGTCTCAGCACAAGAGAATGAGGATTGTCTTCATTCTACATCCACCACACTTCTGTAGATCCACATCACGCATGGTTGGCACAACAAGATCCGCACAGCCTACACCCACAGATGTTTGTGTTCTGTCCTGCACATCGGCATCCGCAGGAAGCTTCAACTGAAGGGGGACAGCCGTCAACCTCTGAGCAGCAGACAGAGATAGCACCATCACATGACTCTCTTGCACCTTCCACCAGCACAGATACTTTCACCTTGGTGGGTTTCCGCTCAGCCTAAGAATCAAGGTCACAAGCTGGTGAGAATATCACACACGTGCCCGAGCAGCTGGCTGAGGCTGTGACAGCCAAGACCATCGACAGTTGGAGGACTGTGGGTGGCCAGGCACATGCTCAGTCCCAGGCTGATGACGAGCCTCTGGTTTCGACAGCACAGGGCATGCTGGAGTTGCAGAGAGAGGTAAGGCAACATCTGGCAGAGATGCCAGAGGCTGTGCACAGATGATGGAAGAGTCCAACCATGCCATGAGTACTGCCATGTCTCAGGCATGAGAGCATACGGCTTCCTGCCTGAAGAGGTCGGTTGCTCTCAAGAAGAGCCAGATCCCACTGATGAGCACAGACCTGCACACCATTGCCTTGGCCATGAGCATAACACAGCAGTGGCAAAGCAAGAGAAGGAGTTACGAGTGTTTCTATGAGGTGTGACCCCTGTGCTAGCAGCTGGGCTGGAGGCAGGTTGCTGATCAGGCTGCCCGTTGACCTTTGATGATTTCAGCGACCATCCTCTAGCTGCCTGAGGCCTGGAGGGCCCTGACTGCCTGATGGTTTCCTGCACAGCTGCAGGACTCTCCTCAAGCATAGCGGCTACTGGAGCTGGGCTCATTGGCAGAGGGGCTGAGGGGACTCATAATTCTCAGAGGTGCGTGGAGTCTTCTCCAGTTCCTCGTCTTTCTCTGGTGAGAATTGTGAGTAGGGAGGTTCAAGTGAGCCTTGAAAGGGAGGAGGAGAGGTTGACCATAGCTGGGACTGCAGGGCTCCATCGATCGAACCAGGCACTGGAACTTAATCTTCAACAGCCCTGTGGCCTGCTTGATGGTCGCTCGGATGGGCCGTGGCAAGTATTGTACCTCTCCTCTGGTGCAGTGCAAGGGTTCCTCACAGGCATTAGCAGCCATGTCTTCAATGGGTAGCCCTTGTCCCTGAGAATCCATCCCTGAAGGAGAGCAGGGGCCCTGAAAAACTGTGGCACCTGGGATTGTCAAAGTATTTCGACATCATGATTGCTTCCCGGGAAGCGGGTACACACCTGCAGGAAACGCTTTTGATGGTCACAGACCAGTTGAACGTTGATTGATTGAAAGCCCTTTCTGTTGATGAAGGCAGCTAGCTGGTCCGTTGGAGCCTTGGCGGTTTGCACGCATGTGGCCATCACACCTTGCACCTGGGGGAATCCAGCGATGGCCTTGAATTCGATGGCCCTCTCAGCCTGACTCAGGGTCGGTCCAGAAGCGCACATAGTCGCCAGCCCTCTTGAAAAGGGCATTGGTCACCTCCTTGATGCAGCAGTGGGCTGCTGCCTGGCAGACCCCACGCATATCCCAGTGGATCCCTGGAAAGAGTCAGATGTGTAAAAGTTGAGTGACATGGTGATCTTCAGGGCCACTGGCATAGGCTGAACACCAAATTCCATAGGTCGCAACTTGTCCTGCAGCATGGCGCACACGTCGGTGACTGCCTCCATGACACTGCTGCTCGGATGTTTAGAAGTAGCTGAAGCAGGTCCGGTACTCTCTCTGGCACAGATAGACCCTTCTTGGCACGGCTGGCTGCTGTCACTCTTGTTGTGAAGCTTCATGGACAGGCTCAGCTGCCTCCTGACTGTCTATCGGCAGCACTGCATCATGCCACGGGGTCCACAAAGACAGGGCGAATGAAATCCATGCCAGCTGATCCGTAGGCCTCCAGAACGCTGTCCTTGCTGTGACAAAGTGGCCTTGGCAGCTTTGCCTTTGCTACCCCTCTCAGCTTACATGCCAATGGCTCTCAGTGCCCATCCCTGCTGAGAGCCAGCCCAGCACCCAGTAGTATGGTCACTCTGTACAGACACCCGAGACCAAGCCCAACTATGCAGAGTGCACAGCTGACAATGGCCTCTGCTCTGCTCCCCCTTCCCCTTTGCAGTGCATAACCTTTCAATAGCCAGGAATCCAAAGGCACGTGAGGGCCGCCCGCCATTCACTTAATTCCAAGCCCCCTATTGAGTCACACAATACATTAGCATGCAACTGAATGAGTATCTATTCAGCAATTCAAATGACAGTTGGGATGGCAACACTGCCTTGGAACTTTCCCACTGCTGACTAAATCTCGAACCAACGTCACAACGTCGGATTTCCAGGCCCCCCACGCTTCCATTTCCACTCCAAAAAGCCTCACAAAATTCTGCCCACAATAGGCAAACTCATTTCACTCAAGACACTTATAGCTGTCAGTAAACAAGGGTTAGATTGAACTTGGGACCCAAGGTATGTTAGCATCATCGTTACGTTACAGCACCATTAATCCAGAGACCAGGTCTAATGATCTGAGTTCAAATCTCACCATAGTAGCAGCAGAATTTAAATTCAATTAATTAAATACATTCTGGAATAAAAAGCTAGTATCAGTAATGGTGACCATGAAACTACCAGATTGTTGTAAAAACCCATCTGATATAATGTCCTTTAGGGAAGGAAATCATCCATCTCTACCCGGTTTGGCCTTTAAGAGACTCAGGCTCACAGCAATGTAGATGACTTCTTAACTTCCCTATGAAATGGCCTAGCAAGTCACTCAGTTGTATTCAAGAAGGTGGCTCATTACCACCAACTCAAGGGATTGGCAATAAATGTAGGCCTTGCCCTGACATGCACATCCCTTGAACGACTAAAAATGCGAAGACAGTGCATTATCCACAGCGAAACTGGTCTACATACTGTAGAGATCCACACAAGGGTGAGACATAAGTCAGGCACCCAATTGTGTGCTCCAGTCAGAATGAATCAATGACAGGATGTGGAAGTCTTGAATCTGGTTGCTGCCATTGTCAAAAAGCAGCGATAGGCCGATTGCAGTTAGCATCAACTGAAGCATCATCAACAGTTAATGCTGATCTCAACTGAAACAGTTAAAATGAAAATAAAACCTATTCCAAAGTCAGAACTTGATGCTGGCTGTGCAGATATGGGGTGAAATTTTAAACTTTCCACCATTTGGCCAAGGAATATTAACGAATCGGGAACCTGTTGGATTCTACAACAGGCTTTGTCATTGCTCTTTAACTGAGCAGGGGCATTAGTATCGCACTTCTGGGGTCTCCAACCAGAGCAGGCAGGCAGGATGAAATGCTGGATCTGTCAAAGGAAAGATTTCTAATTAAAGAGAACCTGGCATGGGTTACAAGGGCTCACCAGCACATGGATTTTTGAGACTACAGCTAACACAGGAATGGAGAGGAGACCTGGAAAGGCTGTTCCCTGAGTCTCTCTCATACCTAGAGGTCCTGCAGTCAGCTGATCAGTGCGGATGGAAGTATCCCAAGGAAGTCAGCAGCAGAAGTGTGGTCCTGCCAACCTGGAGAGAGTGAACCAAAAGGATCCAGGACCACAGGAGGGCTGGAAAGGTGAGGTTCAGATGCCAAGCCCCACACTCTGACTTTCTCAGCACTTTCCCACACACTTCTCCTCAGGACAACAAACCTTGCAGCTTCACTCATTTCTCTCTCCAGGCACCTCACATCTTCATCTGAGCAGCCAACACTCACCCTCATCCTAGTGCCCTCACATGCACAGGCCTCACAGTCACCTTCCACAAATGTTGTCCTTCCCTGCTATCCACACAAGCCATTACTAACACTCATAACTCTGCTTTCTCTCCTTGCAGGAGAAGAGAGCACACAACCTTAGGGGGGAGGCGGGGACCCGGGAGGTGCCCAGCCATTGTCCTGTTAGAATGCAGCTGCAGCCAAGTTTTCAATCCAGTAAGAGTTTAAAATTAATGTTCCATATGACAAAATGAATATGCCTCATTCTTGGCAGGTGTGGTTTTCATCACAGTGTTGAACAGTATAACAAGCAGATATTTTCTTTTAATGAAAGTAGAAACAAACTAAAGCAAATTTTAAAAAAAGCTTGTACACTCAAGTCAAATTAGAAAACAGCAACTAGTGAGAAAGGGATTGAACATTTCCTGTTAATCATCTAAGTTCTGCATTAACCATGTTTACCTGCTTGGAGCTTTGCAAATGACATGGATCTGGGGCTAAGATATCTTCTCCATCAAGGAAGAGCTTGACCATTGCAGTATACAGAGTGATGGCTACTGACAGGAAATCTGCATGTTTGATGATGGAAGAAAGCAGCTTTGGATCCAGACCAGGAATAAGGCTATTGGAAAATTGAGAAATGTTGAAGACTTAAAAAAATTATTGTGCATTACAAATATGCACAATACAAATCAGAATCAATGTTCTGATTTCCTACATAAAGTATGCAACATGTTAGAAATCAATTTGTATACAGTATCCTTTAAAGGGCTTCAAGAAAACTTTTCTTGTTTCACAGTCCAGGTCAGAAAAGAACATTGCACTGTGCATTTTGATGCTTCATTGGCTGATGTCAGTCATCAATGGATAAATACTGCTGGGTGCGTATAAAGGTACATTTACACAACAGCTGTAAATTCACATTTATTTCACTTGTACAGCAATTGCAAAATAAAATTCAATTTAAAATTCTCAGCCCTCAGAAACCACTTGGGAAAACATTTAAATCAAGCTTTTTGCTGCCACTTACATCTCTAACTCACCCCACGCAGGAATAACATTTCTTAAATGTAAGCTATTGATGAAACAGTCTTAATTTTTTTGAAGTTACATTTATACCTGAAGAATGCAACAGGAAGAAGTTTAATTTCCATATCAGAGATCATGCTGTACAGGATCTGGTGTGGCCCACGATCTGTTGCGTTGTGGGGAGGGGAGGGGGAAAAAAAGCACAGTGAGGGGCTTATATTCAGATATCTTGTGACCACACACATACAGACAAATAAATATGTTAGCATAACTTACTGTCCTTTGGAAATGATTACAATAGATTCAAATAATTATTAATCATGCATTAGACAATAAAACATCCACTGCAATCACACTTGTTACTGAAACTTTAGAATGTGTTTAGCAGGCTCCCCCCTGCTTTCTGATATGGCACTTAGAGATGAAACTGATTTTATTCAGCTCATTCTTCTATTTACCACCTTGGCTGATAGTAATATCCTGAATCATACCAAATCCCATTCACCCATTACCCCCTGTACTCACTGACCTACATTAGCTCCCAGTCTGGTAACGCCTCGATTCTAAAATTCTTATCCTTGTTTTCAAATCCCTTCAAGGCCTTGCCCCTCCCAATCTCCTTCCTCCAGCCCTCCAACACTGCTAGACCCCAAGGCCTGGCATTCTCACTCTAACCCTCCCTACCTTTAAGGCACACCTTATAATCTACCTTTTTGTCTTAATAGCTCAGTGTCAAACATTGTTTGATAATGCTCCTGTGAAGCACCTTGGCACATTTTACTACATTAAAGATGTTATATTAATGTTGTAGTAATAGTGTTAAAAGAAATGGAGGGATCAACACTTATTTGGCACATCTTCAGTTTTGGGGCAACATGCAAGAGATGTATGATTCAGACAGTAGCTGAACAGTATTTGACAAGCTGAAATGAATTAGAACAAGGTGATTCAACTTACCCTTGTTTGCCACCAAAAATATATTAAGCCAGGATTTGTTCTGCTCTTCCAAAACCACAATCACATCAGCACATGTTTTTAATGCAACAGTTAAGCCTGAGGCTTCCTTTTAAAATAAAAGCAATGAAATTGTCACACTCCCAATAACATTGGAGAACCAGATTCAAGCAGTTTCAAAGCAAATGACAGATCACCTATTTATTTTTTTTATTTTAGGATTATTTATTTTCACAGAAAAGATGTATAATGGTTAAAAGAGTGAAATACTTCAAGATCACAGAGCTCCCAAAGTTACAGGCGAGTTCAACAAGTGGTCCTCAGCTAAATGGGCGGCACAGTGGCGCAGTGGTTAGCACCGCAGCCTCACAGCTCCAGGGACCCGGGTTCGATTCCGGGTACTGCCTGTGTGGAGTTTGCAAGTTCTCCCTGTGTTTGCGTGGGTTTCCTCCGGGTGCTCTGGTTTCCTCCCACAAGCCAAAAGACTTGCAGGTTGATAGGTAAATTGGCCATTATAAATTGTCACCAGTATAGGTAGGTGGTAGGGAAATATAGGGACAGTTGGGGATGTTTGTTGGGAATGTAGGATTAGTATAAACGGGTGGTTGATGTTCGGCACAGACTCGGTGGGCCGAAGGGCCCGTTTCAGTGCTGTATCTCTAATCTAATCTAAATAAATGTACATATGTATTTCTCACTCAGACATTACACTTTCCAGTTATATTATAACTCTACAGATGTGTTAAATAGCAATTTCAAGTACTGACTTTCTTTCCTTATTTCAAGCATGGAAAGAAGTTTGCTTTATGAGGATATGCTGTATCGCAAAAGTTATTGTGCTCCTATAAGAGAGTAATGGTTTCCCTATGGACAGTAAAACATGTGTATATTTCACTATAAAAAAAAAGTCACCCACGAGGTGTAAATTCTCGGAAGTCCATGTGCAAAAACCATTAACAGAAAACTGTACACGGGCACTGTTTGCTGTTCATATGAATGGGATGTGGACGCCTGGCAACATTACGAGCAATGAAGAGTAAAATAAGTAAAGCATCTTTGGCTTCAATCAGGACCAGAAGTAAACTTTTGTAGCGATGAAACAACCCATATTTACCTTTGATTGCAATAGGGATGCGATCAAATCCATCAAACTGAGATACAGCACAGAAAACTGGAGCTGAAATAGAGAGTGAATTATGGACAAATTTTCATGAACCTCGAGGTTCTACACAATATAATTTCATGCGATAGTCTAAATTGGGTCAATGTTTTTCATTGTTGTCAAATTCAAAACTATTGCATAAACTAATACATAAATCTTTACCATAGAGCACAACTACAAGACTGGAAAGGAGAAGCTTTCAAAATGTGAAAGCAAAAGATGCACAAGCTTATATCAAAAGCTTGAAGGTGATACTTTCACTGTGATCTTGCACATCAGACATGCCTTACTCCTATTATTACACTCAGATACAAGCCAACTGCATCTTAGGTATTAATTATCAAGGTATACGATTGCTGGGCTTTGGAATATTGAATATGATATATAACACAAAATGCTCAGTTCTGAACAGCCATGAAGGAGCAGTAGATTTCTGTGTGATTTTCATATTTTCCCAGAACATTAAAAAAGACCATGGCTTGTTTGTAATAACATTTCAAACCAACTTATATGATCTAAAAATAATGGAAACCACCAAGAGGAAAAAAATGAAAATGTTAAAGGAAAACAAAGAACAAGTAGACCAAATAAGGTGCGTCTGATTTGCAAGACCACAGTGAAGGAATCACCTCTGAGCTGATGATATAAACTGTTGCACCTTTTGCTTTCACATTTTAAAATCTCCTTTCTACTCCTTTAGTGCCCTCAACAACAATATGCATCTTCACATGCAGAAAGATATTTCAAAGCATTCAGCATTACAGGGCAAAACAGTCAGTATCGAGCAGGAAGAGGAATGTGAAAATTGGAAAGGGCTAAGGTCAGGACCAAAGGTGGTCAAAGAGAAGGGCTTTGAGGAGGTTTGTAAAATCAGACAGGGTGATCAGAAACTATTAGAGCTTTTTGAAGATGAGGAAATAGCATTTTGAATGGGTTGAAGTTTGTGGAGGGTTGAGCAAAAAAGGACAGTGTTAGAAGTCGAGCCTTATGGTGATGAAGGCACAGACAGTGATTTAAGTGGGAAAGGTAGAGTGGAGACAGGCAATGATGGGGAGTCATTATTTCATTTAACAGAGTAGATCTGTAGGAACTTGGAGTTGAGCAGCAGGCAAAGGTTTTGGACTATACAACTCAGTCCTATGGTGGAATAAGAACATAAGAAATAGGAGCAGAGGTAGGCCATTTGGGCTCTTGAGTCTACCCTTCCATTCAATAAGATCATGGCTGATCGGATTAACTCCTCTTTCCTGCCTGCCCCCCATAACCCTCGACTCTCTGGTAGATCAAAAATCTGTCCAACTCAGCCTTGAATATATTCAATGACTCAGCCTCCACTGCTCTCTGGGCAAGAGAATTCCAAAGATTAACAACCTGTGACAGAAGAAATTCCTCCTCATCTCCATCTTAAATGGGAGACCCCTCATTCTGAAACTGTGCCCCCTAGTTCGAGATTCCCCCATGAGAGGAAACATCCTCTCAGAGTCTACCCTGTCAAGTCCCCTTAGAATCTTATGTGTTTTAATAAGATCACCTCTCATTCTTTTAAACTCCAATGAGTATAGGCCCAACCTGTTCAATCTTTCCTCATAACACAAACTCTACATCCCAAGAATCAACCCAACGAACCTTCTCTGAACTGCTTCCAATGCAAGTATATCCCTCCTTAAATAAGGAGACCAAAGAACACAGTGTTCTAGGTGTAATCTCATCAACACCCTGTACAGTTGTAGCAAGATTTCTCTACTTTCATATTCCATCCTCATTGCAATAAAGGCCAACATTCCATTTGGCCTTAATTACTTGCCGTACCTACATGCTAACCTTTTGTGATTCATATATGAGGACACCCAGATCCCTCTGTACCACAACATTTTGTAGTCTCTCTCCATTTAAATAATATTTTGCTTTTCTATTCTTGCCACCAAAGTGGACCACCTCACATTTTCCCACATTATACTCCATCTGCCAAAGTTTTGCCCACTCACTTAACCTATCTATATCACTTTGCAGACTCTTTGTATCCTCCTCACAACTCGCTTTCCCATCTATTTTTTAATAGCAGGAACAGGGTATTGAATTAGACGATCAGCCATGATCTTTTTTGAATGGCGGAGGCGGCTCAAAGGGCCGAATGGCCTACTCCTGCTCCTATTTTCTATGTTTCTATGTATAGTTGGCAAATGTGGCTACAATCCACTCAATTCCTTTATCCAAGACATTAATATAGATCGTGAATAGTTAAGGCCCCCAGCACTGATCCCTGTAGCACTCCACAAGTTACAATTTGCCAACCTGACAATGACCCATTAATCCTGACTCTCCGTTTCCTGTTAGTTAGCCAATCTTCTATCCATGCGAATATATTATGCCTAACACCATGAGCTCTTGTGCAATAACCTTTTATGTGGCACCTTATCAAATTCCTTTCGGAAATCCAAATACACTACATCTACTGGCTCCCCTTTATCCACCCTGTTCGTTACATCTTCAACAAACTCTAATAAATTTGTCAAACACGATTTCCCTTTTATAAAACCATGTTGACTCTGCTTGACTGTATTATGATTTTCTAAATGTCCTGCTACTACTTCCTTAATGATGGACTCCAACATTTTCCCAATTACAGATGTTAGGCTAATTGATCTATAATTTCCTGCTTTCTGTCTCCTTCCTTTCTTGACTAAGGGCTGTACATTTGTGGTTTTCCAATCCGCTGGGACTGTTCCAGAATCTAGGGAATTTTGGAAGATCACTTTCAATGTATCCACTATCTCTGCAACCACTTCTTTTAAAGACCCTAGGATGCAGGCATGAAGGTTGACAGAGACCTGACAAAAGTCAAAAAAAGATAGCTTTGGTTTTACTGGATGAAATGTTGGCTTATCCAGGTCCTGATATTCGCCGTTTGATTGTTGGAGGTGGTGCCGAGTGTGTTCAGCATATATGTGAAACCTACTGAAGAGGTGTATACTGTAAGGTTGAAAGAAAATGAGATAATAAGAACACAGTTACCAGCTCATTTTCAGCACAGATCTTTCCCATTATTGTCTGAAGAAACCTCAGCCCAGTATTTCTTCGCAGAGTAAAGTATAAAAAAGCACCAAGAATCCAGGGAATATCAGGTGGAGGACGTTCCATCTTTCCTGAAAGTAACCTGCAACAATTTAAGAAAACCTAAATATATAAATCTCTCTTCATTAAGTCTTGTGTTTCAACCTGCAGCAGCAGGGAGCCACTAAGAACAAGCTCAAACCGGTTACTTTGCGCATCAATTTGTTTTATTCATGTACTCCCAAAAATTATCTGACAATAAAAAAAAGCTTCCAATTAAACTTATTGACTGTGGAATCACAGGAAGGTAACAATGCAATGTATTTCCAAAATGCAAGGTTAGAGATAATCAACCAAAACAAATCTTATTGGACAACTTGAATTCAAGTAGATTTTTCATTTGCAGAATTATTAAATGGATGGCTATTTTTTATTGCAGTTTTTGCCCTGCCTGTCCTGAAGATGTAGGCTCCTCACTGAGCTCTAATCTCACGGCTTGCAGTTACAGTACTTTCCCCAAGTACTCCAAATGCTGCCAGAGGTGCTGAGTGTTTCCAGTACTTTCTGTTTTTAAATTCAGATTTCCAGCATCCTCTGTATTTTGCTTTTGTGCTTTATTATTCAGTGTTGGCAATGAGTGCATGTAGCCAATTTGACACTAGGGAGCAGCACAGTCATCTCTGATAGTTACCTCACCCAACATCTACATTTCAATCAGGGGTAAGAAACTGGAGCCCTGCCTAATTTAATCCCTTCCCCCAATCCAGGAGTGCTGAAACCAATTTTAACAACCCCTACACAGTTGCTCCATATAATATAAAGACTGACTGGGGACCAAACCTATGACCCTTATAGCCTGTATGGGTCAGCAAGTCACTGATAAACTTACTAAGCTTTTGGAGAAAAGCAATAAATTGATGTTATCTTGAATCAGCTTTTTGTCAGCAAGTCTTGACTCCATATTTACTCTGTTTTGTGCATGTTAGTTAATCAAGAGAAGAGGAGCTTCATTACACTCTCAAATTTATCATTTCTGAATGGCGCCCAGGCCCAGTTCTTAGGGTTCCTTGGCTAGAATGAGGTAAATCCGTCCCTGTTTATATTGAAGGCGATTTGTTTTGCTAATGACAGCTATTTCAAGGGTGTTTAATAATTCCATAATGAACACTTTAATAAAGAAATGGGTGATTTTACACTGTGTGCATTTTTAAACACACTGTAATTTTGATTAAAAATAATGAATTCCCATGGGCTAGTAACGGAGTCCATGAGTAAAAGCTTAAATTCTTTACCAGACTTTGAAACATGTATCTCCACAGAATGTTTATTGGTGATTACGGTTCAGCAGCTTCCTTTACGGTCAGCATTCCAATTTCTCATTTAGACTTTCACCTAACCTCAAGCAGCCTTTTCTTAGTAACTTAATGGTTCCTTGCACATCAATATCTTTAATCAATAACTACTCAAACACTAACTGTATTAGCCAATGTTTTACATCTAATGTTCTTTAAATAGACATTATGTTGGTGTCTACTGTCTAATTATCAATGATGCAATAACAATATGCTCTAATCTACAGTGGAAAGTGAGAACAATTATAGATGTGATCTGTAAATACATTGTAGTAAAAGCAATGTTCCAGGGTGGGAATTCCTGAAAGGGTAAAGCATCCTCACAGGGGACTACAACCCCATGAAAGGAAAAAAAGAAAATGCATTAAGAGTCACAGAAAAACTGTTTTATTTCTGACAGGACTGAAGGAGTGTGTTGCATGTTATAATAGAGTAACTATCGTATATTGCATCTCTAAGTAGGATCTGCATTTAGCTCCACAGAAATGAAGTTACAGGAAGAGAGAGTGTTGGGTTTCACTCCATAAATAAACCTGTCGTGTCCTAACTTGGCCTTCCTTTCTCAAGCAATCATGATTTAGCCGCCTTTTTCCTGGATTACCTGTTTGCCCAGCACTGGTTATCTACCATCCTTTCTAGTTCTCTGGGAAGTGAAGTGTCACTGAACCGTTTCCACTGTGTGATCAGCACCGGCTCCAATCTCAGCCACCAAAACTTCAGGAACAAGATACAACAGATTGACGTTAACCATAATTAACAATAGAGTTAAGGTTTAGTTGTTTCATGTTCAGAACTTTTCTGAGATAAACAAAGTACCACTTTTTAACTAAAAGGCAAATCATGGTAGATTCAAATAGATTCCCAGTAGACAGCAGTTAAATTTAGGTGGTGGGAAAAGATTAAACATGCTAAATAACTATGAATCGTAAAGGCAACTGTTTGGATCTTTGAATGAGAATTTCCTGAATTATTCATTTTTATAAACACAACAAATAATGTTTAGCAACTAAACAAGCTTCTAAATCTCCTGAAACTGCAGTTACTTTTTATTTGGCTATACAGGTCATCTGAAGTCAGTATATACAGTATTCTGAAATAATTTAATAGATTTGAACAGAGAAATTAGACTGTTTTATAGTTAACTCTTTTTGGCTTAACTTTCCTTTTTGCACTCGACCCCCCCCCCCCCTCCCCACATAAAAGTGAGAAAGATTATTGTTGGGAGTTGTAACAATTCTCCATTTCTAACATACTCTGGTATGTCTCAGCCACAATATTTGAAACAATCAAATTATTTTTAGTTTTTAACAAGATGTGCGAGTTATACCCAAGGTTAGCCACTTATATGGTGTTTGTGCAATCAAGACATTTCAGATTATGTAAAATTATGAAGTGTAATGAATTATATACAATACAATTATATTTCCCAAGAAATCTCCAAAGGGAACAAACCAAATTTTAAATGTGAATTCAAAGCACCCTCTTCACATACTGATGATTACACCAACTGTTGAAGGAGTTTTCCTGTACCATAATTTGTACCATAATCACAGTCAGGGGCTCATCACATCTCTAGGAACTTTATAAAGAGTTTGTAACAGTTATTTAGGCATATATTCAAATAAATATAGCTGGGTGAGCAATTATAATGCACACGTTATCACTTGACCATGTAAGTTTATAATCACAATTTTATTTTGACATTGCTCAGATATTCTAACATACAGTAGATATGTAAACATATAGTAGCTAATTAATGGCTAATTAGGTTATGATAATAAAAGCCCTTTGATTGAATGTAATGGCCTGAGACTTCACGATCTATCCCCCATAGGACGAATTTCTGAACTCATGGAAAATGACAGACAAGTCATCGCTGAGTCAAACACAAACAAATAGAGAACAGCATTGTTTGCACACAAATATTACAACATATACAGCTGTCTTTACCGTTGCAGATAACAGGAGCAGAGGACAACGTGCTCTGCCATCGTTCAGGATTCCAGCAACAACACAATCTGGTTCTTCACAGTCGCCACAAGCATTAAGCAAACCCTGAAACATAAAGAACTTGTTACATTTTAATTATAACACCAATGCCCATTAAATTAATTTCAAAATATAAATATAAAAGCATTTCCTTATAGGGTGGCAGTATTTTTTATTTTGGGGTGGCCTTGGCCAGGGCACTAAGTACCGAGGTCTCTTTCACACAGGAATCAGGATATAGGCAAGTAACTTAAAGATAACTTAAAGATCTGATTTCTGATGATAGGTCACAGACCTGAAACGTATAACTCTGCTTCTTTCTCCACAGATGCTGCCTGAACAGCTGAGTATTTCCAGCACTTTGTTTTTATATCTGACTTCAGGTCTTTTTAGTATCCCTGCTCATTTCCACAGCAGCAATCAACAAGGGAAAGAGAAGGAGTTTTAAATTAAGATGGGAATATACATGCAGTTTAAAGGCAAAGGTACACCACATAGATATTTGACGTATCTCATCCCATGCATAGAAACTGTTTGCACAAGTACAGTTTGACCTGTATGACCACATGTAATGATGACATTAACAATGGCCTAGATTTTGCTGTCAAAATAATGGGGAGGCTAATGCTGCTCTTTATTTTTTATGCTGAAATGGTACAGCAATATCAGACGAGGGCAAAGAAAATTACAGCACAGGAACAGGCCCTTCAGCCCTCCAAGCCTGCGCCGATCCAGATCCTCTATCTAAACCTGTCGCCTATTTTCTAAGGGTCTGTATCTCTTTGCTTCCTGCCCATTCATGTATCTGTCTAGATACATCTTAAAAGACGCTATCGTGCCCGCGTCCACCACCTCCGCTGGCAACGCGTTCCAGGCACCCACCACCCTCTGCGTAAAGAACTTTCCACACATATCCCCCCTAAACTTTTCCCCTCTCACTTTGAACTCGTGACCCCTAGTAATTGAATCCCCCACTCTGGGAAAAAGCTTCTTGCTATCAACCCTGGCTATACCTCTCATGATTTTGTACACCTCAATCAGGTCCCTCCTCAACCTCCGTCTTTCTAATGAAAATAATCCTAATCTACTCAACCTCTCTTCATAGCTAGCACCCTCCATACCAGGCAACATCCTGGTGAACCTCCTCTGCACCCTCTCCAAAGCATCTACATCCTTTTGGTAATGTGGCGACCAGAACTGCACGCAGTATTCCAAATGTGGCCGAACCAAAGTTTTACACAACTGTAACATGACCTGCCAACTCTTGTACTCAATACTCCGTCCGATGAAGGAAAGCATGCCGTATGCCTTCTTGACCACTCTATTGACCTGCGCTGCCACCTTCAGGGAACAATGGACCTGAACACCCAAATCTCTCTGTACATCAATTTTCCCCAGGACTTTTCCATTTACTATATAGTTCACTCTTGAATTGGATCTTCCAAAATGCATCACCTCGCATTTGCCCTGATTGAACTCCATCTGCCATTTCTCTGCCCAACTCTCCAATCTATCTATATTTTGCTGTATTCTCCGACAGTCCCCTTCACTATCTGCTACTCCACCAATCTTAGTGTCGTCTGCAAACTTGCTAATCAGACCACCTATACTTTCCTCCAAATCATTTATGTATATCACAAACAACAGTGGTCCCAGCACGGATCTCTGTGGAACACCACTGGTCACACTTCTCCATTTTGAGAAAATCCCTTCCTCTCTGTCTCCTGTTGCCCAGCCAGTTCTTTATCCATCTGGCTAGTACACCCTGGACCCCATGCGACTTCACTTTCTCCATCAGCCTACCATGGGGAACCTTATCAAACGCCTTACTGAAGTCCATGTATATGACATCTACAGCCCTTCCCTCATCAATCAACTTTGTGACTTCCTCAAAGAATTCTATTAAGTTGGTAAGACATGACCTTCCCTGCACAAAACCATGTTGCCTATCACTGATAAGCCCATTTTCTTCCAAATGGGAATAGATCCTATCCCTCAGTATCTTCTCCAGCAGCTTCCCTATCACTGACGTCAGGCTCACAGGTCTATAATTACCTGGATTTTCCCTGCTACCCTTCTTAAACAAGGGAACAACATTAGCAATTCTCCAGTCCTCCGGGACCTCACCCGTGTTTAAGGATGCTGCAAAGATATCTGTTAAGGCCCCAGCTATTTCCTCTCTCGCTTCCCTCAGTAACCTGGGATAGATCCCATCTGGACCTGGGGACTTGTCCACCTTAATGCCTTTTAGAATACCCAACACTTCCTCCCTCCTTATGCCGACTTGACCTAGAGTAATCAAACATCTGTCCCTAACCTCAACATCCTTCATGTCCCTCTCCTCGGTGAATACCGATGCAAAGTACTCGTTTAGAATCTCACCCATTTTCTCTGACTCCACGCATAACTTTCCTCCTTTGTCCTTGAGTGGGCCAATCCTTTCTCTAGTTACCCTCTTGCTCCTTATATATGAATAAAAGGCTTTGGGATTTTCCTTAACCCTGTTTGCTAAAGATATTTCATGACCCCTTTTAGCCCTCTTAATTCCTCGTTTCAGATTGGTCCTACATTCCCGATATTCTTTCAAAGTTTCGTCTTTCAGAGACAGTTAAAGGCAGATGTCCAAAAGTTGCTGTTCAAGTTGTGTTGCTATGCCTCTTACAGATGGGATTCTTTATTCTTACTAAGGACTTGACTCAAGCAACTATGGAAACATACATAATATAAAAGCAAAATACTGCGGATGCTGGAAATCTGAAATAAAAACAAGAAATGCTGGAAATACTCAGCAGGTCTAGCAGCATCTGTGAAAAGGGAAGCAGAGTTAACGTTTCGGGTCAGTGACCCTTCTTCGGAAACATACATTTGAGTTACTGAATTTTACTCATGAAAACAAAAAACTCCCATTGAAAGTTATGTCAGTGCTTATATTGTGTTGTATATCTGATATTGTAACACTGCAGCAAGCCTGTGATTGCTGAGGGATTTATGCTAATCATATGATAACATGAACTAATTATGTCAAGCATGTGATGCTATGGGCCCCTCCTGCTAACCATGTTCCATTTACATCCTCACAAGAACGAATAAGCTAAATATTTATTTTGCTACTGGTTATCTTTAGTTTTCCTCCCCTTTTTTTCTTTCATGCAACAAAGCCCCAACCCATTTATTTTGTTGCAGCAGTTTGATCTGAACTGTTGTCTGCTCTTCCTACTGCCAGGAAATGCTGCCAATTCTTCTTCACAAGACTTATTCAACTTAGCTTATCTATCCAAAATAAAAGACTTGTATTCCTCCCATCACATCATCTTACTCTCAAGTAAGTCTAAAATTTTTGTTTGCCCTGAACTTCACTTTTACCACTTCTCAGGCATTGCCCCTTTGTTCTCATACTTTAACACATCATGAAATTGAACACTAGTATAACCTCATCAACGCCTTTTAATAACCTAGATACTTCTGCAAGAGGGAAACAACCCTTTTTCAGTCTCCTGCTTTCAAGGCAGCAGAGTTTCCCCAGCTCTTCCTCGTAACTAACCCTTTGACGCTAGGGATTAGTCTTCTGGCTCTTCTCTACATCCGCACCATGTCCTGAATGCTTCCCTTAGACTGGTGACCGCTCTGTAATATAATTAATAATATTCTAACTTATACTTAACTGACCTAGAAATACAAATAGGCACTCTATTCACTTTGTTAATTACTACTGCACTGTGTTCTGATATATTAAATGCCAAATCTGCTATCACATTCATATCCCTTTCTGCCCAAGCTTTAATTCTTTCATCATCCAACCAATATGCAGCACTTTGCAATGAGCTACATCAAATTTCATCTGCTACTGATTTCCCAGTTGCAGATTTTATCTAACCCCTTTTGTAGGTCACTGGTTGTGTTGTCCATCTCAACAACCACCCCCATCCCATTTAACACCACTGTCAAATTCTTAGCACTTGCATATAGAGAAGAGCAGAAGAACGGAGGGTTTCTGAAGACAGCAAACATTTCTGTGCAAGGAAAAAAAGATTTTAGAAATGTACAAACATGGGTCTCAATGTATCTGCAAGCGTGATAATAGCTTTGCGTGAATTTATGTTTGAGTGTGAACATGTTTATATGCACGAATGTTTTTGTAAAAGTGCAAAATGGAATTCTTGCAAGTGTCAGGGTGGGTTCATGAGTACGAGTTACTGAACGTTCCTCCCCGACCCCAAAGCTTACTGCCTCCCACCTGTGTCCATGACCCCTGTTACCTCCTTAGCTACTGTGATGTCCTCAGGACATGAGTGAGGTTTAGCCGAGTTTGGTATAGGATATATGAGGAAAAGAGACAAAGAATGCAGCAGCTGAACATAAAGGCTTCTTTATTTTGTCTTAGTTTCACTTTGCTAGCACGTGTGTCCTACAGCAATCTCTAGAGTACACAATGCAATTGCAATTTCAAACACTACAGCTACAAGAACACACAATATGATTTCTATAGTTAATATGGAATTGAGTTTGAATCCAGAATTCTGACTTAGTTGAAAAGAAAAGAAAAACTTTTAACAGGCATATAGGAGAATAGGTTAAATAAGGCATTAATGATTAATAATAAATGCCATTAATACAGCATAAAAAGGTTAAGGAGAAACAAAGAGAAATTGAGAAAACATTGTGGATAAGCAAAGAAATACAGAGACCACAAAGGGTTAATATAAGCATGGCAGAGAGAGAAAAAGAAAAAAATTGTTACAGAATGAAAGACAAATGGTGAGAGGAAGACAGAAAGAATTACAGAGCAGCAGCCAATCAGATAAACAGTTACAAGAATAGCGAGACATATATTTTTCTGTCCCTGAGCACTGCAAGAGATTAACTACCAGATTATAAAAATGAGTAAATGTTTAGATATAACTTGGGGCGGCGCAGTGGTTAGTACCGCAGCCTCACAGCTTCAGGGACCCGGGTTCAATTCTGGGTACTGCCTGTACGGAGTTTGCAAGTTCTCCCTGTGACCGTGTGGGTTTCTGCCGGGTGCTCCGGTTTCCTCCCACAGCCAAAGACTTGCAGGTGATAGGTAAATTGGCCATTGTAAATTGCCCCTAGTGTAGGTAGGTGGTAGGGAATATGGGATTACTGTAGGGTTGGTATAAATGGGTGGTTCTTGGTCGGCACAGACTCGGTGGGCCGAAGGGCTGTATCTTTAAACAACTACACAATCTCGGGGTTCATATGACATTTTTAATGTGTTCAATATTGAATGCCTATAAAGAGAGAGCAATTAGAAGAGTGAACAAGCAAACAGCATTAGTGTACCAAGGGCTAAAGACCAGGGAGGCAGCAGCCGTCCATACTAGTGAGATCATAGCTTTCAAGATATCGTGCCTTGCAGACTGACATGATTGTGTTTAATATCACTCCAATGGATGTTGGAACAGCAGAAAATGTGCAGTGAAAACGAAATCTAGAAATAAAAAAAACTATGAAACAAAAGGTGACCATGAAGCTATCAGATTGCTGTAAAAACCCAACTGGTTCGCTAATGTCCTTGAATGAATGAAACCTATTATCCTTACCTAGTCTGGCCTGTGACTTCCGTCCCACACCAATGTGGTTGCTTTTTAATTGCCCTCTGAAGTGGCCCAGCAAGGCACTCAATTGTATCTTTAACCCTTGTAACTTTATTGGGTAGCTCGGGGTGGGCAATAAATGAGACCCTGTTAGCAATGGCCACATCCAATATCAATTTTAATCAAGTTATCAGAAAGTAATATTATGCAATGGCCTTGCAATTTGCTCCTACTGTGTATTATTATGTTGTGCAGCACACATTTCACTCATACTGAACAAGAGAGTAATGATCAAAACTGGATTCCTTACTCTGAAGAAGTGCAAGGTAATGCTAAAGGGAATCACAAATTCCTTGGAACGGTCGTTCCGCTGTAAATAAATAAAGAAAAGATAACAGTTTAGAGTCCTCAATCAATGGGAATTAAAACAAACAAAGGCTTAGTATGAAAGCTATATTTATTACTCCCATAACCTGGATCCTACAAATTCTTGACAAAACTGCAATGCAGATTGCATTGGATTAGTAGTCCACCATAAAAGGTATTCGACAAATTACCATAACTATACATATATTACCATCATTTTCATAAATAAGATGCAATTTTTTTTTAAAAGTTGCATATCTTCAGTTAAATGTCACTCAGCCCTACTCTACTTGTACATACGTATTCATTATTTTTGGATAGAATTAATGTAATTGCTAGAACTAACCAATTTATTTGAAAGGTAAGAAAAGTCTGAGGGTTTGTACTTTTTGTTCAAATATACAACAACTTAGATTTAGATAGCACCTTTAACATAATAAAACATCCCAAGGCACTTCACAGGAGCATTATAAAACAAAATATAAAAACCACATAAGGAGAGATTAAGTGAGATGGCCAAAGGCTTGGTCAAAGAGGCAGGTTTTAAGGTCTGCTTTAAAGGAGGAAAGCAAGGGGGAGAGGCAGAGAGATATAGGGAGGGTATTCCAGAGTTTGGGCCTAGGCAACTGAAGGCACAGCCACCAATGGTGGAGCGATTAAAATCGGGGAAGAATTAGATGAGCGCAGGGTCCTGGGGCTGGAGGAGATTACAGAAGGGGCGAGGCCATAGAGGGACTTGTAGAAAATCAAGACTTTTCTAGACCGGAAGCCAATATAGGTCGGTGAGCACAGGGGTGATAGGTGAACAGTGCTTGGTTGGAGTTAGGGCACGGGCAGCAGAGTTTCGGATGACCTCAAACTTAGAGTAGAATATGGGAGGCCAGCCAGGAGTGCACTGGAATAGTCAAATCTAGAGGTAATGAAGGTATGAATGAGGGTTTCAGCAAATGAACTGAGGCAGAGTGAAATCAGGTGATGTTACGGAGGTGGAAATAGACAGTCTTAGTGATGGCTCAAATATGTGGTTGGAAGTTCATCTCGGGGTCAAATATGACACCAAGACTGGTTTAGTCTCACTGTTGCCAGGGAGAGGGATGGAATCGGTAGCTTGGGAATGGGGTTTGGAGCGGGGATTAAAAACAATGGCTTCAGTCTTCCCAATATTTAATTGGAGGAAATTTCTGCTCATCTAGTACTGGATAAGCAGTCTGATAATTTAGCTACAGTGCAGGAGTTGAGAGAGGTGGTGATGAGGTAGAGTTGGAAGTTGCCAGCATACTAACTAATGTTGTCCTTTTGCATGTCGTCGTCAAGGGAGAGCATGTAGATGAGAAATAGGAGGGACAAAGGATAGATCTTTGGGGGATACCAGAGGTAATGGTGCGGAAGCAGGAAGAGAAGCCATTGCAAGTAATTCTCTGGCTATGATTAGATAGATAAGAATGGAACCAGGTGAGTGCAGTCCCTCTCAGCTGGTCAACCGTGTCAAAGGCTGCAGACAGGTTGAGAAGAACAAGGAGGGAAAATAAAAACAAGAAATGCTGGAACCACTCAGCAGGTCTGGCAGCATCTGTGGAAAGAGAAGCAGAGTTAACGTTTCGGGTCAGTGACCTTTCTTCGGAAGGAGCGAAAATTTACCTTTGTCACAGTCATATAGGATGTCATTTGTGACTTTGGTAAGAGCTGTTTTTGTACTGTGGCAGGGCCGGAAACCCAATTGCAGGGATTAAAACATGGAGTTCCAGGAAAGATGGGAATGGATTTGGGAGGCAACACATTCAAGGACTTTGGACAGGAAAGGTAGATTTGAGACAGGATGGGGTAGTTTGCAAGGACAGTGGGGACAAAGGGTGTTTTTATTTTTGAGGAGGAGGTGATGACGACAGATTTAAAGGAGAGAGGCACAACACCAGAAGAGAGAAAACCATTAACAATATCGGCTAACATGGGGAGCAGGAGGGGAAGTTGAGTGGTCAACAGTTTAGGGGGAAAAGGGTCAAGAGAGCAGGAGGTGGGTCGCATGGACAAGATGAGCTTGGGGAGAGTATGAGGGAAGATAAGAGAGAAACTAAATAAAGATGCGAGTTCAGGGCTAGGACAGGTGGGAACTTTAGAGCAAGAGTGGCCCAGTGGGCTAGCGGAAAGGGAAGGACATGGCAGAGACAGCTGATCGAACGGTTTCGACCTTAGTGACAAAGATGTTTATGAGCTCCTCGGACTTATTGTTGTAGGTACATTTAAAAAATAAATTCAAAATCCTTAAAACTTAAATGAGACAAATTACTTAACTCCTCATGCCAAGTTTCCCTGTATTCAGTTGCCCTGGTGATGTAATTGTCAGGGAGGATTGACAGCATTGATTGGAGTCAAATGCATCCCAGAGCAACTTCAATCAATGTAATAAGGGAGCCACAACTTTAATTGCAAAACATGTGACCAGCTAGCTCACGATTTAATAACATATTAAAAATGATATTTCCACACAATTCCTGTTAACTTTAGAGATTATAAATTCCTATGTTCACATTCATAATGGAAACTGCCCATGTAAACTTGTCACATTGCATCACTAGGCAGAATTTTATTGGCCTCAGGAGACAGGATGGGGGGCGGGTGGGGCCCATAAATGCCCGACGTCTTACCGTTGGCCTGCGATTAAGTTGGGGGTGGGAAAGGCCAAAGACGTCCTTCTTGCCCAGAGGCCAATTGAGGATCTTATGTGGCCAATTAATAGCGACTTAAAGGACTTTTTCCTGTCACTGCTGGAATTACACCAGCAGCGGGGATGCCTCTGACACATGGGGAGGTCGCCCAGTAAAATAAGGCAGCTTCCCTGCGGGCTTGGGGTCGACCTGCTCTGTGGGTAATCTGTGGTCCACAGAGGGCCCCCAACGGCAAAGGCCACCCCTCTGCGAGCACCAGACACCCCCCGTGCTGTTGCCAGGGTCTGCGGAACTGGCCCTGGTGACTCTGCCATACCTGGGGTCCAGGACTCCAGCCCTGGGCCAGGTGTAGCACCAGGAGTGGCCACCACTCCCAGTGGTGCTGCTGATACTACTGAGCTGCCAGCCCTCTGATTAGCCGGCAGCTCTTGGAGGCGGGATCCCCAGCCTTAAAGGGACGGGGACCCCGGCATTGGGCAATTAAGTGCCATTAATTGCACCGGGGGTGGCGGGGGGGGGAGGTGGCTCCAAAGGGCCGAGGCGGAATTCCGCTCACCTTTTGGGCCCGGCATCAGGGCCCTCACTGGCTCCACAAAATTCAGCTCATTGAGTGCAACAGTTTTGTGTCTCCCAACTCCACAATCTGCACTGTAGAGAAATTTGTATACTTCAACCAACTCTACTGCTCTGTTTCCAAAAGATCCCAAGGTTTCGCTATTTAACTGTAAATAAAATAAAAATTAAATAAAAATAAGGACAGAATGTATGACTTTAAAATAGGTGCTGAATGACTTCAGCACATGCTGATCCAATTAATATTCTCGTTTCTCCTGGTTCGACATTAATTCTTTAAAAAAACTGTACCTACATTTTTAAATTGTTGCTGGTTGCTAGGCCATATCTACTCTCAGCACAGCCCAATTCTTCAGAAAGTTTCTAAAACAGGTATTGGGTCCCTTATCAGCATATGAATGCCTAAAAATCACCTGAGACCATGATGGCATCTGGCGTTTGTTCAGGTGCCTTTGGGGTATAGTGCAGAATGCTGCAAAATTGGTCACTGTCGCCCCCTTTTCCATCTGGAACACAGGTGCAACAATGACCAATTTCTACCCCAAAGACTGGAAGTCTTTACCTCAATAACTACAACTGAATCCCATTCATTAGGATCCCCTGATAGAAATAAAATACTTCTATCCATACAGATTAAAACACCAAAACTGACTGGGACCTAAACAGAGAATCTTCCATCAATAAATGATTCCTAATAAACACATTTCCACTGTTTACCATCAACTGGACTTATCAGATGAACAGTCCCTTGGGTCTAAGTATGTGTATATTAATTAGTTAGCATAATTGATGAGCATTACCTCATTACAAGGTAATTCCCAACATCAGACTTACCAGATCTGTATTTATAAAGTGAAAGAATGCCTCACTTTCCAAAGTTGTCTTTAGTTTGTCTTTGCGAATTCTGAACAGCAAACTAGGAGGAAGTGTCACTAGAATTCTGACCATGCCAAAAAAAGAGGCAAAAACTTATATGAAAGACAATACTGAAATCAACAGCTTGCACCATTCCTTACATTAAGGTTATTATATGATATAGATATGTAAATATAAAACAGCAGTTTTCTCAATGTCACAGCTGGTAAATTTTGTTGCCCAGTCTCCAACTGGACAACGCTGATGCGAATGGTTCCAGATGTGATCTGAGTGTTTGTATAGGTAGCTTCTCTCAGCTGGGGCAATTGTTGATCTCAGTGCCCCCGCATTCTGGAAGGAAAAATAAAGCAGGTTTCCCACTCCTAGGGTTAGATTTTACCAGCCCCTCGACGCCGTGGGTTGTGGCGGGGAGGTCAGTAAAATGCTGGTAGGACTGACGCCGAGAAGGCCCCACCGGATATTAGCGGCGTCAGTGGCGAGGCGTCGGTGCGGCCCCCATCATTAAAATATGTAAATGAGGGTAATAAGTTTGCAAATGAACTTACCTGCTGCCGGCCGTTCCACGCGAATTTTACGGCCATCTGCCACAACTCGCGCGCCTTCGAAACTCCATACGGAGCTCCAAGACAAGACACTGGTGGGGCGGGGGAGGAATAAAATTATCATGGAGGGGGGGTGGGCGAGTGGGAAAAGCTATTCCTATTGGTTGTGGAGATGGTGGGAAGGGGTTGAGGGTCAATGATGCTGAAATTTGGGGGGGGGGGGGGGTGGAGTTGGGAATTTCAAAATGTGTTTTTTTGGGGGGGGGGGTGGAATAGGTCAATTTATATGTTGAGTACGCAGTGTGGGGGGGGGGGGGTGAGAGGAGATTCAAAGTTAAATTAAACTCTTATTGAAATTTATCAAACCGGCACCTTTAAATATTTAAATTTCTCCTGAAGGGCTCAAAGCCCTTTAAAAATGGCGCCGGCACCTACACGGTGGGGCCGGACCCCGTTGCCAGGGACTTGGCGGCCACCCCCTCTACATCATCGGGCTGGCCACTCCGCCTCCTTCATTTAAATGAGCCCCCACGCGTAATATCGTGGGGGACTCTGTGGCGACACTTCTGTGTCGGAAGGCCGCCGACTTCACAGCGCAGCGTGCTGATAAAATTCAGCCCTGATTTGCTACTGAATGCCCTATACTGCAACGTACACATGTGTCAATGCCTGGTAAAGACCAGATCTCTGCTGTGATACTTCCACAATTGAACAGCTGTTGACACTTCCTGTCTGGGCTCAGGTGCAAAGAATCATCTTTTCGGGGTACTAGAGATCAGCTGGCATCTGTAGCACTATATCCAGCACCAAGTGAGCACCTTAGGAGAACACGAGGAAAATAATTGAAAGGACAAAAAGTCCTTTAAACGAAGAGGATACACCCAAAACCTCCCACATGTAGAAATTCCCAGATAGTCAAGGTTGTAGGATGTGACTGCGAGGCTGGTGAGACAAACCAAGAAAAGTGACTCTCAAGCAGTTAAGAACTTCTGAACCCAGATATGGGTCTCAGCATTGTAATCTATAATTTCTACTTTAATTTTTAAAACAAGATATAGAAGACTAAATGGATTTAAAAAGTAATATAAAATTATTTGTTGAAGTCTGGCTAAGGTACTGAACCGTTAACAGGAATGGGGAGTAAGACTTGAGTCAGTAACAATCAGCACAAGTATGAGTTTGTGATCATTGTATTGTGATGTTTATGTGAATAATATTTGGTCATTTAAAGAAGTTTTATTTAGTAAATATTTACATTTGTCAGAAGAAAACCACATATTGCATCTTCAAAGCAAGAAATAACTGGTTAAAAAAGCAAGTACAAATATTTGGTTTAGTTAGGAATACCCTGGAGAGTTAGGAGTCTCATATTTTTCACTCTTCCTACTCTGGAATCTTCCAATTTTGTCTTTAGTCTTTTATTATTAAGTATAATCAGTAAGTCTTCTTAATTTTTGTATCCTATATAATTGTGTGTTTCATTATAGGATAGCATGTAAAACATTTTCTTGCAATTCCAGTATTTTATTAAAACATTCTGTAACATTAACATTGATTACTCTACAATTGCTTTTTCTCCATAATTTTCTTTCTTGCTCTTACCTGATAAATACTTGCAATTCAATCTGGTGCTCTAACTCCTTGCTCAAGATTGATGAGCCCAGCCTTGACAGTCTGTCTTGAAACACATCCAGGAGAAAATGGCCACTTTCAAGTGATGGACCTTTACCGAGTGCCTTTGTCCATTCTTTTTGCAGATCAAACACCATCTCCTGTAATCAATTAAAACAAACTTAACATCCTAATAGAAGGATCTCTTCCAAATGTTTTCTAAAAATACTAAAAGCTTAACTTCTAAAAACATAAGATCAGATTCAAATTACTGCCTAATTTTTTTTTGGAAGTATTGTTAACGGATTTATGAAATATGGGAAATAGCGGACAGTTGATAAACTGTAAAATGCAGAATGCATATTATGATTGAGGAGGCCCGAGTGCAATAACTACATTCTATCTTTGGCTTTAATCAGCAATTTTTATCTCATTTTCTAAGGAAGCTCTGGGCAAAGGGCAATAATCCCAGCCCACTTACCTAAAAAGTGAATTAAGCACACAACAAAAAGTTACCTCAGAAACAAACAGTACATGTAACACAAGATTAATGCTATAAATTAAGTCAATTAAAAGTAAAATATGTGATTACATTTTAGGACTGTACTGAATTAGAATTGAATTTCAACTAATCATCAGTGTTTATTTTGTGGGATCTTCCACAAGAACATAGACTTTAAGTGCGTTACCTGCAGTCGACAAATAATGTTTTCATAGCACGATCTACTGAATGAAGGAAGTTCTGAGCAGTCAGACTCTTTGCAATATTGCACCTTAGCTCTGGAAATAACCATAAAACTAAAATCAGCAATGAGAATACATCCTATTTCCAAGTCCTTAGGATTTTAAAAAATCTGTTTTTGACTTTCCCAGGAGATTGACAGGTAGAAATACTGGGAGTCATGTTGCCTAGTTTCAACACAGCTGAATGGGACAGACTTGCTGGCCTCTTACTGTCTGTCTCTTCCATATATCAAATAAAAGCTCTCTTGGATCAAATAGAGAGAGAAACATTTATGGGAGTTTCCTCTTTGACTCCTGAATGTTCTGATGAAAAGTCATTGACCTGAAATGTTAACTCTGTTTCTCTCTCCACAGATGCTGCCTGACCTGCTGAGTATTTCTAACATTTTCTGTTTTTGTTTGATTTTCAGCATCTGCAGTTTTTTGCTAGCTCGAAGATAGTAATTTTTGCACCTTAGGGGACAGTGCCACTTGACAATGAGGGTTTGCCTGTAGCCAAGTTTTTGGAGGGAATGAGGGTAAGGGAGAAATTGAAAAGGAAAAGGTTGTAACTGCATATAGCAATACCATATTGTGAATGTAGTGCAATCGCTTCAACAATATTTTGGAAATTTACCTTTTATTAAAATCCATTAATGCATGAATAATAATCCTACATGCAGTCACTAAATCCCCTCCACATCCTCCTGCAGAAATGGGAGATGGCAGATAAAGTTGGTAACAGGCCCAGTGCTGATAATCTTGTCTGTAATTGAAGCATTAGAACAATTCGTAATTTCAAATACATTCAAATAAATCCACTGTACTTGACAGGTAACTATCACAGGACAAATCAAATACAGCAATTATCATTTTCTAACATGTCAATGTAATTCTTACATGTACCATATTCTGGAAGAAAAAGATCACTTTAGTAATTGACAGAACACCAGAAATTATTTGCAAGCTGGAAGTGGGTGATGTTTAAAATCTCTTGATCACTGTAAAATTAGGCATAACAATGAATAAGGCTACAAGAATGAGTAGAACTCTAATAAAGGTGGAGACATACTATTGCGCTCTTTGGTCCTAAACAAAACGCACAGGGATGAGAATTCATCTCGGGTGGTGGCACAAACTGGGCTTTAGATTGGCTGTCCATTATACACAGTGTGCTTGACATTCAGCTCCATTGCAGTCAATGGAATTAATTATCAGACGCTGTGTAGAATGGGCAGCACATCCAATACCGTCTGTTTTGCACCATCGACCGAGATGAATTTCTGGCCCACAGTGTTATTTTTCATTTCTCTCCTACAACTGATATCAATTCAGCTATTTGGTATTCAGAATAATGGGGAGAAAGAAAACATCTTCCAAGTATACTTTACAGTCAATGAGGATATTTACCTGTCTAGGTCAGATAGAATATCTTTGTGTGGTTGGATGGCCAGTTCAGACATCAACCAATCATGGAACGTTAACTAGAAAAGGAGAGAATGAGTCCAAAGAGTTGAGTAGGACTTTTAAACTCAATAATATATACATCTAACTTCTTGATATATAATATGTATCTACACAGACTAAATTTTGAACTTCTCAACCCATTTTATTGGGGAGGTATAGAGTAAACAAAGACCAATTTGATCAGCAGTCCAGAAACACATGAAAAATACCACCTGTAACAAAGCTTTAATCAGGTGACTGATGAGACTCTGCCCTTTTACCATCTTCTGAAGTTGACTGAACTTTCTTCCCTAATACTGCTAAGTAAATTTTCTCAAAAGTCACTTTGCTCAATAATGTGGTAATAATACTGCAGGCATCATAAAACCGAGACGCATAAATTAGTCTTAGTCTGAAGCACTAAATGTGTGATAACAACTTATATCTATATAGCACCTTCAACTTAATAAAACATCCCAAGATCCTTCACAGGAGCATTATAAAAAATATGATACCAAGCCACATAAGGAGATATTAGCTGAAATGACCAATAGCTGATCAAAGAGGTATTTATTTATTTAGAGATACAGCACTGAAACAGGCCCTTCGGCCCACCGAGTCTGTGCCAACCATCAACCACCCATTTATACTAACCCCATATTCCTACCACATCCCCACCTGTCCCTACCTATACTAGGGGCAATTTATAATGGCCAACTTACCTATCAAACTGCAAGTCTTTGGCTGTGGGAGGAAACCGGAGCACCCGGCGAAAACCCACGCAGACACAGGGAGAACTTGCAAACTCCACACAGGCAGTACCCAGAATTGAACCCGGGTCGCTGGAGCTGTGAGGTTGCGGTGCTAACCACTGCGCCACTGTGCTGCCCCTGTGCCGGTAGGTTTTAAGGAGTGTCTTAAAGGAGGAAAGCAAGGTAGGGAGGTGGAGAGATGAAGGGAGGGAATTCGAGAACTTAGGGCCTAGCCAGCTGAAATCATGGCCACCAATGGTGGAGCGATTAAAATCAGGGCTGCTCAAGAAGCGAAAATGAATTGGGCGCCTGCTTTACACTCTGTCCGATGGTCTTTTTGATTGAAGTAGATAGGTTAGAGTGCAAAAGCAGACTATTATGATTTGCTATCACCTGCTTTACATTACCACCCACGATAAATTTAAACTCCTGTATATGTTCAGTTTAAAACATCACAGTTCAACCTACAGATGGATGTGGATTCAACTGCAGATCAAGGCCGTTTTACCCATTAATCCAATATCTCCAATCAAACTTAGTCTGGAGAGCTGCATATTCAGTTACCTGGAAGTCTTTCAACCTCACAAGCTCCTTGAACGTATGGTGTTTAAATACTGAAAGAGCTGCAGTGGTCCAATTTAAATGAAGTCCAACAAGATTATTCCACGTAGGTTCCACTATGTCTCCCTTTTCTTGCCGAGCCTCTGGAATTAGTCGTGGAATTATGTACAGCAGCTAAAAGACAAAAAAAGTAAACAACACTGCTGTGATTAGATAGCCCAGATTTTACAGTTAGAATAATGATGAGGCTATTAGCACTCATCATTATTATGGAGCAAATCAAACAGCAACTTCTTGCATGCAGACATGTGCAGTTAAACCCGGAAATCTGGAAACTGCTGTCCAAGTTGCTCTGCTCCTCCACAAGCTTCACTGTACTGGTACCTCTTGGATAGATTCGGCATCAAAATATATGGAGGGCATGACGTTTATGTACTTTCCTGCTAGTTACTCACGAGCAGAGAAAGTTAAGTCTGGTGCATTCAGGTGTAAGTGAATTTTTAACAAGTTGGTAAGTCTTAACTACTGCCAAACAACCTGGTTGTCTCATTTCTCCAGAACTTAATTATTGCTGGATATTTAAAAAATGAAAATTAAACATTTTCAAAAACTTATTCTTTGTCTTTTAATCCCTCTCTCTTAATCCCATCTTTCTTTCCCTCATTTTGTATCACTTTCTGTACATGATTTTACATTGAATTAACTATTCCAATTTATAATTCCTGGTTTAGACTTTGCATAGCTCAGTGACAATTCTTCAATCTGATTGGCTGAAGAGCCTCACTGTCGATTGCCCAGCTCACACACGCCACAGATCCCCTTGTAGAGGACACCGGACTGAAAAGGGTCTCTAGTAACTATAAGCTGCCACTCAAAAGCCCACGCGAAATCTGTGGGCAGCTGTAAGTGTAGGTCTTTCACTGCTGACCTCAAAATCTAGGTCAATGTTTTCACCTCAGTAAGAGTTACTAGAAGTAGCCGTGGCAATGGTCAGATGTTAGGGTCCGGCTGAGACAATGCAGCAATTTGATCTCATCATGATTAATCCCTTTTAAACTATGTACAATCAAAATTAACTGCGTACCAGATTTCCAAAGGAAGGCAGTCATTGACTTGTAAAGTAGATCAAAGGACTAAGTACAGCATATACTTGTTCACAAAATAATTCACCTTTTGCACGAACCCAGAAGGAACAGACTGTTTTCTAATATCAATTGATGATGATGAGCAGACTGCATAAGCAACTGCTGCTGTACAAAACCTGTCAGAAAAAAGAAGTATTAAGAGATTATAAAAGGGACATGTACCCAAATAGTTTTCACACGCACACACGCAGATTGTGCAGAGTGGTAAGGCAAGGGTAGGTATCATAAAATCTGATGCATATGATGCACTTTCACACAGCTTTTTATAACTTTCAAAATAAGGGAAGGGAATGATTTATGAACTGCTGCCATTAATATTTTTCAGCTAGGATTGAAATAAAGCATTGATTTACACATCAGTATGATCAATACATCAGAACTTGCAGTAACTAACAATGCAATAGGAATGTTACAATTTTTCCTCATATAAAATCTTGGTACCACAGTAATGTATTTTGTCCATTGAGTCTGCCTGTCCTTCCATGCTAGTCAGATCTCTCCATTAGTTAAAAACTGAACAAGTAACTCTTTCAGATCTCTTCTGAAGTCCATTAGTTTCGTGGACAACCACTGGCAGTGTCTTCCATATGTCAATCATTCTCTTTCTAAATAAATTCTCCCTGGTGTGCCCATTTCCTTCAGTTCGCCATCATGAATTTTTGTCTCTAGTTCTCAAATCCTGTGCATTTGGCTGTGCATTTATACTGCAGCTACCTAGCTGAGGTCAGCTCCACCATCACTTTGTCAGTAGTTTATTTATACTGTCTGCTCCAGCTGCAATTCTCCTGCCCAGCAGCATGCTTTATTATATGCTTACAGTCATGCACACTGCTCCCCTCTCTGCAGTTAAAACGCCAATTATTCAAATAACACAGACAGGAACAGCCTCCAAACATTTAGATCAAAATTAGGCAAGTTTAAAAAATGATCTGGGGGCTCTTCACATACTTTTATTTTTAAAACAGTTAAACAGGAGCTAAACAGTTAAATCTGCAGCAAGCTGCCCCTTAATCTTTACAAAAAAACAAGTGAGGATATATAATTGTTCTTCATAGCTCAGTCCTCTAAGTTCTGCGTCCTTTCTTTGTAGCCCCTGCTAAATCTTTTAGAACATAATATCCCTTTTAAAGTAGAATACAAATAAACAACATTCTTTTCTATTTATTCATTTATGGGATGTGGGTGTCGCTGGCAAGGCCAGCATTTATCAATACCCATCCCTAATTTCCCATGAGAAGGCAGTGGTGAACCGCTGCAGTCCACGTGCTGAAAGTACATCCAGAGTGGTGTTTTTGGATTTTGGTCCAGCGACAACCAAGGAATGTCATTTCCACGTCATGATGGTGTGTGACTGGAGAGGATCTTGGAGATGGGTAATGTTCTCATGCACTGGTTGCCTTTGTCCTTTTCGGTGGTAGAGGTTGAGAGGTTGGGAGGCACCACTAAAGAAGCCTTGGTGATTTGCTGCAATGTATCTTGTAGATAGTGCACACCACATTGTTTCTGGTCCCCACCACCAACTCTGTTCCCTAGCCACTGACTCCATCCTGCTCCCTGGCAACTGCCTGAAGCTGAATCAGACTCTTAGCAACTTTGATGCCATATTTGACCCCGAGATGAACTTCCAATCACACATCCACAACATCACCAAGACATGCCTTCTTCCACCTCCATAACATCACGACTCCGCCCCTGCCTCAGCTCATCTGTTGCTGAAACTTTCATCCATGTTTTTGTTATCTCTAGAACAGACTATTCCAAAATATTCCTGGCCGGCACTCCATAAACTTGAGTTCCTCAAAAACTCTGTTGCCCATGTCCTAACCCGCACCAAGTCACATTCACCTATCACCCCTACACTGGCTCCTGGTTAAGCAACGCCTCCATTTTAAAATTCCCAACCTTATTCTCCAATCCTTCCACGTTCTCACCCCTTACTATCTGTATAATCTCCTCCAGCCCTACAACCCTCCGAGATATCTGTGCTGCTCTGATTCTGGCCTCTTGAGCCTCTCTGATTTTAATCACACTACCACTGGCGGCCATTGCTTCAGCTGTCAAGGCCCTAAGCTCTGGAATGACCCCCCCTAAACATTTCTACCTCTCTACTTCTCTTTTCTCCTTTAGGACGCTTCTTAAGCTTACCTCTTTAACTAAGCATGAGGTCATCTGCTCTAATATCTCTTATGTGGCTCGGTGTAGTAATTTGTTTGATAACACTTATGTGAAGCATCTTGGGATGTATTACTATATTAGAAGCACTGTTACTGTTGTTGCTGCTTCATTATCTGAGGGGTTACGAATGGTGCTGAACATTGTGCAATCATCAGCAAACATCCCCACTTCTGTCCTTTTGAAGGAGCAAAGGTCATTGATGAAGCAGCTGAAGATGGTCAGACCTAGGACGCTGCCGTGAAGAATTCCTTCAGCAATATCCTGGGGCTAAAATGTTTGGCCTCCAATAATCACGGCATCTTCCTCAGTGCTAGGTATGACTCCAGTCACTGGAGAGTTTTCCCCAATTCCCACTGACTTCAAATTTTACTTGGGCTCCTTGATGCCATACTTGATCAAATGCTGCCTTGATGTCTAGGACAACCACTCTCACTTCACCTCTAGAATTTAGTTCCTTTGTCCATCTTTGAACCAAGAGTGCAATGAGCTCTGGAGCTGAATGGCCCTGGCAGAACCAAAACTGAGCAAGTTATTGGTGAGTAAATGCTGCTTGATAGCACTGTTGATGATTCCTTGGCTGGATTGGTTTTGTCTTAGTTTTTGTGAACAAAACATACTTGGGACAATTTTCTACTTTGTGGGGTAGATGCCAATGATGTAGCTGTACTGGCTAGAGGGGCAAGTTCTGCCTAGAGACGCAGCTGGTTCTGCCAGGTATGTTCTCTCTGATGATATATATAATGTTATAAATCATCTTTTTTGATTTATAGGTTGTACATTTTGCTAAAAAGACCAACATTCGTTTGCTTACTTTATCTCATAGGAACTTTGGACTGGTGGTGTTTGTAGCCATCACTATCTCTCTGATTCTGACATTTACACTGTATTTCCACTGGAAATTTGCATTTATTACTTCTTGTCTTGTCAATTTTCATATGTTTACATTCCTCCTTCATTGATTTTGTGCTTAACCCTTTAAACCCGGTCTGTTTCTGCACAACATACGTTCTTCATTTACCTCATACAAAATGTTGAAGATTCTCCAGTCCGACAGGTGAGGAACTGGTTTAGGTACTCAGCAAAGGAAACTCCTTCTTTATTGGCAGACTGTGGTAAATGTACACTGGAGTTCACCAGTGAAAGAGAGATCTGCAAGATGTGTAGGTGAACTGTGAAAGCAGCCAGTCCTAAAATGTGGATATCAGCAAGAGAAGAACCCTTAAAAAAAAATGCATGGATTTTAATTGTGCAAAAAACATCTCCATGACAGAATGAGAAGATAATTACAATTGTTGTGTCAAATTATTGAGAGAGTAAATTTTGAAGTCTGAATAAGCATCAGTGGCCAACAGGTTATTTAACTGCTACAAGGGAAATAACAGCTCTAAAATAGGTCAGACAGTAAGCTCTTTCATTTTGTCTGTTAGAAATTAAATATTAACCTAAATAGTATTCTATTATTCTTTACTTGGATATTTCTCACTGTCTGAAGGTCTGCACTTTGTGAATTAGCTGTTACATTAAGAGAAAGTCCCATTGCCAGCTCCAAAAAGAACATAGACCCCTTTTAGTTTCCTTTTATTAAACACTTCAGAACTCTTTTGGTGCACACAAAGTGCTGCTCTCTTACCTGGTGACTGGTCAGATGCAGGACTCGGGTAAGAACTGCATGTAAAAGTCTTCTGTGACCGCACAACATTTTCACAAACAAAGAGGCCCATTCACTTTGTCTGTAAAAACAAAACATATGTAACTAATATGTACAAGAGACAGAAATAAAAAGGTCAGCATCTGAAAAGTGATATGCTAAATTGTTTTGGGTAGAACCCTATGCAACAACTCTCATGATTTACCCAAAACGTTAAACCATTTTTCTCTTTTCAGAAGCTGACATATCCATTATATATTTCCGGAAATTTGTAATTTTTATTTCACATTTACAGCATTTGTAGTTTATTTCTTTTTACCTCAAAGTATTTGTCTCTGAGTATAGAGTATTACATGAGAGAACAATAGATAACCAGGGATGATTACAAGGCGATGCAATTTCTCCTGTCCATTTTGAAGTGTAGCCACTGTTTGCACACAGCAAGGATAATGACCAGATAGTTTTTTTTTTAAAGTGGAATTGATCAAGGAATAAATAACACTAGGGAGAACTCCCCCTCCTTTGGTTTGAAATAATGCTATGGGATCTTTTAAAACCACCTCAGGGGGCAAATAGGGCCTTAGTTTAACATCTTATCTGAAAGACAACACCTCTTACTCCCTTGGCATTGCACTGGAGCATCAGCCCAGATTATGTGCTCAAGTCTCTGGAATAGAACTTGAACCCACAACTTTGGTTCATGAGAGTGCACCACCACTGAGCCATGGCTACACAGGCAACACAAGACGCCTTCTGGCAGTTTGTTAGAGTAGCAGATATCTAAGGAATGGGTGTCTTCTGGGCTAGGACACTGCCTAATCTGGGGGAGAGGAAGTCAACAGGAAAGCATCAACTATTTTTTATAATTAAATAGAATGCAAAGGAATCAGATTGTATTAGCAAATTAAAATAAGCAAGACATTGTTCAGAAGTAGGCTTTTTACATTCAGCTAAAACAAAACTGATTCTGTCTGAAACAAAGTTAGACGTGGACTTTTTTTTTCAAATCTCTACACAAGCACATATTTACATTTCTAAATAACTTTTCTAAATAACTACACAGTGAACAACATTTAGGCCTTCTACTACTTTTCAGCGCTTTTAGTAACTGTTAGATGAAAAGAGGAATATCGGTTCCTGATGAGAATAGAAGAGGTGTTTTCCCTTCTTTTATCTCTACTCATTGCTGCTTAATTCACAGCAGTGTCTTACCTCTGTGGTGGGTTGAAGTTTGAAGCTGTCAGAAATATCTGACAAAAGCTCTTCAACAGCAGATCTCTGATCTACAAATACAAACACATAGTTACAGCACAGCCTGAAATAAATAATCTCCTTTCCAAAGCTGTGCTGGCATCTGTTAGAAACACACATTACAACAATTAGGTAGTCGTATGACTGCAGAAATAGTCAGTATTTTCACCCTTAGTTATATAGATTTCCATAATCGTAAAGATTCAAAATGCAGTGAAAAACTTAGTGAAAATAAGGACACAACATAATTTGCAAGGAAAAGGATCAAATTTAAAATGACAACAGGCCGTTGGGTACATCAAGCTGCTCAATCCACAGTCCAAGCAAGACACTCTCAAATAGGACTCTTTTTCCTTTGTCACTCACCCAAAATCCTTCCACCCTCTTCCTAACTCACATGTGAATCAAAAGGAACCATTCAATACCTCTATACTGTTCAATTCACTTTCTCAACAGGTAGTGATCCAGTTCCTTCTTAAAATGTTTGAACTGACATAGAGTTAACAATATTATCTGACAGTCTGTTCCACATGTGCTATCCTATAGGAAAATATCTTCTCATCTTCTTCCAGGCTTGTGAACTTTGTAACTGTTTTGTGTTCAGGGTCCAAGATAGTCTGCTGAACTCTACTTCTCTATATTTGGAAGATCACAGAAATCACAGAATCGTTACAGTACAGAAGGAAGCCATTCGGCCCATCGTGGCTGCACTGGCTCTCTGAAAGAGCAATTCACTCAGTTCCATTCCCCTGCCTTCTCCCCATAACCCTGCACATTCTTCCTTTTCATGTAACTGTCTAATTCCCTTTTGAATGCTTCAATTGAACCTGCCTCCACCACGTTCTCAGGCAGTGCATTCTAGACCTTAACCACTCTCTGCATGAAAAATATCTTCCTCCTGTCACTTTTGCTTCTCTTACCAAATATTTTAAATCTGTGCCCTCTCGTTCTCGATCCTTTCACGAGTGGGAAAAGTTTCTCTCTACCTACTCTGTCCAGACCCCTCATGATTTTGAATACCTCTATCAAATCACCTCTCAGCCTTCTCTCCTCCAAGCAAAACAGTCCTAACTTCTCCAATCTATCTTCATAACTGAAATTCCTCATCCCTGGAACCATTCTCGTGAATCTTCTCTGTACTCTGTTTTCTTTTTCCAGCACTGTTTGTTTTCATCACTTCAACCATTAGTTCAATAACAGATCCAAAATAACACTCACCTCTAAGTCTACAGGACCCAATTTATGTACGGCAGTATCTAATTGGATTGGTTTATCCATTGCAGTGCAATCATCATCATCATCTATCATGGCTTTCAGTTGACCAGAGATTACAGCAATCTGAGCAGAAACAACTATAAAAGAATTCCTATGATTAGCACTAACAAATGTGAAGATCACTGTACTTTCAGCTCAAGTGAAGACACAATAAAAAAAAGATCCAATTTCACACAATTTAAGTAATTTATGATCTATCCAGCATAATTAATAGTAATGTGGGAGAATGAATATGGGTAGGTTTTACAATCAGTTTTTTTTAAAAATACCTTTGTCCTGGAAAATGACCTCCTTTATATCCCGATATAAATTCCAGTGCTTTCTGTCCACAGCAAGATATCCATGGTGTCAGCTTTAATTCAGTGGGTAGCACTCTCACCTTTCAATCAGAAGGTTGTTTGTTCAAGAATGACTTGCATTTATATAACGACTTTTATAACCTCAGGAAATCCCAAAGCGCTTTACAGCCAATGAAGGGACTGTTGTAACATAGGAAATGTGGCAGCCAATTTGCACATAGCAAGCTCCCACAAACAGCAATGTGATTGTGAGCAGATAATTTGTTTGTAATGTTGATTGAGGGATAAATATTGACCAGGACACCAGGGAGAACTCCCCAGCTCTTTGTCAAAATAGTGCCACAGGGTCTTTCATGTCCACTGAGAGGGCCTGTCCGCCATTTCTCATCGATTTCGGCTCGGTCTGCCTCAGTCTCATCGGGAAGACGGCACCTCTGACAGTACAGCACTGGATTGTCAGCCTAGGTTTTTATGCTCGTGTTTCTGGAGCGGGACTTCAACCCACAACCTTCTGACTCAGAGGCAAGAGTGCTACCAACTGAGCCACTGGTGACACCTAAGTCCCATTCCAAAAAGTAGAATGCACAATCTAGGTTAACATACACATGCTGCACTGTCAGAGGTTCAATCTTTTAGATGGGGCTCCGTCTGCCCTGTCAGGTGGATAGAAAAGATCCCAAGGCACTATTTCAAAGATGATCCGGGGAGATCCCCCCAGTGTCCCGGACAATATGTATCCCTCAAATCGACATATGTGAAAAACAGACGATCTGGTTATTATCACTTGCTGTTTGTGGGACCTTGCTGTTTGCAAATTGATTGCCATGTTTCCTACATTATAACAGTGCCTACTACATGTCAGAAGTATTTAATTAGCTGTAAAGCACTTTGGAATGTCCCAAGATTGTGAAGAGTGTTACATACATGCAAGTTCTTTCTTCTTCATAGTCTTGCCTTACCTCTGTAACATAATCATCTTGTTTCTGGATTGTCTCCATAACGAAAGACATTTTTATGTGGACAACTCATTAGCCTAACTCAACATCCTCCCAGGACCAGTGAACTGTTCATACCTTGTGACTGCTCTGGGTAGGGTGATCTTACCAGGAGTTACATTCCTGCCAGCATAACTCAAGGTTGTGGGAACACACAAGTCATCCCAACACGTTAAAGTGCAATCCAAAATTGTTCAGGGACATACCAAAAGATTGGAGAATATCCCTAAAAACGTATAGAACTGGAAAAGACCATTTTAGTCCATCTGGTCGATCTCAGAGTTCAAACACATAATACACAATTTGCTACCTTTATCCCTCAATTTATTTGGTTGTAAATGCTCATCCAATGCTCTCTTAAAATTACAGATATTATTAGCCTTGAAAACTGATACACACAGGCTTGGAATTTGAAAAAATTGGCCCCACCGACTTCACTTAGCTTCTCAATCTTGACTGTTCATGACCATTGTTATTCTATAAAATGCCACTCCTACCACCAATACTGCTTGGATTAGTAGCCACTTTCCTTAGCTCTTCGAGAGCAGTCGTCAGAACCCTAATCGGTTCCATCGGATGCTGCATTTCCTCAGACATAGAAACACCTGCTTTTAAAACAAGAAACTGATAAAGATCTATGTTTTGTGCCAAGTTATTTAATATCAAATTTACAGTTTGAATTTCTAACAAAACTAACAAAGCTTCATTTACTATGAAAAAAGCCATCAACATACTAGCATGGGATTTTACAAAGTACATACACACATACTTATGAATGGTTTTATTTGCACATAATAAATATTTGGTGCCTTTAGTTAGAGACTTTTTATTTGTAAAGTTTGCATTTAGTTAGGGTGCAGCAGTGAGGGGAGGAAGAGAAGGGGGAGGAGGGAGAGAGAGTAGAGTGCAGAATTAGCAGGAGAGTGAGCAGGAGATAAGGCAGGAGGGAGGAGTAAAAGGAATGGAGAGAGAAGGGAGAGCGGTAAGGGAGGGAGTGGAGGGGGAGAAAGAGGAGAAGAAGCGAGAATGTAAGTTTGAGTCAGTAGTTCAAAAGGTGAAGTAGGAATTGGGGTCATTGTAATATTACCCTTCTCTTCCCTTTCTCCCCTTTCACTGTCCCTACTCTTTCTCTTATCCCCCTCCTTGTTGTCCTCCTGACATTGAAATGCTGCTTAGTGGGGAAGGTGTGGGGTGCTGGAATTGGAATGTGATGCTTTGTGGGGTTGTGGTCTAATTTTGAAATGCTGTTTATGAGGATGACAAATGTGCAAGGGTGTTATGAATGAGAGAGCAGCACGTGCATGCCTGTGATAAAAATGGTTGGGACATCTGAGAAATGGCTGGGGAAGGTAGGAAAATGCTGCTTGGTGGGGGTTGGAGAAGAGAATGGAATGATGTCCCATTGAGTTGGTGGGGGTGGGGAGGGGGTGCAGTTCACTGCTTTCATTGCAGGTCATTGGCTGATGTATATTGTAAGCACTGCATGATAGAAAGCAATGCAGGCCCAGTCCATTAATGTTGGTACAAATGAAGTTGCAAGTCAGAGGGAGGAGGCAGCAATGTCAGAGGGAGGAATGGTATGTGGGGCTTTTCGAAGTCAGGAATGGGGAGGTTTGATTGGGTATTATGAGATAGATTTGATTGCCCCATGCTTTAGAAACAGAGCAGTCCCAGTCGTATCAGGTTGCAATCAAGAGTCTTTATCAGGGAAACATGGGATTGGGACCAAAAGGAGATAAAGGGAGCAACAGGAATTATCAGTATGGCAACTTTTATTAATCCATATTCAGTGAAAGAAGGACTTCAGGTGCAGTACAGTGGGGAAGACAGGTAATGTTAGTTCAGCTTTATTGACATTGACAGGTAATATAACATGACCATCACAGCACCATGTAAAGGCTCAAAATACATTTTATATACAATATACACACATGTACAATAAAGTTCTAACCTTCAAGCAGACGCTGTTTTTCTCTTTCACATGCATGAACATAGCTTGAGTACATATTATCTGGTATTTTGTCTGCCCTGGTGGAAACAAAAGTGATCACCATCAACTACAACAGGACATGATAGCCTAGGGCCAAAATATGAAGAAACTGGAATTAAGAGTCATAAACCTACCATCACCTGATTAAATAATACAAAATGATTACAGCAGTGCTTGTTGCACCATGAGATCAAACTAATAGCTTTGTAAATAATAAACAGTATCAGCAGTTGGCATAATACTCTTGTATCATTGAAATAGAGACATGTCAAAGTTTTTCGTCTTGCACTCATCAGGACAATCGGCAAGAATAACCAATGTAAGGCAAAACAACAACTTATACTACATGAGAAGAAAGTGCTGATTGGTTGACAAGTGAACTCTGATTGGTAGAGGCATTGCATGGAGAATGCACCAGTTTACAGTGACTGACAGTTAACTGCCAGGCTTTGTTATAAATTTAATTCAGGCAGCTTGACTCTGGTCAAGGCATTGCCCTGAGGAATGAACCAGTGACAGCCATTTGCTGGTTTGATAGTCACGAATAAATCCAATAACAAATTCAGGAGAAACTTTTTTTTTTTAACCAGCGAGCGGTTAGAATGTGAAATTTGCAACCACAAGGAGTAGTTGAGACAAATAGCATAGATGCATTTATGGAGAAATTAGATAAGCACAAGGGAGAAAGGAACAGAAGGATATGCTGATAGGTTTAGATGAAGAGAAGTGGGAGAAGACTCGTGTGGAGCATAAGTGCCAGTACAGACTAGTTGGGCCAAATGGCTTGTTTCTGTGCTGTGGACTCAAATTAACTCAATGTAGCCAGCTGGCTCCAACTGATTCAGCCTGCCGTGTCTTTTCTGCAATTCTACATTCCTAATCGTCTCCATTATCTCCATAATCTTTGTCCCATGTCCTTTATAATTTCCTTCCAGGCCATTTTGTCTCTCCTATTCTAAAGCAATTGAGTTATCCAAGGTATATGGAGATAAAAGGTAATATTAAGTCCTTTGTACAACATCTGAGATAGGCACAGAGTTTCTTTTACTTTGGTTAAACTCTATGCTTTAGTCCCAATATCACATAAGGGCCCCTACTCCCCAAATGTGAAATTTCCACACCAGCTATCATGATGGCACCCAGATGAGGCTGCAATTTAATACCGAATTATGGACAGTTTTGCGCTTTGGACTCAAAGCAAAAGTAGTTTTATTCAGCAGTTGAGGAAACAGTGTTCTTATCACTATCTGCTTCGTCCCTTTGAATATTCTAATCTAGATTCTTGCATTACTTATAGGTTTGAAGTGGTCACTTACTTTTTCAGGGAGTCAATAAAGACCATGCGTGAATCCTGGGAGCCAGGCAGCTGTAAGTGACAATACAGCAAGTCACTGCCATCGACACTGAACCATTAGGCATTTCATTTCATCAAACAAGATACATCAATTCTGCATTATTATTATGCCATATTTCTCACAATACATTTTATATAACATCACAGTTCAACCTTTAACATTAAAATACAAGAAATACGAACCACATGAGGGGTAAGCAGAGCAGGCAAAAACCTTGTCAAGTAATATGGTCTTCGGAAAATGCTAGGGATAAAGAAAAAGAAAATGTACACTTATTGCTCATCTGAAATTAGAACAACGGTTTATTTGCCTATTGCAAAATCAGTTTGTTTTAATGATGAAAAATAAAATATTGTTTTTTTGATGAAGAAGGCTTTCAAAGTTGGATATCCCAAATTCTGAATAAGGAACAAAAATAAAGTACTTGAAAAGCAGTTTTATATTTTCTTTATCATTCATTCTTGGGATGTTGTTGGCAAGGCCAGAAATTAATGCCTACTTCTTATTGCCCCAATAGCAACTTGATACAACTGAATGGCTTGCTTGGCCACTTCAGAGGGCAGTCAAGACTCAACGACATTAGTCTGGGACTGGAGTCGTATGTAGGCCAGACCAGGTCAGGACGGGAGCTTTCCTTCCCTTAAAGAAATGAATGAGCCAGTTGGGTTTTTATAACAAGCAGACAGCTTCATGATTACTTTTTTTCTTTAAATTAATACCAGCTTTTCAAAATCTGAGTTCAAATTCTCTGCTGTTCCAACATCCACAGGAGTGATATTAAATACAATGATGTCATAATCTTCTGATGGGAGCTGAAGACAATAGTATCAGTTTTCCCAACATTTAAACGGAGGAAATTGCAACTTATCCAAAACTGCATGTTGGACAAACAGTCGGCCAGCACAGAGGCAGTGGAGGGGTTCAGACATAGAGCTGGGCACTATCAGTGTACATGTGGAAGCTGACATCATGACTGCAAATGTCACCAAGGAAAAGGAAGGGGATAATTATGGGATTCCAGGGTTAGTAGTGTAGGGGGTGGGACATTGCTGGAGACACTCTGACATTGATAGCTAAGAGTGGAACCAAGTGAAGGCAGTTCCAAGGGAGGCGAGGCATTGGACAGGGGTGATATGACAACTACGTCAAAGGCTGCAGAGAAATAAAGGAGGAATAATGCATCCTGGCCACAGTCAGGGGGGTGTTGCATGTGACTTTGGTTAGAATGTTTTTGTGCAATGGTACAGGTAGAGACGGGCAACTTTGGGAAATTCAAAGATTTTGAAAAGGAAAGGGAGTTTTCAGATGCGGCAGCAGTTTGTAAGAAGAGAATTTTTTTTTTGGGTTGAGGGGCTCGAATAGATGATGACAATTTGTAAAGATGGAGGACAGCACCTGAGAAGAGGGAACTATTGACAATGTCAGTAAGCATGGGGGCCAGGAAGGGAAGGTGTGTGGTCAGCAGGTTAGTGTGAATGGAGTCTATGGAGCAGCAGGTGGGTGTCATGGTCGAGATGAGTTTGAAGAATTCTAACTTTTTTTTTATACACACTTTTGTAGTATAAATGTATAAAACAATTCCCCAAATAGATCTCACTACTTGGAAACTAAGCATGCTGTACCTTGCTTCCATTACACTGGCTGGGATCTTTCCACTGTTTTCAAATATTAGAATAGCTTTCTCAACATCCTGCAGGGCTTGACACTGGGGCTACGGAAAGAGATTTAAACAAAATTAATCACACTCCAAAGCGGAATATTTCCTTTCAGATATGCGATTGTTACCTCAAAATCACTCAGATCTATTTGGTGTAACAAACAAATTTTTCCCCATGAATGAATTAATTATCCTCCATATAAACTTTGCAGGGTGTCAATACAGTCTTTGAAAGATCGTGTCCACTGTCCAATTAAATTCTACACTTGTATCTCAAATTTCTAGCATTCACAGCGGATACAATGCTAGATTTCAGGTCTGCAGCAAGCAATTTTCAGAGAATAAGAAACAAATGCATTAGCTAAAAGTGAACAACACAATTGGATGGTTTCTCAGCTTTAACACACACACGCTGACATAGACACCTGTGTGAAAGAAACCTGTCTCTGCCTATTTCTGCACTGACCTTAGGGGGGCTATGAACTGTTGACAGATCCTCATACAGGCCCAACTCCTCAATTGACACCTAGAAATAGAAATGTGTAGTGTTCGAACAAAATGAAAAAATTTGATGGTTAGTCGCGGTGAGAATTATTTTTACTGCCGTTAATTACGTATACCAGCAGTCTTATTATTATTCACTTTTGCTAATGTTAGGGAAACTGATGCAATGTAAATAATGTCCAATACCACCTGTTTACTATGTGAAACCAAACAAAACTTGCATCTCTATCTTGTTAAGCTCCCCTACAGTTCAAAGGATTTGGCTTCCTCACCAACCTGGAGATCTGCAAGTCGAGTTTTAGCCAGAGAGATATATTCCAAAAGCACAAGACGATACTTTGATGCCACATACGGAGGATATAAGATATGAACCTGTACAGGACAGACAGCGTTGCATAGTATCATTCTATTACAACAGAGCACTAGAAGAACATATGAAATAGGAGAAAGATTAAGTCATTCAGCCCCTCTAGCCTATTCCGCTATTCAATAAGATCATGGCTGATCTTCCACCTTGCTACACTTTCCCACATTATTCCCATATCTAATTCCATTAGTATCCAAAAATCTATCAAACTCTGTCTTGAATATACTTAACGACCGAGCATCCAGAGTCCTCTGCGGGTGAGATTTCCAAAGATTCATAACACTTTGAATGAAGAAATGTCTCCTTATCTCCATCCTAAATGGACAACCCCTCATTCTGAGACAGTAATCCCTACATCTAGGATGCCCAAACAGGGAAAACATCCTCCCAAGTGTCTACCCTGTAAAGCCCTATAAGAATTTTATATGTTTCAATGAGATCACCTCTCATTCTTCTGAACTCTGGGGAATTTAGGCCTCACTCACTCAATCTGTCCTCATAGGGTAATCCCTCCATCCCAGGAATTAGTCTGGATGGAGCAGAAATGTATTCAGTAGTACACAAAGACAGTCAGCAATTTTGCTTAACCCCTGATTTAACATTTAGTAATTTAGGCAGCAAAAAAAAATTGTTAACCACATTCATTTCAAGTGAAACTGCTTTCCTTGGTCTCAGTATTCCTCAGCAGAGTATACAGATAAATGGACAAAGAACTTATCAATACTAGTATCAGACTGCAGGCTAGCTGCTGCTGCTACCCGATCACATATAATGTTCTTACCTTCAAGTACTGTGCAGTTTCAAATGGCACCAGATCTGTCAAGAATTTCAGTAAGAAAATTAGAGACTTCTTACTGCTGCCATGGTAACCGCTTGCAGACCCGAAGGAGCTCTAATAAAGGGAAAAAGAATAGACTTTTGGGAATTACATTTTTGTTCTGCAGATGATCCAATTTTGTATCAGAGAGATGTTAAAAGATCCTTAAGGATCCATTTGATCCTCCAGTATTGTATGGTTGGAATTCTGCTACAAACTGTAGATAGTATAATGTGTAGGTCAACAGCAACCATTAAAAATCTAATACAACTGTACAATATAATACATGACTTTGACTGATTAATATAATCATACTTCAAAATAAGGTACTTCAATCTGTATACAAATTAATAATACACCTTAATTAGGTGTCAGTTTTCAAGTAAAAATCAGCCAATTTAAAATGTTATATATGTAACTGGCTGGAGGTGTAGGAAGGGTTAAGGGAACCCTGAAATGGTCAATTTTAGAAGTTCAAAACACAGCACCCTCTAGAACTCCCTAATAAATTACTATGTAAAAGCACCAGCTGGTATAGAACCAAGTCACGCAATGAGGATGTCCCCCAGGTTTGATTCCCAATCTGTGTCGACTTAACTGATCACAGCCACATCAACATGCCAGGGGTGGGAAGAGTGAAAATCAGCCAGGTTTCTCACCGATGGATATCCAGTGATTCCTGCTGGAATACAGACATGTGCAGGGATCAGGAAAGGGCAGGGGCAGGCTTGTCGGGAATACCCTCCATGATAGAGCTGCCTACCCCTGACACTCACTAGTAAAGCCTCGCACATGATGAACAGCACTTGGGCGAGGTACTGCAGTACTACGATTTACAGTATGTGTCATGTTTAATACAAAAAGTTGGCAGTCAACGGCCCTCAGGATTTACATTTGTTTTCAGCCTTTCCTTCTCTACCCTTCCTGCCCTTAAAAGTCACTGATTAGCCCAGTAGTAAGATAACAGAGATTACTATCCCCATCAGGAGGCACGGATTTACATGCACTAATGCCTCAAGCTGCTTTACCTTTGTTTAATCAATTTGATCATTTCCTGGATGATCATATAGAAGGGAATCCTTATCAGAGAAAAAACAGATCCTGTCGCTCCAAGCCAACCAAGAGTCCTGCACCACCTTTATGCCAGTGCGTGGAATAGCTTTGGAGCGTTGCACAATAAGTTAAATGATCTCCTGATTAAGAAGATTTGAACAATTTGACTTGTGAAATGCTGTTTCCAGGTATTCTTTCAACGATGGAACATAACAAGTTAAACAAATGGCTGTCACAAGCACCACAGCTGGGACACATAATCAAGCCCCAGTTGCACTTTTGGTCTTCTACACACACTGAGGGTAGTGGTGACAAAGTAGAGAAAATGGAGCAAGTCATTACAGCAGGCAGAGAATCCGAGCTTTGGATGAAAAGTACCATTATATCAATCGTTCTGTACTAAGTATACATCATTCAAAGAAACACAGCGTCCCTCTAAAAATAAGGATGCAAGCTGGAATTGGTGAGATGTATAAATGGGGAAAGAACAGCATAAAAAAATGACCTAGCAAAATTCATTAAAATAACTGCCCTCTGTCTAACTGGCTAGAAGCCAGCTAAATCAACACTGGACATGATTTTCTAGCATCAGTTAGAGGTCTGTTAATCCCAGGATAGGTTATCTCATCCATGGTGCTGGCAGCTCAATTGGAACAGGATGTAATATATTGCATGTAGCAAATCAGAGGTTAATAGGCATGTAATCCAGCAATGGTAGACAATTGCTGCAGGTTAAAGAAAACGTACATACAAGTCGTTCCACTGTTGAAGAATTTGTTTGGCCTTCAATTTAATTAACACGGGGATCTGAAATGCACGATGGCAGGTACTATGGAAACAGCATGAGCACAGATTATCTCAGTACTCTTCAATTACATATTTAAATTGAAACTCAGATTTCATCTCATAACCGCGATTGAATCCGGTCAAGTAATTCCTACTTAATTATGGAGTTGCTTGAATTACTGTCATAAATAGGCTTGTAGATCTGGTAGCAGCAACTTGTTCACTCAAAGGATAAATTTCAAAGATAAATCCATGAGTCGCGAGAAAGCACCACTGTCCATCCAACCAGCATTCACTGCTGCACTGTTCTTAAACAGAATTATCTCATCAGTAGGGTTTTAGTTGTTAAGTATTTAGATAAACCGGCAGTCTTGGACCTCCGCTTCTCAAAGATTTATTTGTGATTGTTACATTGCTTTAAGACGATTAAAAAGTCAATCTATCTTAGCATTCCCTTCTTTTAACCCTTTTAGTAGTAGAACAAATGTGAGAGAAAGGGAACGTCATCTTGTTTCCATATATGAACAACAGATCTAGGGAATGGTATAAAAATTTAGCCTAAGCACTTACAGTACTATAAACAAAATCTGTAGCATAGAAGCAAAGGCTAAAAAGTTTTTTTTTGTCATGGAGTGTGAGCATTGCTGGCAATGCAAGATGTTCTCAAGGGTCAGGAGCAATGCAGCCGCATGGAGGGCAGAAAGTGGTCACCCAGGACTTGCGTTGTTCTCTGACCTCAGAGAGTGCTGTTAGGAAGGGAGTTCCAGGATTTTGACCCAGCAACAGTGAAGGAACAGCGATGTAGTTCCAAGTCAGGATGGTGTGCGGCTTGGTAGGGAACTTGCAGGTGGTGATGTTCCCAGGCATTTGCTGCCCTTGTCTTTCTAGATGGTAGAGGTTGCACATTTGGAAGGTGCTGTCTAAGGAGCCTTGGTAGGTTGCTGCAGTGCATCTTGTAGATAATACACACTGCTGTCACGGTGCGTCGGCAGTGAAGGGAGTGAATGTTGGTTACTAGTAATAAAGATGGCACTGCTCAATTTGACACACAAGAAACGAACTGAATTCCAACCACCACCCCTCCCCACCTCACCCTTCAATGGCCGCGATCACTGCCTCCATACTCTGCCTCCAATAGTACTTCGTTCCCTCCTGCCTCTGTTCTCTGCTCCCTCCTGCGATCGTCGCTTCTGTTCCCTGCTCCATCCCACAATCACCACTTCGGTTCCCTACTTCCTCCTGCGATTGCTGCCTCTGTTCCCTGCTCCCTCCTGCGATCGCTGCCTCTGTTCCCTGCTTCCTCCTGCGATCGCCGCCTCTGTTCCCTGCTCCCTCCTGCAATCGCCGCCTCTGTTCCCTGCTCCCTCCTGCAATCGCTGCCTCTGTTCCCTGCTCCCCCCTGCGATCGCTGCCTCTGTTCCCTGCTCCCTCCTTCAATCGCCGACTCAATCGCCGCAGTTTCCCACTCCCGCCTTCTCGCCACTCCATCGCGCTGCTCCCGACTGCTCACCACTCCATCCTGCAGTTCTCACCAAGGCCCGTCTGCTTGCTGTTCCCTTCTGCTGCTTGCTCCTCGCCTCGCCACTGATAGAAGTGGGGGGTGGGGGCGAGCGAGCTGTTGCATCGAGGCGGGAATGAAGCAATGGGATGGAGCAGGGAGTAGTCTCAAGCAGGCAGGCGCGGGAGAGAATGGCTGGATGGAGCAGGAAGAGAAGCGGCAATTGAGGAGCCGACTGCAGGAAGGAGCGGGGTACTGTTGGAGGAAATGGTAGTGGCGATCGTGGCCATTGAGCATTAAAGTAACACTCAACGTCATTACGTCAGACGTTATTATGTGGTGATGTTGACGCACGCATGTACAGACCCATACTGGCAAACTGGAAAACGTTCGGATGCATTGATGACATCAACAATCTCTCTGAGCATGCTCTGCGTTGTCAGGAACACTGTTTTTTGAAAACTGAAGCAATAAATGAAGATAGCTAGGAATCTTTCTTTCCCTTTTTCTCTGTCATTTTTCACTTTTCCTTCGCTTATTTCACCATTTTAAAAGGTTATAGAACATAAAACAAAAGTTTTCTAAACTTAAAAAGGGACTGTGCATGTCTGTGAGAAAAAGAAAACACACTTGACATAAATTCTGCCAAATAAAATTTGTTATTTTTTTAAATTATTTAAAGAAAACCAACTGAGTCTAGGAAGTATATAAAAATCAGTCCAGTTGCTGAAATTATAATGATGTATCTTGAGAAATTAGGAACACTGCACATACTTGGCCAGGAGATCCAATGTCAGTTTATAGGCACAGCTCTGGCAAAATGTCCAGCCTTTTGGGAAAGGTGGAAACCATGTAAAAACTTGGGCATTGAAAGACACAAGGGAGTTCAGTGGACAATATTAATCATGATGTAGTGAAATGTTTAATTTTTGATTTAAAAGAAATGTTTAAATCCTTATTTTAGATATTAGAAATTTCAGTTGAGAAAATGGATGAAAAAAATCAGAAAGCATTTTGGCCGCTTTACAGATTGTGCAATCTCAAGAGTACTTAATATTGTCATTTTATATTGAAAGTTATGTGACATAATAACTTTTAACATTAATCATACCTATCTGAGCACCTTCAACAAGAGTAACAAATACTGCAGGTAGTTAATGTATTTCCAATGACATGTACACTTGATGTACCAAATTTAATATATAATCAATTATAGGTGGATCAGAAAGTTCCAGCATATTTCAGTTCATAGCAGCAGTCATCTAATTTGTGACAGTTCATTTAAAATGTTTAATTGGGAAGTACTGTCATAACCTTCTTTCCTGTTTTTTCCATAATACCTGTTTGCTGCCCATGTCATCCGTATGTTTACCTGTGTTAATCAAATTGAAAGCAAACAAGTTCTTAAACAGTGGAGGGGCCTTTTGGTGCACAACTTCTTTTATCAGTTGAGACTATCTACAAATGCTGGATTGCACGCCTATTAACTGCTGAGGTGCTACAAGCAATTTATTTCATCCTGCTGTAATTGGGCTGCCAGTATATTCATGGATGAGATAACTTGTCCAGCGGTAGCATGTTTCTTATCTGATGCTAGGAAACCATGTCCAATATTGACATGGCTGTGGTTATGATGCAATAACTTTGATCTTCATGCTTTCTGCATTCATCTAAACTTTGATCATTGATATCTAAAGTTTTGATTCCTGCACTGCATGGCTTTAAACCAGGGATGCCAAGCTATGAGCAATGGGCCACAAACAATGTGCACTCCTTGGCTATTTGGCACACAAAGCCCAAGCAACTTGGTTCTATTTACAATCACATTTCTTACTTGTAGGGTTTATTTTGTTGCAATTGTATGGGTCTGGAGGTTTGGAAAGTACTTTCCCATACTGGTGAAAAGTCCTAAATCAGAACACCATGATTTGCTACTATCAGCAGCTTCAGGTATTTGCAAATTAATGGCAACAATGACAAAGTTTATATGTGACTGCAAGGCTCTGTGGTATCCATCCAAATGGCCCATGAATGTCAAAAGCTTGGGCACACCTCTGAACGTGCAAATTAAACACTTCCTTTGGATGAGATGTTAAACCGAGGCTCTGTCTACGACATCAGGTAGACACAAAAGACCCCATAGCACTATTTGGGTGAAGAGTAGGGGAGTTATCCCTCAAACTAGGCAAATAGGCAAAGTCCAGAACAGTGCAAAGCCTGTTGGAAAGAGCTGTTTGTCAGGGTTGCTAGTTCAGGTCTGTGGGATAGAGGGGGAGCGTGAGGTACTTGTCTCAAATTGATTTGCCCGAACTAAGTCCGCAATTGTTTTTTCCCAATAAGGCTACCTTACACACTTGTGTCTATCACCTCCCCCTCTGTTCAAAAAGTGCTCAGAGCTGTTCGTGATTCAGCTATTATAGGAACTCATAAGATGCCAACTGAGATTCTCTCAAAGAATGTCAATAATTATTTCAAAAGTTTCCAGCCTGACCGAATCAGATTATATCCCCAGTACTTATTTTGCAATGTTTAAAATCAGTACAATAGTCAGGATTGTCATATTGCTCCTGTAGAAGTGAGAGGGACCTACTTAAAGACAAGGCAGTGAAGTAGGTTCTAGTACTATTTTTGTCCAAATGTCTAGCTTTACCTTGAACCATTCAGAATAGCTGATGAAAACTGCTGGTCCCTCCAGTGCAGCTTGGCGTGCAAGCAGGAACGCAGTGATTATACTCTCCAACTCGTAATTCTCAAAGGAATTTATCAGCAACCTAGCCAGCAGTTCTGGAAAGACATGAGAAATTGTTGCACATTGAAAATCTGACCTGATAAAATTAATCATTAGTAATTAACCTACTTGCTTCTTGCTACTGTGGGACATTTGAATCTTTTAGCCACTAAAATATGCCGTTCAGTTCTCTTCCTGAGATTCAAGGCACAGTGCGGACAGGACCTCAACTGATGACATCAAAACAGCAATTTCATCTGACTCGCCCATAACAAGGGAGTCTCTTCACTAAATACAAAATGCAGTGGTCTCACGAAAAGAGAAGTCGCCAACCAACTGATCACCCTCTCCATAGAAAGAGGCATGGAATAAGAGTAGTTAAAAGAGATTAGGGAAGAAAGAAGAAAGGTGTGCATGTACATAGCTCATTTCACAACCTCAGGATTAAAGCCTGGCTCCTCGACCTGAACCCGACTAGATCCGACTACATGTGTCGGGTTCGGGTCGGGCTGGACACTGCTTCCGGGAAGTCACGGGATCAGGCTTACCCATGATTCCCACAACTCCAGCTGCAGGAATAGCCTGCTGCTGAAACAGATGAAGGATATTCGTGTCGGGTGGAGAGCAAAAAAATTTAAAGGGCTCGGGCTCATGTCGGGTTGGCTGTGGTCGGGTCGGGTTTTAATTTTATTCCCAAGCCAAGCTTTACTCAGGATGTCCCAAAGCACTTTACAGCAAATTATGTACTTTTGAAGTATAATCACTGTTGTAATATAGGAACCATGGCAGCCAATTTGCACACAATAAGCTCCCACAAAAGCACTGTGGGTGTAACTACCCCACATGGACTGCAGCGGTTCAAGAAGGCAGCTTACCACTATCTTCTCAAGGACAATTAGGGATGCGCAATAAATGCTGGCCGAGCCAGTGACACCCACATCCCATAAATGAATTTAAAAAAAGCTGTGTCATGAAAACCCCAACCTGCCAAGAAAGAGGCACATTAATTTCACTATATGAACATTAATATTAAACTGTTGCTGGAGTGAAGAAATGACTTATTTAAAGAGATCACCAGACATTTGGCTGGAGGGTATTTGCATACGAAGTGCTTGGAGAGACAAAGCAACTACTCCCTGGTCCAATTAACCCAAATGGATTTTGATCACTAGGCATTGAAGGTGTAAGAAAGCTCACATTCCAGTGTTTGCTTAGATGGAGAATCCACAAACGCAGGAGTGGTTAAACCAGCTGGTCACATGACTAACCTGCTGGCCGAGGCCTTTTGAACCACACACAGGACAGTTTGAAGACAGACTGCAGATTGTAACTGAACCTGGAACAAGACAGCCTCTCTCCTGGCTGGCCCTCTCTCGCTTTCTAGACCCACTAAAGTCGCTTAAATCTCAAGAGAGAAAAGACTCCTACATCAAAACAAGTTAAAGCACGCACTGGGCTCCAACGAGCAGCAAGATTTACCGGCAACCAAAGACTCCACATTTAACTCAAAGGACTGTAATTACAACCCAGCTATTGCCTCAAACTTTCCCCCTTTATTCTTTCTACTTTTCCTGTGTGTGTGTGTGTGTGTGTGTGTGTGTGTGTGTTTATCGCGTATGCATGCTAGCATAGTCGCGTCGCATATTCAGTCGTTAACCGAATTAGAGTTTAAGATTAATAAACTTCCACCTTTCTTGTTTAAATCTAAGAAAACCTGTCTGATTTGATTTCTTTGCCTTGCAATTGGAAAACAGTGAACAAGGATTCACTGCGGGGGGAGCTAAAAACAGGGTGTTTTAAAATTAAATCCCATTACAGTTAAACCAGGCAAAGGCTGAGAGGGAACCCCAAGTCCTCTTTCTCACCTGATCGTAACAGCTGCCTGACATGTTGCAGACAGTGATGTTTGTGTTGGTGAGCCTACATTTGCACATGTACTGCACCACCGACAGGTTGCGTTGTCAGCAAACACAGCCTTTCAAAAAGCAGTTAAATTTTGAAGTCAACTAATTATCTCCATTTGACAGTTAGAAGAGGTCAATGCTAATCACCTATACACAAGGAAGAAAATTAAGGGGGAAAGCATCAGAGAAGAGAAAGTGACAGGAAGAGAAGAGAAAGTGACAGGAACAGAAGAGAAAGAGCAACACAAATAGAGACACACAAAGTAATAACTACATTCTCTGACTTAACATATGCAACGCCACAAGAGATTGACCAATAATACATCAAAAACCTCAGGTTGGTAACCTCAATGCCCCAGCTTATTGAACACAAAATAGGCATCATTGAAATAAAGTGACTGTTCTTATTTCCTCTTGGGCTGGTTCGCTGTAACCTCTAAAAAAAAAAATTCTCCAAAAAATACTTGTTCCTTTTTGCTCCAAACCTCTCAGCCTGTTTAAAGAAAAAGCATAGCTGACACACATACCACTTCCTCAGTCTAATCATGAGCAAGGCCAGGGAAGATACACAGGTATGATGTAATATGTTGTAACGTGTAAAACCAATTTATGTCACCAGCCCCTTATCCAAGCCAATTTTATACCTTTCAAATGTTTCTGGGTCTGTGGTTGGCAGACCAACAGTGTGGAAGCACAGGATAGTACATTCTGCCAGTTAACCTCGTGAGTCTCCAGGACTTGCCGAAAATGAGTAATCAGCTCCTCTGCGCTGAATAGTATGAACAGCTGCACAGAGAGATGAGACAAATAAAGCATATTATTAATCTAAAAAGATTAAAACGTAGTTTAAGAAGTCAAGGAAAATTTCAATTTTACAAGAGTTCATAGCACTGGGAAAGGAGTGGTGGGGGGGTTGTTGCGGTGCAGGGAAAAAGAAATGGAATATGTATTAGAAAATAGAAAAAAGGGAAGTTTCAGATGCAGTCCATGATATATTGTAACCAGACAACTAAACATGCTGATTACTGCAGCCTTGCCAGGTTTCGGGAGCACTGGAGGATTAAAGATACTGAACTAGTTTGTGCAGTCATGTGGCAATGCACTGGTAAGCAATTGGCCACTGTACAGCTAAGGAGAAAAACAAATTCAATGGGAGCAGTAATGTAAATGCAAAAGACAGAGGAAAAGAATTAAGAGACGACCGATTTATTTTTCAGCCGTGACAGTTATTCCAATTAACCCTCTTGATGTAATGGAAGTAGTGGACTTCATTACTCACACCAGATCTAAAAAAACAGCAATAGCGAATGTAAAAATAAGGATAAGTCAATACTGGCTCAGATTTTCTGCATCATTTTGACCTGAATTAATCCCAGACTTTGATTTGAACACAAATCTAAAACACTGAAATTACTGAGGCAGAGCCTTCACTGCAGGTTAAAGATTTGGCTCAAAGATTTCACTCACTACAACTTTTTCTCCAAGATCAGTACCTGTCACAAAAATACTAAAGTGGGCCTAGTGCCTCAGGCCTGCCGTACGGCCCAGTCTAAATTAAACTGACCAAGTTTAGGTCCATTTTGACTTTTAATCCAGCATTATTATTAATTTAAGATTTTTTTAAAAACCCGTTTTAAATTCAGGATCAAGAAATTCCATAATATATTGTTAATGCTTTCTCTTTTGGCACATTTGACTGCACAGAAGTGCTGCTCCTCGCGTCCCTCTCCCAAAAACAACTGGAATTTGCAAGCAGAATCATATCATCACAGTTGTGCACATGGGGTCGGTCTATTTGTCTCTAATCTGTTCACTGAAATATAATGCCAATAGATCATCACCTACAATAAATTGGATATCAATGTAGTGTTTAATATATGATTTTGCTGCTAAGGTGGAGCTCTGTGTAAGGTCATAAAGTCTAAATGTGTCGAGTTTTGTGATTTTTTGACTTTTTTTTTTAAAAAGAGGAAGGATTTAGAAAAAAATTACTTTAAAGAGTTGTACTTTATAGCAACATCTATTCACAGTTTTTGTTTTAAAAAAGGGTACCAAGATGGAAAGCAAATAAAATGATGAGCTAAACTTGGAAATTGTTTTCCCAAAGTCTGTAAATAATACGCAATTTGTTAGCATATCTCAGCAGTCAATAAACCTCTCATGCTCACATGTCAGTGGTTCCTGGTCCCAGGTGCTTGCTGAGCATTGTCTGGGATAAGTTCTACCCTCTGGCAGTGAACTGAAGGAGATAAAAGGCGGAGGCACTGGTCGTCAATCAGGTTTGGAAAAAAACCCAGAAAGCTACAAGGGCAAACTTTCACCAGGGACACAAGGATAGAATTTAGGAGGGCAGTTAAGTTATTTTGCTTCAGCCGTTCAAGCCTGCTGTACCATTCAGTATGATCATGGCTGATCTACTACCCCAATTTCCCACCCTATCTCCAAATTCCTTAATTCACTTGGTACCCAAAAATCTATTGAACTCGGTCTTGAATATCAATGACTAAGAATCCACAGCTCTCTGGGGTAAATAATTCCAAAGATTCATAACCTTTTGAGCAAAGAAATTTCTCCTCATCTCAGTCCTAAATGGCCGACCCCTTATTCTGAGACTGCAATCCCGAGTTCTAGACTTCCCAGCCAGGGGAAAAATCCTCCTAGCATCTACCCTGTCAAGCCCCTTAATAATTTAAAATGTTTCAATGAAATCACCTCTCATTCTTCTAAACTCCAAGGAATATAGGCCTAGTATGCTCAATCTCTCCTCAAAGGGCAATTCCCACATCCCAGGAGTTAGCCTGGTTGGAGCAGAGCTTTAGTCAGTACCCTGGAATGTTTAGTTCCTAACTTTGGTCACCATACAACCACATTTCTGTAACGGCTACTAGATCCAACCCATTTATTTCTGTTTGTGCCATTAACTTGTCTACCTTGTTAAAAATGCTTCATGCATTCAGATAAAGTGCCTTTAATTTCAATTGATATTAACAGATTTGGCCTTATCCATTGATACGCTATTACCATCAAACCTTTTGTCTCTTCCTGTCACACTCTGCTCATCTTTACCCAAAACACTGCACTGCTCAGTGGCCTTGAAGTTTCTCTTTAGATTTATAAATTTCCCCTCACTTGAACCCCAGTGCATTGTTTTGTATTATTACTCAAAGACAAGTTATACTGATTTAATTAATCATAACTCTTTCTTTATATGCTCACATATTGTGAAATAAAACAGCTTGATGAATTTCTATCTGGCCCCGTGTTACCATTCAAAAGGTTTGGAGACATGTGGCGTCATGGGCAAAAGACATGACTATCAGGTTCAGGTCAAAGGAGTTCTATTCTTAGACCCCCGAGTTATGCTATCACGTGAGCAGTGAGTCTTCTACAACTTGTCAGCAGGTCCTACACCCCTTACAGGAGCACTTGGCACCATTGATATCAAGAAGGGATCACCAGCAGACCTGAATTTATAAAATAACTACAAGTCAAAAAATTAGCCTGGGATCATTCAGAGTTCAATTGTTAGTCAGTAAATTTTGCAGAATGGAATGCGTTCATTAGTTTTAGGTTGCACTTTAGCAATGCTTTGTGAGACTTGGAGTAATGTCAAGCACACTAAAGTAATTTTTTAACTATATGAAATATCTCTATAATGTATTCTTTATCTATAAGTGTTGATCATACATATAAAATATCAATTATGTTGAAATGGCAAAAGACAATTACCTTTCAAATTATATTAACAAACTTTATAAAATCAGCATATTTTGAGGAAGGGAGTTAAATGAACAGTCGTGTGTTCCGAGCCCCAAGTCTCGGGGTAAACTGTCAATAAAACAGCACTCTTTAGTTGTGAGACTTTAATTTAGTGAAAAATGTAATCAAACATTTGTTCCAAGAAAGAGCAAAACAACAATGTGTTTCACTAAATTGAAATCACTCAACTAGAGAGTGACAATTGTGGAGAATTCAGTCAGCATAGACTTGAGATTCTATCCCTATTATGAATGCTGGACTTTATAACATGATTATGTTTTAACTACTGTGATTTTTAATGTAGTGTAATGATGGAGTCAGAGTAGTCATGTCATCTCATCAATTCTGCTGAAAAACAAGACAGGAATCTTTGTTACCAGGACAACAAAGATCCCAGATCCAAGACCCCTTTGAAAAGCAGAAGGCAAAGATGTAAAACCTGAGGAACAATGGGTTTTAGCCTCTCAAACTTTCAGATCGTAAACAAGGAGTCAGTGACTTTGAGAATGTAAATAAATGGCAGCTGCTAACACCTGGAAACAACAGAAAGCCTGGGTGACTCTGCTGTAACCAGACTTATGGGTTCTGCATTTTGGAAAAAGACAATTGGCTGTTGATTTTTGATTCGAGATAAATTCAACAGATTTTCAGAAAGCAAACAGGCTGTAAGGAAGATCAGCGGTGGCAGAGAGGGTGGGGGGGGGGGGGGGGACGCGGTGGGGAAACACCTGCTATCAGAAGACTGATACAGTGAAAGGCTGCAAAGACCTGAATCAGTTTTAAAGTTGAAGTTTGTGGAGAAGTAAAAGACGGACTGGACTACCACAGATCACCTTATTCATGGACGTCTGGTCGAAAGTGCTCAAAGAAGTGAGCAAAGAGGCCATCAACTTTGAGAAAGATCTGGGAGATCCAACCCATTGCAACTGGTAGGAGTTTGGGACTTAAACATAAAAGGAGGACAGTGCAACGTCTAAGCATGGTGTGAGGTTCTTCCAAGTGTTTTAATAAGTGAATAAAATACCTTTCCCTGTAATTTGAGGTATTAGCAACTTTAAAAATAGCAATTTAGTTAATGGGGATTTCTTTTAGCTTAGTTGTTATAATAAAAGTCTTAAAATGTAAAATCTTATTGTGTGATTCTTTAATTTGGTCTGGGGAGTTCATATCACGTATTTTAATAACATTAACGGTCTCACCAAGATCGTAACAGTCACAACAGTACCAGAACGTATTCTTCCTTAAGGTTTTCTTCTCATATGACCAAAGGAATGCCTCACAATTGAAAGACTATTTAATTCGTGCATTGAAATAAATGCAGTTGCTTAGAAATGTAATTATATTTCATATCAGTCAATTACCTTTCTGTATAAGGTTATTAGAATGGGCTTTGTTTTGGAAAAGCACCACTCTCCCTGCATGCGAATGGCATCAGATGCTGTGAAGAGAAGAAAATATGTTAAAATTATATACAATATTTTCTCCCGATTGAATTGTTATTTCTATTCAATCTTTTTAGGACATTAAGCAAGGAGCCCAGGAAAAGACTGCAGGCTTTTTTCATAATTTCTCTATAGACGCAAAAGAAGAAGAGGCCTTCAATCAACTAAGCTTTTGCGATAATCAGACAAGTGACTCAAGATCTTGTGACATTGTACCATCAATACAGTCACCGGGTTAAGAACAGCAGAAACATGTGGTCACCAGAATTTATTCTGCACTCCTTTTAATGGCCCTTTTCTTCCTTTTAGTTTTCTTTTGAAGGCGATGACTCTGGCTTAGGTACATAGTATACAGCTGCTGACAGTCCTCTGTGGATTTCTCAGTCAGATTCCCATTCTTTATACATTAGCTAAATGCTAAGTGGTATTGGGCTATTCACCTCAGGTAGCGTCACAAAGGAGTTTGTTTCTATCCTGTCTGGCACCCAAATACATATTACCAGAAGTTACCGCATAGCATTCGAAAGAGACGGCGGTGCGCTGTGAAAGCGGCGGTCTTCCGACACGGAGGTGCCACCGCACAGACCCCGCGATATTACGTGCGGGGGCTGATTTTAAATGGAGGGGTGGAGCGGCCGCCCCAATAATGTAGAGGGCGAGGCTGCTGCTTCCCTCGCAATGGCGTCCAGCGCCACCGCGCAGGCACCATTTTTAAAGTGCTTCAAGCCCTTCAGGATATATTTACATTTTTTAAAAGGTGCCGATGAGCTTTAAAAAATTAATAAACGTTTAATGTAACACTGAATCCCGTATCCCATCCTCCACTGAGTCCGAAACACAAATTGACTATCCTCCCAAAAATACCCTTTTTGAATTTCTGAACTTTCTCCCTTGATCTTCAGTATCTTTGACCCTCAACCCCTTCCCACCATTCCCACATCCAATTGGAACAGTTTTCCCCGCTACCACCACCCCCCCCGCCCCCAACCGTCCTGATAATTGTATTCCTCGCCCCCTCCCCACCGGTGTCTGGTTTCGGAACTCCAACGGACGGCTGCTTGGCCGTAAAATCACCATGGCACAGCCACCAGCGGCAGGAAAGTTCATTTGCATTTTAATGTGGCTCATTTCAATATTTTAACGACGGCCTCGCCACATGGCGGTGGGGAGCCCACACCGAGGCCTCGCCGCCACCGCCAATATCTGGCGGGGCTTTCTCAGCATCGTGAGTCATGGAGGGCCATTCCTGCTAGCATTTTACAGGCCTCCCCACCACAACCCAAGGCGGCGAAGGGCTGGTAAAATTCAGCCCAGTGTATCTGATTGACTGTTTCAGTAAGTGGGAAAATTTAATATGTTGTGACCTGTGGAGAAGTGGGACTGAATTAACAGTGCACTCCTCCCACCTCGGACGTAACACTAATCAATTAAATTGCACAAGAGAATTAAAAAAATTACACAGTATAGATTATGATCAATTTGAATATTATTTAACTTATTCTATTTTGTGCATTTTAAACTATTTTTGCTACAGTTAGTGTTACGACCAATGCAGGAATAATGCACTGTTCATTCACTCCACAGGTCATAGCATATCAAATAAAGTTTCCCACCTACCAAAGAATAGCCAAAACAAACACAGTATTCTTCCCCCAGAATAAAGCACCCCAAACTAAAGGCCTGCTACCCAACACGAACCCGACGACATATGTCTCTATGACATCATCACGCTCATGCTACAGCTTCCTACAGATTCAGAGTCGCAAGGTAGGTAAAGGGAACATTCCGGTGGTCGGGTCGGGTCAGGTTGGGCATGGGGGGAAAAAAAAAAAAAAAAAAATCGAGGGAACGGTTGTGGACTGATGTGCTTCTGTTGGGTTTGGGTTTTTTTTTCGTGACCTGAGCAGGCCTTTACCCCAAACCAGGTTTCTTTAAACAACAACAACATCATTAACTATTAGAAAATAAATAATAGGTCTTAACTACAACGAGATAAATCTAGACATGAAAAAATCCCTTAATCTTCAGGCACACACACATACATTCAAAAAGAAACCAGTTAACCGGGGGAAAGAATTTTTGAGACACTGTTTCTTAGGAACAGAAGGAATAATAAAAATAATTAAGGTCGTGTTCTGGTCGGATGTTTTCGGTATGGCGAGGTGTCCCAGAGTCGAATAGTCAGATGCCACTCAAAGTCTCTCCAGGCGAAGTTGATGAACAGTCTGTAATGGGTAGGTGTTCACGGCAATTAAACTGCAGCGGGAGTCACATAGGTCTTCCATCAGCGGTGTAGCATCAGGTCTGCTTGGAGTTTTGAAGCAGCAGTCGAGCAATAGAAGAATTCTTCATATTTCAGGATTTCTTAGCACACAGGAGGCAGCAGGAATCTCACTGGATGCAGAAATTAATCAGAAACTGGAGGCAACAGGTATCTGCTACCTTTCAAATGCAGAATTTCTTTTCAAGAGATGAGAGTCTCCTTTACCGGGAGAGGTAGCACTTTTCTTGGTCTTTTCTCTCATGCTACTGGCAGGTCAAGCAAAGATTTCAAATGCCTGCCCTTTGTCCAATTCACAGGCTTTTTAAAGGGTCCAAAGTGAAAAAAAGAATATTCCTGAACATGGTCACATGTCCAGACACAGGTTCAAAAGCAGCTCTGAAGAAAGGTCAAACCCCTGCGGTTTCCTTGAAACTGCCGACTTTCCTGTCCTTTTACAAGTTTAACTTACTTTCAAAACACCCATAAAGTTCAACTCTTGTTCTGAACTGCCTTTCAAAACATTGTAGGAATTCCAATTATGTTGCAGGTGTCTTTCACTGTGCAAAATCCCTTTATTCAGTTTCTTTTGGAAACACACAGAAGTCCAAGATTTTAGTACAAAACTAAAACCTTTTGTGACAGTGAGTGATTGTAGTAATATCATAAAAGAGCTAAATGTTACAGAAACTGAGGGTGAGGATGCTGAATTAACATATACAGCTGCAGCTGAAGGCTACAAGTTTTTCACTGTATCTTTACTGATCTGAATTCAGCTCCCACAAAGCTCCCACTTTAACCAACCTTTCTAGCCAACATCTTGAATGTGTGGCAAGTTAAAATGCTACGTAAATGCAAGTTGTTGTTATCCCTGATTGGAGGAATGGAGTGAAAACAAGAATTTTTCTTTTGCCAAATATCTTAAAACATGCAGTAATAATACGGAAATTTTAAGTTGACACAGCTCTGAAATGACTGAAATGCTCCTGGCCATTCCGAAAGACTAGCTAAGTGGCTGCCCCAGCCAAAAAGTCATGGTTTGCAATTTTAAAACAACTGCCACAATATAAATGGAACAAATTCTACAGCAATGCAGGTGGCAGCCAGTATGCAAAATCACTTCCTTCTTAATAATTGGAACATTAACATGCTAGCAACCAAAGAACATTATTAATATTGCTAATGGAGATGTTCATGAGCAGACCTACCCTCCTGAATAAAGGCTGGAACAATTTAACAGAAGAAATTGAAAAAAATATCTGCGAAAGGCTTACTACCGTTCATTAGTTGTATAAGGGAAAACAAAGCAACATTTTTTTTTTTTAAAAAGAAGCACAAAAAGAATGGAGTCTGAGTTGGTCCAAGTTCATAACATACACACACAGATATTATAATTTAAGAGGGAATCTAAAAGCTAGTGTGGTCTAAAATGTCTCTGCTGTTTGTTGCAGTTTTTACCTTCAAGCACAGGATTGTAGGTGAGGATCTGTGTCAGTGTGTGGTAGAAGAATTGCTTTAAAGAATCCAGAGAGATGGCACTGTGGAATAATGCCTCGTCAAACACACCCAGCCTGTAAGAAACAGGATCAGTATAAATTATTAAAAAAGAAACATATCGTCATAGTTTAGAATTTTTGATTTCCAATTTCCCTACCAAAAATTTAGTTAAAAAAAATTTGCTGAAGCACTACCAAGCATTTCAAATTTCAACACAAGGCAGATCAAGATGTTGAAATGGATTAGATTGGCTCTTCACTCTCCAATTTACTATAAACAGACTTTTCTCCCTGCACTCAAAGTGTATTTTCAGAATAATCTGTTTATTAGATAGCATAGTGGGGAAAGTCTTTGCTCGAGTCGCTCTAAACAGGCTCCAGAAGCTGGCCGAGCGCGTCTACCCTGAGGCACAGTGTGGCTTTCGTGCAGAGAGATCGACCGTTGACATGCTGTTCTCCCTTCGTCAGATACAGGAGAAATGCCGCGAACAACAGATGCCCCTCTACGTTGCTTTCATTGATCTCACCAAAGCCTTTGACCTCGTCAGCAGACGTGGTCTCTTCAGACTACTAGAAAAGATTGGATGCCCACCAAAGCTACTAAGTATCATCACCTCATTCCATGACAATATGAAAAGCACAATTCAACATGGTGGCTCCTCATCAGACCCCTTTCCTATCCTGAGTGGCGTGAAACAGGGCTGTGTTCTCGCACCCACACTTTTTGGGATTTTCTTCACCCTACTGCTTTCACATGCGTTCAAGTCCTCTGAAGAAGGAATTTTCCTCCACACAAGATCAGGGGGCAGGTTGTTCAACCTTTCCCGTCTAAGAGCGAAGTCCAAAGTATGGAAGGTCCTCTTTGCTGACGATGCTGCTTTAACATCTCACACTGAAGAGTGCCTGCAGAGTCTCATCGTCAGGTTTGCGGCTGCCTGCAATGAATTTGGCCTAACCATCAGCCTCAAGAAAATGATCATCATGGGGCAGGATGTCAGAAATGCTCCATCCATCAATATTGGCGACCACGCTCTGGAGGTGATTCAAGAGATCACCTACCTAGGCTCAACTATCACCAGTAACCTGTCTCTAGATGCAGAAATCAACAAGCGCATGGGAAAGGCTTCCACTGCTATGTCCAGACTGGCCAAGAGAGTGTGGGAAAATGGCGCACTGACACAGAACACAAAAGTCCGAGTGTATCAAGCCTGTGTCCTCAGTACCTTGCTCTATGGCAGCGAGGCCTGGACAACGTATGTCAGCCAAGAGCGACGTCTCAATTCATTCCATCTTCGCTGCCTCCGGAGAATACTTGGCATCAGGTGGCAGGACCGTATCTCCAACACAGAAGTCCTCGAGGTGGCCAACATCCCCAGCATATACATACTACGGAGTCAGTGGCACTCGAGATGGCTTGGCCATGTGAGCTGCATGGAAGATGGCAGGATCCCCAAGGACACATTGTACAGCGAGCTCGCCACTGGTATCAGACCCATCGGCCGTCCATGTCTCCGCTTTAAAGACGTTTGCAAACGCGACATGAAATCCTGTGACATTGATCACAAGTCGTGGGAGTCAGTTGCCAGTGTTCGCCAGAACTGGCGGGCAGCCATAAAGGCGGGGCTAAAGTGTGGCGAGTCGAAGAGACTTAGCAGTTGGCAGGAAAAAAGACAGAGGCGCAAGGGAAGAGCCAACTGTGTAACAGCCCCGACAATCAAATTTTTCTGCAGCACCTGTGGAAGAGCCTGTCACTCTAGAATCGGCCTTTATAGCCACTCCAGGCGCTGCTCCACACACCACTGACCACCTCCAGGCGCTTACCCATTGTCTCCCGAGACAAGGAGGCCAAAGAAAAAAAGATTTAGCAGTTTCATGCTATACGACAACCCACTCTTTAAATCAATAGATACTAAGTGTACTTAGAGTAGTACAATTCAACTATCTATTTACAATTAGATAGATATGAAATATAAAAGAATTCAGTTATACAGCTATACATTCATGCATGCCTTCATATATACAGCTAATAGGTCAATTATTCTTACTAAGAAATATGGGGCTGAATTTAACCCCCCCCGCCAGGGGTCGTTGTGGGGGGAGCCCGATATTGCCAGTGGCGGCGAGGCCTCGTGGCGGCCCCGCCACCCGCTGCCGTTCAGCAACAGGAGCAAAATTTACATATGTAAATAAATATAAATAAAGGAATTAATTACCTCTTCGCCTCTGACTTCCGTCCCGCTGTGATATTGTTGCCAGTGGCCGGCACTCCTGCGCCTTCGGGTCCCCGTCCAGGGAACCGAGGCGTAATACTGGTGGGGAGGGGGCAGCAGGTAAGTTTTTCAATGCCTGAAGCAGGGGGAGCGGGGTCAAACTAATCTCATTGGTTTAGGGGATGGTGAGACAGGTGAGAGTTTAAAGTTTATGTAGTGGGGGGATGGGGGTGGGGGAAGGTCAGGTGGGCAGGGGAAGTGTTTTGGCAGGGGGAGAGGGTAAGTAATACATTGCATGGTTATTGGAGGGGTGCAAGAGGGGCAATTTAAATGTCTTAAAACTTTTTTGGCACCTATTTCTTTAAATATTGAAATTAAATGAAAGGGCTCGAAGCCCTTTAAAAATGGCATCGGCGCCTGCGCAAAGGCTGTTGCACCGCCCGCCCCCTCCACGTCACTGGGATAAACGGTCTGCCCTGGCCATTTAAATGAGATGCCATACCGAATAGACGTGCGGATGGACCACCATTGTTTATGTACATTGTAAAATGCAGACCATGAATATTCATGGGCACTGAAGAAAGTTCAGATTTGGAATGGCAAATTCATTTCATCACATGATCTTATTTACTTCTTGTAACTGCACAATGCATTGTTCAGGTTAAAAATAGCGTAGTCATGTAATGGAACTTCAGGAAGAACTGGACAGAGACAAGTTTCTAACTAATTAAATGTCTCAACTGTTCTGGGAAATTTCAATCGCATCTTGGACCAGGCCAATTTCAAACAGCAACTCCTGCTGTTAAATGTAAGTTTCCTACATGATTTCAAGTAAACCTCATGCATACATCCCACTACATAAAAGACGGAAAGAACATCTTTATCTGCAGTGACCCACAGATCTCACATTTCTTGACAGTAAACATACCTCATACAAAGTCAGCAAGGACAATGGATGAACTGGTGATTCAATAAAGCCAGATATCCCAACAGGTATGACAATGTTTAAAATCACGTACAAAGCGAAACACAAAAAAAGACATTTTCTTCAGGTCAAACTCCCCTGCTGTTGATTGTCTATAGGAATGATGCATTTTGAACCATTGGTCTAAATTCACAAGTTTGCTTTTTAATGAACAATGAAATCAATTATTCAAAAACTGCAACACAAGGATGAATCAATCCAAATTTTAATCTGACCATAAATTGTCCTTTGTCCCATGCCAGAGCTGCAACCAACTGTATTAGTGACTGAACAATGCATTCAAACACGTTTGGTGCATGAATGAAGACTATACGTCAGGAATTTTTTGTTGCATAAGCCAAAGCACAGATCTCATTAACACTAGTAAAGATCGGACACCATCAGCACACAGTATGTACATATTAAACAGAACTTCCAACAACCTGTCCATCCATGCGTTAAGTAGCATTATCATAAGGTCAAGCTCACAATGATAGCTATCCCATAAATATCAATGCCTTTAGGCAGACTTGCCCTCAACACTGCTGAATAAGGAAATGCATTGAAGATGTGGAGGAAGACATAAATCCACATCAATACTTCAGGTAACTTGCAACATTCTATCCATGATTTCTGAATAAAAGGTGGCTTTAATTGATTACAAAATGATTTTTGCTCCTTTTCTCCTCGTCGTCCAAAGATGCTGACTCATGCAGTTGCACCGACCCTTAGGTACTGGCAGTTCCAACACCTTTTCCAAGTGGCAATTATTCAATTGTGAGTCTAAAGCATGGGTATCAACAGATTATTTAGCCACGGAGGCATTGCAGTTGAACCAGATAGTGTTCTCAACAAACGTACACAAACAAATTTCCAACAAAAACAAGAAATGCTGGATTCACTCAGCAGGTCTGGCAGCATCTGTAGAAAGAGAAGCAGAGCCAACGCTTCGGGTCAGTGACCCTTCCTCGGAACAAATTTCCAGTCTGGGTTACTGATCAGCAATTAGACCAATGAGAAGTCTGGCTGACTCCTAGAGCAGTGAGAAGCCTGTTACATTACACCAACTCCAGGCTTGGTTCAGATCTACTGACTGCACAGTTCAGGAATCAAATGTGGAGCATGCCTAGCCTGGATGGCTCAGTTCTTCACTTATTCTACCACCAGTAGCAATTCCTGCTGTGTGTTCCACTTAGATTACATTTCCATTATCGTTATGCATATACCAATGTCACACATAGAAGCAGCCTGTCTGCATGCACGATACATTAGAGCTGATTGCGGATAAACAGATTTTAGTTGTTTTGTGACTTAGCATTTAATGGTCAAAAAGGTGAGTTTAGTTGAAAATTAACTTGGGCGTTGTTCCAATGGCCAAGAGGTAAAGGACCTCCCCATCTGAGCTATCCAAGCCAGGAAAGTTCAAATTTCAATCCCTAATACGTGCTGACTCAGCTGGGCTGCACTAGAGACAATACCATTGAGTGCAGTGCCCTGGGTTAGGGAGGTTGACCTCAACCAGTGCTCCCACTCTAGTCTACAATTCTATGGCCTCTGCTAGAGGGTCTATATATGTGGATATCAGGACAGAACAGGATCAGCTTCACGTGATGTCCTCTGTTGACAGCTAGTCAGCCAGCACTCACCTCACACATGAATTCTGGACAGCCAGACAAAACCTCAAATCACTGTCCATTGACCCTTACCTCGGCAAGGCAGTCAACACATTCAGGAGAGGAAAGCCAAGGAAATTGGAGGAACAAAAAAATGGAAATAAACTTTGTAAAAGTATGTTATACTTGGAACCATGAAGCCTGCAACTTGGAGTCATCTTCTACTGGTACCAACCATGTCATGAACAAATTAGAAAATTTGTAGACTTTTACACATACCAGAATTGAGTTGCTTTCTGTCCTGTACAGTCTTCCTTTTCTCTTTCATTACGCACATTATCCAGTAACCCTGGAAGATAGGAAAGGCAATAACAACTCATCCTGAACATGGGGGATGAAATAGACTTTCACAGTAAATAAAGACAATAACTCAAGATAGCATCAACAACAATAACTTCAATCCAGTAAAACACCCCAAGGTAGCTCACAACAGTGTAAGTAGACAACAGACACTGAACCAAAGAAAACAATATTAGGATTGGTGACCAAAACCTTGGTCAAAGAGGTGGACTTCAAGAAGGGTCTTAAAGGAGAAGAGGGAGATGGACAGGAAGAGGGCTTAGGGAGGAAATTCCAGCGGGCGGCACCTAGATAGTTGAAGGAATTGCTGCCAATACTGAGGTGAAGGAGGTGATGTATAAAAGGCAAGAGTTAGAAGAACAGTGAGTGCTGAAGGAGAATTGTAAGCTGCAGGTGACAGATGGGGCCATGAATGGATTTAAACACGAGGATGAGAATTTTAAAGTGGAGATTTTGAAGGACCAGGAGCCAACGTGTGTCAGCAAGGACAGGAGTGATGCGTTGAGTGGGATGATGCAGGATAGAATACAGGCCGCAGATATTTGGATGAGCTGACTTTACAGATCATGGAAGATGCAAGTCTGGCCAGCAGAGCACTGGAATAGTCAAGTCTTTGAGGTTACAAAGGAATGGATGAAAGTTTCAGCAACAAACGGGCTGAGGCAGGGGTGGAGGCAGACCATGTTACAGAGGGAAATTAGACAACTTTTGTGATTGAGGATAAGGGTTGGAAGCTCCGCTTGGAGTTGAATAGGGCACTGAGGAATCAGCGGCAGAGGTGGAGTTTGTGGTAGAGGCCAAAGGTATTGGCTTACTTCTTCTCACTGCTTAAATAGAGGAAACAGCAGCTCATCCAAGACTGGATATTTGGAAATGCAACCTGAAAGCACAGATAGCAAAGGGAGTGAGACAAGTATTGGAATGATAGAGTTGGGTGCCACTAGTGTGCACATGGATGATCTTGCCAAGATGAAGCTCGGAGATGAGGACGATCTAGACTTGGGGGACTCTAGATGTAATGATGCAGGGGCAGAAAGAAAAGCAATTGCTGGAGATGCTCTGGCTACGATTCAATAGATAAGAGTGGAAGCAAGTGAGGGCAGTCAAACTGAGCTGTAACTGTAGGATTGGTAGAAGGATCAGAAGGCAGTTGAAGAAAAATCTTTTCACCCAAAGGTGGTAGGGGTTCTGGAACTCACTGTCTGAAAAAGGTGGTAAAGACAGAAACACTCATCGCATTTAAAAAACACTTGGATAAGCACTTCAAGTGCCGTAACGTATAATGTTACAGACCTTCAAAGTGGGATTAGGCTGGGTACAGACAGAATGGGCTCAATTTTGTTCTGCCCTTGGAGGAGGGCAGGGAGACAGGGTGGGATGGGGGAGGGCAAACAAATTGGTAGGGGGCATGTTCCCAACATTGCGTGGACCCCCTGCCATTTTGTCCGAGGCAGGGAAAGCAGAGGACGACCTTCCCGCGCCAGGCCAATTGAAGTCCTTGTGGCCAATTATTGGCTAGTTAAGGGCCTCTTCCTGCCTCCGCCTCAATTGTGCTGAAGGTGAAGCCTGGCGGCCTCGTAATGGGGTCGGGCAGGGGGTCCTCCTTTGGAGGCAATCCAGGGTGCCTGGAGGGACCCCCTAGCTGTGATCACTGCGCCCCTCTGGGAAGACATCCCCACCCTCACCAATACCCACCCCGTTGCCGGGGTCTGCCTGAATGGCCCCAGCGACACTAACCCCACTTACCTGTCCCAGGGTCTCCTCCATTCTTTGGTGCTGCAGAGCCTTCTGCAGTACTAGCCATGGCCAGCTGCCAGCCTTCCGATTGGCCAGCAGCTCTGGATGCGGGAGCTTGTCCCTTAAAAGGGACAGCGCCCCAATGGCAGGCTGTTAATTGACCGCCTGCCTTTAAATGGCTACGAGAGTCCGACAGATGGCCGAGGCAAATCTTTCCCACATCCCCCTCCCCCTTCAACCTTCCATCCTGCTGCTGGAGCCTTTGTTGCCAGAATAAAATGCAGCCCTGTGGGTCAAATGGCCTCCTTCTGTGGCGCAAATTTCATTGATTCCATGAATGGAGAAGAGATATTGGAGGAAGTAGATGTGGTTGACCAGGTCAAAAGATACAGATCGTCAAAGAAGGAGGGAAAATGTCCCACCGTCAGTCATAGATGATGTAATTTGTGATTTTGATCATGAAAGACTGTTTACAGGAAAGATGCTCTTAGGAATTGGTGTATAATAGCTACGTGACAACAAAAGGAGGATTATTTTACTTGCAGCTTTCCCTCAAGTACAATTTTTAAATGATCTAACTAGCATCACAATTCTTCATCCATCATCAGACCATAAATACCCTCAGCAGGGAGAATTGTGAGCAATGTATATATACTATACAGAAAAAAGTATTTTTTGACTGTTGAAAATAAATGCTATACCAGCAGACTATAACTATACAGACCAGTACTTCTTTAGAGATAGGGCAATATAGCTCATGCAAAAAATAAAAACTTTGGAATGTGAATCAGTGCTATGGTTGAATGAAAAACTATGACCAGATTATTAGAAAGCTGAATGGAGGTTTTGAGTACAAGAGAAAATCTGCTAATCCAAAATTTGGGATGAGCTTGGTATATAGAAGTTGTATAGTGGTCTAGAAAGATCATTTATGAGACTTGCGTGGAGGAAACCTCATTTCAGAACTGCCAAACTGAATGAGGAGTGCTTGAACATGGCAGTTTGCTTGGTCACCACAAGCTGCTCTGAACCATTCAAGTAACAGGGATTCTGTGCATTTGAAAGTACAAGACCAGAATTTTACAGAAACCTCTGAATTTTGGCATGACCACACAGTCTATCTCATGGTCATCTTTCTCTTTATTGCAATTTTCAAACAAACAGCCTTGTTAGGCGTATCATGAACAGTTGACTACAACCACAGAGACAACATATTTTACCTCAAACATTATAGCAGTCATTTAATTGCTGCCTATTCTAAAGCCACAATATGTGTATAGATAATGAATTCTACTTACATGGAATCATTTTGTCCAACACTGCAAAACAGATCTATTAGTAAGGAGGAGAATAATACCATTTCAGTAAAGCAGTATCATTTCAAAATATAAACCATTCCAAAGATTTACAGCTATCCTGCTGAAGGCATTATTCTTGATCATGATTTTTGTCTTGTGCTTAATTAAGTTTCAGTGCGGGAACAAAGTAAATAGGACATTCTTCCTTAATATGGCTTCTACTTCAGCAGTCTCAACCCTGAGAAGTGAAGGATTGTTAGTCCAGACACTACTGCACTATGTCATGGGTACCAAAGTGATTTCTTTTGAAGTTAGTATTCAGATACAAATGTTACCCATTTAAAATATCTACAACGAGAAAACAAAAGTTTACCTTTTTTCAAGAATCTCCCGCAGGTCATATTTTCTCTTTTAACATAAGAAATAGGAACAGGAGTAGGTCAAGTGGCCCCTCAAACATGCTCCGACATTCAATAAGATCATGGCTGATCTACAGCAGACATTCTCAACCCTTTTGTTTCTGAGGCCCCCCTCCCATGTTATAAAAATTCTGCCAACCCCTGTAACACAAGTATTTCAGAATAAATTTAGTTGTACAATTAAAGATATATATTTATGATTTTTGTTTTAATGTGAAACATATTGCTGGTAGGAGTGGCTCCTGTCATGTGGTAGAAACAGCAGCAAATTCACACACAGCAAAAGCCCCCAACAGAAGATCAGATGGATCACTATAAACTATGTACATTTAAGCTCCTGGCTCACTTTCCAATGCAAAATAATGTATTTTATATATAAAAAAAGTCAACTTCCATCACTGTCCACACCTCACATGAGTGATAGGCCTGGGATACAGACTTGGAAATGTCAGCTCCTGGCAGCGGTTGTAGCGGGCAGTTTGATCAGCCACCTGTGCCACGCTCGGCACAGTAAACAGCTGCCACGGACAAGCAGTGGTCAACTGCGTAAAGAGCAAAACATCAAGTCAGCCAACCATTCGTGAACACTCTTAATTCTCAGCTCATTCGTCCTCAAGATGGACATCAGACCCCACTGATCTGTTGCTTATCCAATTTAAACATGGCAGGCAGGAGGAAAAGAACTTGCTGCCAACAGTCACTACTGGATCTAGGGGAGGAGAGCTGGTGGGATTTCCTCTCCTCCAACATCCGGAGTGATGGCAGCAGCACATTTTCTTTTTAAAACGTCTCTCTGCCATCTTATGATTCTCGCTCAGCTGGGAGTGTGCGATTTCATGAAATGTGCATGTCAGAAATACAGCAGTAAAATTTTTAAATTGCATAATGGGATTTTTAAAAAGATTTTATTTTTGAAAGATGCCAATTGGCAGACCCATTGAAACGTTTTCACTGACCCCTTAGGGGTCACGGATGCCTGGCTGAGAATCCCTCTTCTACATCAACTCCACTTTCGTGCCCTATCCCCATATCCCTAGATTCCCTTAATGTCCAAAAATCTATTGCTCTCTGTCCTGAATATATTCAACGACAGAGCATCCACAGCCCTCTGGGGTAGAGGATTTCAAAGATTCACAATCCTCTGAATGAATACATTTCTACTCATCTCAGTCCTAAACAGCTGACCCCTCATTCCAATTTGTAAGCAACCTCTAGCAATTTTTTTTTCCTGTATAAATGCAATGATAAAGCTTTAGAGGACATTGAGTATTTGAATTTTGTGGAGCAAAGTGACTTAATTAACCCGGTCTGCCTTCCAGCAGCACCTCCCTTTACAGCTGAACATTGAATGTTATTGACACTGGCCAATTCTAGCTAGTACAAAGCTTCAGAAACAAAGATAAAAAGGCATTAAAGAATATTTCATACATTACATATATTATTCACTTTGGAAGTTCGTAACATTGTATAAATTATTCAGCTTTAGCTCCCTTCGCTTCTGCTGTTGTTCAAACTATCTTTGATACACAGAGTCCTCAGAAACTTAAGTAAGCGTTTTGTTTGGAGTTGATAATTTGAAGCTTGTTTTCAAGATTGTAACAAAGAACGGGTTTCAACCTAAACCAGAAGAGTGAAGCTCCTGCGGTTTATGCATTCATCTAAAGGTCAATAGTGTGACAAAGAACTGAACACATCCCTTTAAAAGCATGCATTTTAAAAAGATTTTGGCCATGGTTGTGGTACTGGAAGGATACAAGGTTAACACCATGTTTTCAGGTGTACTCTGCACTTCTATTGAGTGGAGGCTGAATTCATTCTCCTAATGTTCACATTCTGGATTTAAAAGGGTGCAAATGTACAAACCCTGAAGACCTCAAATAGTAACTCTGGGTCCTGTTAAAGGAGTAGCATCTAAATCATCCTCACCTGTGAAAAGTGCTTCACCTTAGGATCCGATTCCACAACATTCCGTTCCTGAAATCCATTTCTTACTAACACGGTCACAATATCTGAAAAGATAATAATATTTAGTATTAAATAGTATTAAGTATTAATACTTAATATTGGTATTAAATAGCAAGTAACATTTGTGCCATATAAGTGCCAGACAATGACCATCAACAAGAAGAGAGAATTCAACCATCTCCCCTTGATGTTCAACGGCATTACCATCACTGAATTTCCACCATCAACATCCTGGGGTGTTACCATGGATCAGAAACTTAGCTGGACCAGCCATATAAATACTGTGGCTACAAGAGAAGGTCAGAGGCTGGGAATTCTGCAGAAGTAACTCCCCTCCTGACTCCCCAATGCCTGTCCACCATCTACAAGGCACAAGTCAGCAGGTGATGGAAAACTCTCCACTTGCCTGAATGGGTGCAGCTCCAACAACACTCAAGAAGCTCAACACCACCCCGGACAAAGCAGCCTGCTTGATCAGCATCCCATCCACCACCATTCACTCTCTCCACTGCCAGTGTATAGTGGCAGCACTGTGTACCATTTACAAGATGCACTGCAGCAACTCACCAAGCCTCCTTCGACAGCACCTTCCAAACCCACACCCTCTGCCACCTAAAAGTGAAGCAGGCACATTGGAACATCACCATCCTCAAGTTCCCCTCCAAACCACATACAATCCTGACTTGGAACTAAATCGCCATTCCTTCACTGTCATTGGGTCCAAAACCTGGAACTTCCTTCCTAATAGTACTGTGCGGGTACCCGCACCAGATGGACCGCAGCGATTCAAGAAGGCAGCTCACCACCACCTTCTCAAGGGCAATTAGGGATGGGCAAAAAATGCTGGCCTGGCCAACAATACCCACATCCTAGGAACTACAAATAAAAGTCACTACAACTGAGAAACAGGCAATCAGAAATATTACCCTTATGGAGGTTAACAAATACTTGAAATCAGAAATAAACAGAAAATGCAGGAAATATAGAGCATCTGAAGAGAAAAAAGATAGGGAAATGTGTGAGCGGTACATGTTTTGCCTGAACAGCCCTGCTGTATATTGCCAGCCTTTACTGTTATTCATTTACTACAATTACAGGTTATATTCTTGCTTTCTTATTAACTTATATGAAAGTTAATGAATCGTATCTTGATGTGTTTTTGAACTACATTATTACAACACAGATGAACAGAAACAGAATCTCACACTCTGGAACTAAGACAATAGGTCAGTAAAATAATACAACCCCCAAAACACTTGTGACCACTAATCTGCCAAGTTGATCTGCCAAGAGATCTTTTTCATGGTGGATGAAGGTGCCTTGTCCAGAACCCAGGCTGCAGTTAGCAAACTCATCACCTGAGCAAAAAGGTAATGAACTGAATTAAAATCATATCCATTAGCCATCCAAAAAAACTGGGTCAATGGCCTAGAATTTCCTGCAGAAATTATGTTGACATTTACATCTGTTTCTGCAGCAAATATAAATGCAGGACACTTGCATGTGTTGTTCTTTTACGTAGCTCTGGCCCATGCAAATGAACAATAGAGGGTTTGGTTGATATAACTGAGGTAGAGCAAACCATCAAGTGAGGTTTTGGTGTATAACCAATGTAAGCAAGTTGTGCATGAATTTCCTTGTTAAAATGGCACAATTCCACTTTAATGCTGTAATTATGCCAAATAGCTCAAGGGCATTTCAAGCCAATGATTTTGTTGTTGTTCAGACCAATGTTTTTCTAATTTCAGAGCTTCACAACAAAATGCAGCACTTCACCCACATCAATCTGCAAACAGCAAGTATTCATTTCATGCAATAAGTGAGGACTGTAAAGTATCACTTGTAATATAGAAGAAAATGTAAAAAAAAAAATTCAAAATGACAGACTTAGAGCTTTTACAGGAAGCAACACATTCAAATAGCCACACTACTGCAGCATTAGCACAATGTGAAGAGGTGATTTTTTTTTTAAGATATCCACAATGTAGACTGGCACCTCCCACTATAATCACAACAGTCAGTACTTCTGAGAAGATGCCACATGACATTACTGATCCAGTGGATACAAGTTATGGTAACAAAATGCTTACAGTGGCAGGGCATAGTCAGTAGGCTGAGACAAGCACACAAATGATTAAAACACCGACCTAATATAGCAAAGGGCACTTAAGTTGACCAACTTCATTTCAGTATAGAAGTATTTTTTTTCCTTTAATTAATTTACACAATACATGTTTTAGCATTTCAACCATTCCCCCTACCTGATAGTATCTGCCTCTCTATATCTTCATGCTGATGCTCAGTTCCCACACAGAGGAGGCACAGATCATTGAAGAGCCAGCGTACCACAGCAGTTGCATCAGGGTTACTATTCACAAAGCAGAAAATCAGGGTTTCTTCTGCAGTAAGCTCGCAAGTATGGTTTTAAACATCAGATTATAAAGTTTACGTTCTCTGGTAGCTTTGAATAAAAAGATCCACTGCAATTTTTTTTTTTTTAACACTATACGATATGCAATGGGGTTTTTTTTAAAAAGAGCAAAAAAGCTGTGGTATATCATAATGACAGTATCTTGTTCTCCTCCCCCATTACTAAAACTGCCTGGCCATATTCCCCAGTTTCATGCATCATTGCAGTTACTTCTCATTGCTCCAGCCCTGGCTGCTGCCGCTTCTGGATTACAGTACTGTCACTGGAGTAAGTGTCTCGAGAAGTTGAAGCCAAGAGTCAGTGACAAAATGGGGTCTCTTTAAAGCGAAGTCCCAATATTGGTATCAAAAAATTACAGCAGTAATACTTTTTAAAAAATACTTGGTGCATGTACTGTTGACAAAGAGGTGGGGAGGGCAAACAGGAAAATTAGAAAGTTTAGAACAAGATCGGAGACATTTATTGGCAAAAATGGGAACAATGATTCTCTACATTAAAATGTAGAAAGTTTTATTATGAAGCTGGATATATCAGTAAATAAAAAGAATTTTAGAGATCGTCTATTTGAACAAAGACAAAACGTTCAGACTTTCTATGATTCCTGAATATGATCAATTCAAGAAATAATTTGATAAAATGTGTCAGCACCAAATACCTACATCTTTCCTACACAGATTAAGAATAATAATTTGATGCAACCTGAAACAGCTGCCAGCTCAAGACAGCAATGCACTTTGATTATGTGGGAAAACGTATGGACTGGAATATACAGTGTTAACATCAATCTGAGGTGTGGTTAACTTAATACAACATATCCAACAAGAGCATCAGTACTTTTATTCATGCCATGTTGTGTGTGATGAAACCAGAACATTTAATACAAAATATATACACACAAAAAACTGGTTAATTTTACAAAACTGAACGGCAACAACTTTGCTGATGTAATGAAATATTAGGATCATAAAAAAGAGCAACCGCTAACAAAATTAGATGAATGATCAGCATAAATTGGATGTGGTTGCTGTGGGGAGTTAGCAAGTTATGGTAAAATAAGATGGAGCGCAGCACAGGATAATTTAAAGGGAAAAGAGTAACGACCCGCCACAAAAGGAAGGGTATGTAGAATAGCACAATGTCCTTCCACCCCTAAAGTTGTTCTATGTTCAGTTCTGTATTGCAACTCAATTTTCTTTCTACAGCCCCACCTGGAAATGATCTACATGACTTCACAAAACAGCCAGTCACTCAGCAGCATTACCACCATGCTGCCAATCATTGTTAATGGGAGACGGAACGCTATTTATTTCTTTAATGGACATACCTTGCAACCAGCTCGTCAAGGCGCACAATGTTCGCCTTGTGCAAATGCCAAACAACTTCCAGTGTGGGCAATTCCTATATCAAAGAAAAATTATATTGTCTCTATCAGCAGCAGCCATCAGAATACAGCACTTATCATGAGAATGTACCATGTATACGGTGTCAGGTAAACCATCAACTAGCACGTAAATTGCTATGACCTCAGTGAGATTGTTAACATGAAAAATTTGGAGATTTGAACCCCCAGACCAATTTCAAGAATTACACAAGATTTAATGTTTTAAGACTTTTAACAACTAAACTAAAAGAAATCCCCAATTAACTGAATCATACTTTGTATGCAACTGATAACTCAAAATGCAAAAGGCAGGCATTTTCTTATTAAAAATACTTGAAAACGTCACACCACACTTATATGTTAACACAGTCCTCTTTGTTGATGAAATCCTTTGTAGTTAAGTCCTAAATTCCTCTCAGTTGCAATGAGTTGGATCTCCCAGACTATTTCAAAAATCAATGTTCTCCGCTCACTTCTCTAAGCATTTCCCACTTCGACGTCCATGACTAAGGCATTTCCTAGTGATCCTGCTGGTTTTCTACCTCTCCGCAAGCTTCAACTTTCAAAACAGGTTCAAGTCTTTGCAGCCTTTTACTGTAACAGCTTCCGAGAGCAGCTGTTTCCTCTCTCTCGAGGCCACAACCATCTGTTTCTTCCCTTACAGCCTGTTTGCCTTCAGAAAGTCTGTGAAATTTATCTGGATTCAGAAGCTCATTGTGTTGTTCCAAAAATGCAAAGTCCAGAAGTCTGGTTTCACAAAGCCACTTGAGCCTTTCCCATTGTTCCCAGGTGCTAACAGCTACCTGGTACATTTACTGTTATGACTCCTTGTTTTACAAACCGAAAGTCTGGGAGGGCAAAACCCATTGTTCAGGTGTTAGCCCTGCAGTCTCTGCTTTTCAGAAGAAAGTCTTTGATCTGTCTTCTCTGTTATCCTGGTAATCTTTCACAGAGTGGAGGTGAGGTCACCTGACACCATCATGAGCTTTTAAAAATCACAATTTTGAAAACATTTTGCGATTTTTAAAACATAATCATGTTACAAGGCCCAGCTTTATAACAGAAATCAACAGCAGTAACCCAAAGATACATGTAATAAAAAAAATGAATACTTACTTATAATTCTATCCACAGACAATAAGATAGAAAGATAAAGTTTTAGAAACTTTATTTCTCAATATAAATTAACAGGGAACTGGTAGCTAGAAGGTGGCATTGAAATAGGGAATATATCAGAGTACAAAAGACAGATTTTAAGCTTAGTCCATTGTATGTTTTAATTAAACACAAATTGCAATAGAAAGTGAGGCACACATACCAAACAAAACCACTAGCAAAATGAGACGACTGATCAGCATAACTGCACCTCATTTCATGCTGAGCAAACTTTTGATCACAGAACATACTATGCAATCCTGCATCCTGACCAAACTGCTTACTGTATTTAATCTTGAGGTATTTACTCCAGCTGCTCAATGCTACTGTAAGTGGCTTTGCAGCTTGTGCTATCACTAGCTCTCAGGCACAGGCATTTCTTCTGAATACAACCCCAGCCAAAATTATTATGCTCAGCCTGCCATTTTTCTCATAGGGAAACCTTTTGAAGAGTAGGAACATAGAATGAATGCAGCAGGCTAGAAAATTATGATGAATATATTTAGTTCTAAAAATTGTAATGTTTAGGCATGTCACAGAACCTCTTCTGTCCTTAAAAGAGCATTTTAGAAATGTGACAAGACTACATTATACAGAATTCTTTGAAATGGAACTAAAAACTCACAGAGCACTGTGAACAACTGAATACCAAAACATCACCAGTTTGTGCAGTGCTGTTTTACATTCTATTTTAATGGAAGAACTGGAAAGCCCCAAGTATCGAGATTATTGCAATAAAATACAGAGCCAGAGAAAATTGTGAATTTTCAGCACAAAGTATTCTACTAATTACAATAAATTGCTATCTGTAGTTATCTCTTTTAAGTCAAGAAATAGCTATGCAACTGAGGACTTTACGAGGAGGACACTTTATGCACCGATCAACTGGACAAAGAATCAATCCTCACTTAGGCCAGCCTGCAAAACCTTAATCTTCTTGGTTTTTTTGTTTAAGGCCAACAAAAGCGATCTAAAGAATTAAACTTTTCTCTTAACCCTTCATAAATATAATATAAATGAAAATATAAATGCTTCTTGAAATATGCATTATAAATTCTGTTACACTATCATGCTGTCATGTGTCAGGAACACTACAATGGAATTTAGCCTGGATTAAATATAGTTCGACAAATTTGATATTTTCTCCAAGAATCAGTTTATGTTTCTACTGCAGTCTAAGTAAATTATCTCAAATTCATCACTGACACATTTGCATTCCCAACAGAGATGCAGCTTTAGTTGTGACCCCCGTAATTATGCCACACTCAACCTTTCTCCTCACCTTTGCTTTCCAAATCTCTTCACTGAATTGCAGTCGGCTGAGCATGCTGGAGGACAACAGTTCTTGCATACTCTGAAGTAAACAGGCAAGCATATCCTGGAATAATAATGATGTCATCTTAGTGTACAGTGACATAACCAAAAAATGAAAATTGGCATTCTTCAGTTGTGTTCTGTTACAGAATATCTATTTTATTCTTTTATTTTACGGATATTACTAAGTTTCTACTATCCTAGATTATTTATTCTTCATTCAAAAAACAAAATCAATAAACTGTTTCCTTTTCCATTCAATTATTATGAGCATTCCTTTTTTTAAAAAAATGTCTTAATTCAAGTTTCCGTTGTGCTCCCTCTACTCTGATTTGATAATGTGTCACAGTTCCCAGCCTCAGCGAGTCACCTCCTAGTTCACCAGTGTAATATTTCCATTTCCCAAACCAGCCAGCCTGTGTCCTCTTGAATAAGATTGTCAAATAATGTCAAATCAGGGCCAGTTTTGTAATGAAGGAACATCACAAACTGGTGATTGTTCTACTTGAAATGAATTTAAGCAAATAGCCAACAGATTTAAAAAACTTTTTTCCCCAGTCAGAGTTGGATTCAGACCCAGGACCCTGACTTGAAAAGACCGTGATAATCCACAATACCATTCATCCCAAGCAAACTACTTGCAGTTCCAAAGAATGTTCACTAGACTGAGGACAATATGGTACTGGACTCTAGGCATTGAGAATGGGCACCAACTAACCTTTGTCAAAACAGTGGCAAGGATCTAAACATTCCTCCCTTCCTAGTATTTTCAATGAAACTTGAATTATTTCAAATCAATCACTACTGTAAGTTTATTCAAGAGTTGATGTGATAAATCAGTGGCAAATTCAGATCCACCACTTGGCAACTGTAAATAATAATTTAAAATATTTTCCCAGTCCTGCGATAAATATGCATTTACTGCCACAATTTGCATACTTATATTAGAGAGATCAAAAGAAATTCACCTACACGTTGAACAGAATCCAATATTACAGTACGTCTGGACAGAACCCCAAGTTGCATAACTTGTTGAACTTTCTCCATGGATGCTCTGGCAGACAAAAGCCCAACAGGCAGGTCCATCTGCAAAGCCTGTTCTTGTAGAACTGAAGCTGGAAAAGAAACACGCTGGCTAGTAAGTACATTAAAAAATGAGTTAAAAATTAATTAATTCATGGAATGTGGGCATCACTGGAAAGTTCAGCATTTATTGTCCATCCCAAAATTACCCTCGAGAAAGTGGGAATGAGCCACCTTCTTAAACAACTGAATGACTTGCTGGGCCATTTCAGAGGGTAGTTAAAAGTCAACCACTTTGCTGTGGGCCTGCAGTCACACATAGACCAGCAGGATGGCAGGTTTCCTTCGCCATAGGCCTTAGCAAAACAGGCGAGTTTACAACAATCTGGTAGTTCCATGGTCATCATTGCTAATACCAGCTTTTTAAATTCCAGACTTATTTACTGAATTGAACTTAAATTTCCCAGCTGCTATGGTGGGATTTGAACAAATCTCTGGATCATCAGTTCAGGCCTGTTGGTTACTAGTCCAGTAACATAACCACTATGCTATCATGCTCATATGGCAGTCAAGAATGTCATCAACCTTACCTAAAAGTAAAATTAATTGGGTTGTACAGTGGCTCGAATATCTAATGCTCAGTGACAAGGTGACAGGTTTGAGTCCTGCTTCAATAAGTGCCCAATCTTAGTTGCAGCTAGCAGACTGGAGTTGGGTCATCCTTGTAGCTGCAGAAGTATTGAGTATATCAAATACTTCTATAAACACAAGAAATAGGAGCAGGAGTAGGCCATTCAGCTTCTCAAGCCCACTCCATCATTCAAGGAGATCATGGCTGATCTTCTATTCAACACCATTTTTCTGCACTATCCTCATAACCCTTGATGTTTTTAATATGTAGAAATCTATTGTCTCAGTCTTGAACATACTCAACATCTGAGCCTCCACAAACCTCTGGAACAGAGAATTCCAAAGATTCAACACCCTCTGAGTGAAGAAATTCCTCCTCAACTCAGTCCCAGAACAATCTGCCCCTTATTCTGAGACTGTGTCCCCTGGTTCTGGACTCCCCAGCCAGGGGAAACATCCTTCCTGTATCAACCCTGTCAAGCCTGTAAGAATTTTGTATGCTTAAATGAGATCACCTTTCATTCTTCCAAACTGCAGAGAATAAAGGCCCAGTCTATTTAATCTTTCCTCATAGGACAATTCCTCCATCCCAGGAATTAGTTTGGTGAACCTTTGTTGCACATTATTCTAACACCAGAATATCAATGGACAAAAGCTTTAATTTTGAACCTTCCATTTTTAAGTAGGCATTTTATTTGTCCTTTCACCAGTGTGGTTTTCTTACTGAGACAATATTACTTTTACACACACATCTTGTGTGGCACCAAATTAACATGAGTAGCAGGCAAGTGGTGCAACCCATTGATACACTACATCCTGGACAGGGAGACATGGGTTTAAATTCTCATTTTGAATTACATTCATACTTGGGTTTCTTCCCAATAGCTTATTGTTAATCTAAACTGGGATGTTCAACACAGTATAACACAGTGAAACTTCAGCGCTCCCTACACCAGAGATTCACAGTTTCATTTTAGTGGGATCTAGAGTCAGAGTTATACAGCACAGAAACAGGCCCTTCAGCCCATCATGACTGTGCCAACCGTCAAGCATCTAATCCCATTTCCCAGCACTTGGCCCATAGCCATGTATGCTATGGCGTTTCAAGTGCTCATCTAAATATTCTTAAATGTTGTGAGGGTTCCTGCCTCTACCACCTCTTCAGGCAGTGCGTTCCAGATTCCAACCACCCTCTGGGTGAAAACTATTTTCCTCAAATCCACTCTAAACCTCCTGCACCTTACCTTAAATCTATGCCCCCTGGTTATTGACCCCTCCGCTAAGGGAAAAAGTTTATTCCTATCTAACCTATCAATGTCCCTCATAATTTTGTATACCTCAATCATATCTCCCCTCAGCCTTCTCTGCTATTAGGAAAGCAGTTATTTCTAACTGGCTAATAAGTAGTGGTATTGCGGTTTAGAATTACTATGCTTTGTTTTAGTGTCCTGATATCCATAGTAACTGTTCCTTCCTCGTGCATTAATCTGTGAGTGAATTCCAGTGATCTCAGCAATGTTTATCGTACTGCACATATTTACTGAACTTCAAGAGCAACTTCAGGTCAGCATAGCTGCAGTAAATATAATGCTGCACTTTATGCAGGGATTTTGTTGTGCATTTGGTCAGTTTTTTGATAACAAATGGCTTTCCATGCAACCCATGTCCTCATTGCAGGAAAACAGTCACAGGAAAAATACTGACTGAAATTCTGAATGCAGACTTAAAAAGACAAACATTCCATGTGCAATTATGTAATAAACGTACCTATAAAAGAACCTCCGCCAGGAGCATTGGCATTGTGATCCTCAGAGTTAACTTTACCACAATTAGATAAACATCTACTCGCCGACCCATTTACCTATAAAGTAAATAATTATTTTAGTTATTTCTAACTGAAATTTCTGTTCTTATAATCGGAAACTCACCTTTCCCATGTGCAGAGCAACATTGCTCACATTCCTGTATTTAGTAGCTTAGTTAAGACTTGTCATGTCTATTACCTCAAGGAGTAGGTCACCAAGATTCTGATGGTGCCTCATAAACCGAATCACAGTCTCTTTCAGTTGAAGCTCTGAAGGGCATCTCTGTCTCTTCCTGCGGGGTCTTGCACCTGAAGAAGTTAAAGATATTGTGAACTCCCTTAATTATTGTACTTCAACAAATCAAACAGTAATTTCCAAAACATTAAAAAACTGAGCAAGACAGGACTGCACTACAGTTATCTTTCCTATATTCCCTTCATTCCCCAACAATGCCAGGTTAGTTGGCCATTTTTGGCTACATTCCTTTGTTGGTATTATTGAAAGATAATTACTCCATAAATTAATCCTGATCAAACATTTCTAATTCAATTCAATTGTTAGTTCTAAAAATGTATTTACAACCATAATGAGAAAAAAAATTGACTCATCAAAAGGCAGCATCAATTCAGTCAATGTTAGCAAACCATCATAGCATTCCCCATTATCAATTTCTGATTGATTATATGATCAGTACAGAAATTCCATGTCTACCATATGTGACAGATATTTCACGTAAATTATTGATTGTCATTTTAGGTAAAAACTATTTATATGATTGTATTGACAGTTTAGCATGTGGCTTCAAAGAGAGTGTGTTAAAATGTCTTGCCCATATAGAGGGCAGATTGACAAAATCCCTGTGACATTACTACATCATCCTCTCCTGCCATTACAAATGTGAAGAGCTTTTATTAAGTAGCTGATATTTCTGCAGAAAGAACTTGCTGTAATTCACATCATGGCATTTCAGGGCAGGCTGTTCCAAGCACTAAAAACTTTCCTAATGAAATAGCTCCACCACTTGAAATTTAATTCATTTCTAAATTTAAACAGTTTCATTGGACAGGTGGACACTGTCCTTTGAAAGTTTGGTTAGGAAGGACCTATTTTCCATAGCAGAGAGGTCAATGATCAAGAGGCATAGATTTAAAGCAATTGGTAGAAGGATTAGAGGGGAGTGGAGGAGAATGTTTTTCACCCAGAGGCTGGAAGGGCGGTCCAGACAGAAACCTTCATCGCATTTGAAAAAAAATACTTGGATATGCACTTGAAGCGCAGGGCTACAGACCTGGAAAGTGAGATTAAATTACATAACTTTTTTGGCTGGTACAGACACAATGGTCCAAATGGCTTCCTTCTTTGCCATACTTTTTTAAATATAATTCTATGAACATGATTCTGCCTGTGGCCAAATGAATACTGAAGGACAAAATCACAAATGAATAAAAATTAAGAAGGGTTCTTCGAGCCAGTTTAGCTCATCCAACTTGGAGTCTTGAAATTAGTCTACTGTTCCTGCCTCTACAGTTCCACCAGGAGAACCATTCCAAGTTTTATCACTCATTATTTAAAAATATTCTTCCTGATATCTGTTTCCTTTCACAGCTTTGAACAAATGCCTTCTTATTTTAGTATCGCCGCACACCTTGTACTAGTGTTCCAGATTAATTTCATCTATACCTTTCAACAGCTTATATTCTACTGTATAGTCTAATCACAGTTGCTTCCTTTCGATGCTGGAGTCCCAGTTTCTCCAGTCTTTCCTCAAAGCTCAATCCTTTGAAACCCTTAGCCATTATCCATACTGTTTCCATATTTTAGTTTCAAAGTTTCCATTATTTTTTAGTGGCCAAAACTAAACACATTACTCAAGGTACAGTCTGACCAAAGCATTGTACAGCTTTAGCAAGACAGCTTCAGATTTGTACGCAACTGATCTAAAAAGTGTAATTAAGCTATCTGCTTTGTTTATCCCTACTTCAAAATGATCTGACATTTAAACATTCAAATTTCATATCACGCCCAGATCTCTTTCTGCTTTACTTTTAACAATTTCAACACCATCCATACTATATTTGAGACATTTTTTTTTCTATTGTGTAGCACCTTGCATTTATTTAGACTGAATTTCATCTGTCACTGATTTGCTCAATTGTAGACTTTTTTCTCTTTTAGTAGGCTTCTGGCTTGTTTTGCACATTTACAAACACTTAATGTAATACTGTTTACCAGTGGATACATATTACCTTAGAATATAAATTGATTTTAGCAAAATGATAAATGCTCTCTGCCTCCCCAAACAATTTTTACCAGGCAATGTTTAATGACAATAGTGTCCCTTTAATTCAGCCCAAGCTTGAAAATAAAGCACCATATTGATTCTAAATTAAGTATAAACTCACCCAACAATTGTGAGAGTGTCTTCCTCTGAGTCACATCAGGGGAACAAGATAGATAATCAGAGGCAACACTTGACATTCTGCACTTTCACACAAAAAGCACTGTCACTGCACAACTATATATGCAAAATCTAAACAAACACCACCTTAATTTAACAGCTTACTTTCCTGTTATTCCCTACATCATTCCTTCCCTACTGTAAAACAATGTGAACCTCTCAGTACTGCATCTGCATTAAACCTAACCCATCTCTCTGCTTTAACTAATTAATAGCTTTAATTCTAGTATAACAATGCGATTGATAATTACTTTAAATTCACTCTGTTGTTATTTGTCTCTCTGTTGTAACTGTATGAATTGCTAAACCTAACTCTTTGCTCTTCCTATATGTTAATTGGTTAAGACCCCCTGCTGTGGTAACCCTAACTCACTGCTGTAATTGTACGAATATATAACGTGTTAATACTAATTTACTCTCTGCATTTTGCTGGAATAATGCTGGCACTTATAATTTGCCTACTACTACATTACATGAAGTACTAATACTGCTATCACTCCTATCTCCGTCCCTGTTACTTGCTGTACATCTTCTTCCCCTCTCCTGTGAACAAAATGTACTTCCGCCCTTCCGCTCATCCCGCGCTGTCATACGATTGGTGGATTATTCTCCGGAAGTCGCTGTTTATTCGTCAATGTGGTTTGATTGACAGGCCGCCCAGGACCAGCTGACGTGCAGTTGCGTCCTTGTGTTAGTTTCCAATTCTGTAACTCTTTTGGTAAAGTGACAGAAACTGTAAATTTCTTATTTTTTTCCCAAATCACAGACTTTAGAGAGCAACTTATAATGAACAGAATAAGTGAGTTGAATTTTAGTTTACTTAAATGTTGTTGCAACTGTAGTTGTGTGAAATTCTTTTTCTACGATAAAGAACAGCTTACATTATCGTTTCTTCTTCTTTGTCCTCCTTATCTCGAGAGACAATGGGTAAGCGCCTGGAGGTGGTCAGTGGTGTGTGGAGCAGCACCTGGAGTGGCTATAAAGGCCAATTCTAGAGTGACAGGCTGTTCCACAGGTGCTGCAGAAAAATTTGATTGTCGGGGCTGTTACACAGTTGGCTCTCCCCTTGTGCCTCTGTCTTTTTTCCTGCCAACTGCTAAGTCTCTTCGACTCGCCACACTTTAGCCCTGTCTTTATGGCTGTCCACCAGCTCTGGCGAATGCTAGCAACTGACTCCCACGACTTGTGATCAATGTCACCGGATTTCATGTCGCGTTTGCAGACGTCTTTAAAGCGGAGACATGGACGGCCGGTGGGTCTGATACCAGTGGCGAGCTCGCTGTACAATGTGTCTTTGGGGATCCTGCCATCTTCCATGCGGCTCACATGGCCAAGCCATCTCAAGCGCCGCTGACTCAGTAGTGTGTATAAACTGGGGATGTTGGCCGCTCGAGGACTTCTGTGCTGAAGCTATGGTCCTGCCACCTGATGCCAAGGATTCTCCGGAGGCAGCGAAGATGGAATGAATTGAGACGTCGCTCTTGGCTGACATACGTTGTCCAGGCCTCGCTGCCATAGAGCAAGGTACTGAGGACACAGGCTTGATACACACGGACTTTTGTGTTCCGTGTCAGTGCGCCATTTTCCCACACTCTCTTGGCCAGTCTGGACATAGCAGTGGAAGCCTTTCCCATGCGCTTGTTGATTTCTGCATGTAGAGACAGGTTACTGGTGATAGTTGAGCCTAGGTAGGTGAACTCTTGAACCACTTCCAGAGCGTGGTCGCCAATATTGATGGATGGAGCATTTCTGACGTCCTGCCCCATGATGTTCATTTTCTTGAGGCTGATGGTTAGGCCAAATTCATTGAGGGCAGCCGCAAACCTGTCGATGAGACTCTGCAGGCACTCTTCAGTGTGAGATGTTAAAGCAGCATCGTCAGCAAAGAGGAGTTCCCTAATGAGGACTTTCTTTGTACTTCGCTCTTAGATTATCGTTTACTCTCATTTTATCCAACAACAGATATCCCCCTTCCTTACCGTAGTACTCATGGAAAATATGCCTGCCCGTTGTGAAGGTACTATACCGTATACAGGGGCGGAATAGTCACCCAACTAGGGGAGACAATAAAGTTAACTTCCAGAATTTTTAGCTGATGTATTGAATCAAGAGAAAAATAACACTAATATATGTTTTTGCTCAGTTTTCACAACTTTTAACGATTAAATCACTTGGAATTGACAACCCTAGTAACTCTTGTCTAAACAAATCTCTAAACGTAATCACATCTGTTAATAAGGCTATTTTTAAAAAGCGAACAAAGCACTGTGGTTAATTTCTGAAACAATATAATTGAAAAGCAGAGGATTTATGTTAATCTCGTATAGAACCTTAGTTAATTCACTTTGGGAGTGCTGTGCACAATTTCTGGTCTCCATATTTTATAAAGTGTATAGAGGTATTATTGAGAATGCAGAATGATACGAGAACTGAGAGCTTATAACTATCAAAGGCTGAACAGACTGGTGCTCTTTTCCCTGGAAAATAGAAGGCTAAGGGGTAACCTGTTGGAGCTCTTTAAGATAATCAAAGGGTTTGATATGGTAGAAGTGGAGGAAAGATTTCCATTTATGGTAGACACCAAATCAAGAGGTCATAACTATAAATTAGTCAGTAATAAATCCTACAAGGAATTCAGGAGAAACTTCTTTATCCAAAGAGTCTAAGAATGAATCACTAGCTACAAATTAAATAGACCATCGGGCCCATTGAGCCTGCTCTGCCATTCAATAAGATCATGACTGAACTTCTACATCAACTCCATTTTCCTGCCCTATCCCTATATCGCTTGATTGCCTTAGTGCTCAAAAATCTAATCGCTCTCAGTTTTAAATATATTTATCCACTGAGCATCCACAGCCCCCTGGGGTAGAGAATTCCAAAGATTCACAACCCTCTGAGTAAAGAAATTTCTCCTCATCTGTGCTAAATGGTTGACTCCTTATCCTGAGATTATGACTACTCATTCTAGACTTTCCATCCAAGGGAAATAGCCTTTCAGTATCTACCCTGTTAAACTCTTAAGAATTTAATACATTTCAATGAGATCAACTCTCATTTTTCTAAACTCCAGAGAATATAGGCCCATTCTACTCAATTTTCCCTCATATGCTCGCCCTCTCATCCCAAGAATCAATCTAGTGAACCTTCATTGGACCACCGCCCCCGCCCCCCTTCCCACCAAGGCAAGTATGTCTTTCTATCTTTCCTTAGGTAAAGAGACCCAAACTGTATACATTACTCCAGATATGGTCTCGTCAAAGCTCTATATAATTGCAGCAAGAGTTCCTTACTCCTGTACTCCAACTCCCTTGTAATAAAGGCTTCCGAATTGCTTGCTGTATCTGCATGTTAACTTTGTGATTCAGGTACAAGGACCCCAAATTCCTCTGAATAACAGCATTTACCAGTCTCTCACCTTTCAAAAAATATTCAACTTTTTCTTTCTTCCCACCAACGTCGATAATTTCACATTTCCCAACATCATACTTCATCTGCTACGTCCTTCTCTAATCAATTAACCACACTACATCCTTTTGCAACCTTTTTGCGTCCTCCACACAACTTACTTTCGGGCCTAGCTTTGTATCATCAGCAAACTTGGATATATTACACTTGGTCCCCTCATCTGAGTCTTCGTTATAGATTGTAAATAGCTGAGATCAAAGCACTGCTCAATTAGTTGCAACCTGCCAACCTGAAAATGACCCATTTATTTCTACTCACTGTTTTCCATCCATTAGCCAATCCTCAATCCATGCTAATATTAGGGCCCTAATTCCATGAGCCTTACCAGAAGGAGTAATTGAAGCAAATAGCATAGATGCTTTTAAGGGTAAGCTGGATTTGCACATGAGGAAGAAAGTAATAAAAGGGTATACTCGTATGAATAGAAGAAGAAGGGTGGGAGGAGGCTTGTGTGGAGCATAAATGGTTGCATGGACTAGTTGGGCCGATTGGCCAGTTTCTGTGCTGTAGACTCGATTTAAAGGTTGAGACTGGAACTAGGTAATGTGCTGCGCTGTACTCCTCTATGCTGTAAAGGTATCCACTCAATTGTCCTTCTTTGCAAAATGTTTTTCATGCAAGGTTCAGCAATGAATCTGAATTCTCCTTTTAGTTGAAAGGAAGTGATGCTATTTCTTCAAACAAAAAAAGCAAGAACAATGCAAATGATGGAAACAGATAGTTGGTCAATTTCTTTTGGGAACCTGAAAACCGGTTAGCGAGTGCCACTTGCTTGGGGGATTCCTGCACTGTTTGTGTTTTCTCCCTATCCTGTCTCATGGTCACCTATTCCCTCACCTCCAGCAGTTTCTGTAGCTGTGGGGTCACCACATCCTGGAACGTACATTCGAGGAAGCTCTCAACTCCCGGGCATACTGCAGTGACTCCTGACTCTCCTCAAGTTCTGATACTTGGAGCTTGAACTTGAGCAACTGGCGGCACTTCCTGCATATGTGATTATCCAGGACACACGAACAGCATGTGCAGGCAATGCGTCCCAGCTGGTCTTCCATTGTAGTCAATCCACTGACCTCTAAATCACTGATACTGTGACCACTAAAACACTTGACAGGCGCTGAACTCTAAAAATCGAAGAAACCATGTGTTACATTTATTCCACAAGCAATACGTATGTACTACTATTTTGTTTGTGAGATAAATTTAACATCAGACGAGTTTCCCTCCTAAAATGTCAATCTCCTTCAGTGTGACGTCATGAAAAGGTTTAAACCGAAGGATGAGAAATTTAAATTTGAGATGTTGGGAGATCGGAAGCCGATGTAGACCAGCGAGGACAGTGGTGATGGTTAACTGGGATGCCAATCAAGTGGGCTACTTTGTCTTGGATGGTGTTGAGCTGCTCCCATCCAGGCAAGTGGGGTATGTCTGGTGATATCAAGCTCATTTCTAACACAAGCAAATCTAGGGAAGGTCTGGCTTTTTGGCTACTTGTTCTGATGAGGAAATAAAGACTGCACATCAATCTGAAAACTATATCCTCACTTATTTTGTGAAATTCAGTTTATTTTTCCATTAATGAGCATTGTCAAAACTTTTTATTCCATTATGTAAGTAGATCCTTGTTATTATAGTTGGCGAGATGTTATTGGAACTTCCACCTCCCTGCAGTCATTCACTCCAGCTCTTAAGGCAGTGATTTTTATCACAGTGTGCTTCCATTTGTAAACCACTTCTGAAGTGCTCTGATTAGCAGTTCATTCTGTAATTCACAGTAGCTTATGATACTTTTTGTTGTAAGATACCTATTGCATCTCATTGTCTGTTGAATCTCATTTGTTAGCAAATTAACTAAAATAAACATTTTGCAAAAAGTAGCTAAATGTATTTGACTGGCAATCATCAGCTTAAATCCTGATTTGTACTCACTCTGCTAGTGCCTGCCATGTACTCAAGTGAGGTGTAATTATATATATCAAAAATATTTACAGATCATGTAACACAGTTGTTACTGCAATGACCTCACATACCAATTACAACCTTACATACCAATTAAAATAAAATGTTTCCTCAAAGGTAATTGACAGTGAGGAAGCTCATTTTTAAACCAGTCTGAATCTTCATCTTTTACTAAGTCTCCATTTTAACATCCACTACAGTATGTAGATCTTTATTATATATACAGATTCCCACTCTCTGTAGATTTTTACTGTCTAAACAGATTAGCACTGTCTATACAAATTTCTTTTGTGTATGGAGCTGTGTACCTCTATACAGATTTCCACTATGTACTGTTTGCATCTAAGGCTGCGACTGCATGCAGAAATAACTGAAAACATTTTGCAATCATGGTAATGCAAATCACTGTTTATATCTTACCCTTCCTTGGATTGATTGTTCATTGAATTCCATGTTTTGTGATTTTCCCTATTCAACCTTACAGTTGCTCCCCCCCACCCCCCCCCCACCACCAGATTAAAATTTCTCTGTTCAAGGCTCGTTCTATGTTTTACTTTTATTCATTACAAGCAGGACCTCAAACTTAAGAGGTCTAATGGGACTTTAATGATGAATTCCTTTTGCTTTTCTTGTGACCAAAAAGTTGTGTATTTGAGTGCTGACTGTACTTTGGTTGTATCCACCCACCTAAATTATATTCTTAAGTTTTCAGTTGCCTTGATCGATGGGGAGTTGCAGAGAAACAAAATGTTTCTGCCTTACTAAAGTGCCATCTTCAATCCAAATACCAAAGTGACAGCACTTGAGGAACTCCACCCTCCAGAATAGGATTTGTCTTGGCAAGGGGAATTTGAAGAGGAAAATGCAAGGCCAATTTAAAATAAAATAAAATTGATCATTCTTTTAGTATTTTACTAATTTCTACATTCTGATGGATTAAGCAGCTTTGATTTACAAGACTAGTTGTAACATTTTATTAATAGTTTTATTTTGTTTTTCTCTTCTTATCTTCATGAGGTGGGAATTTGCTACTTCAGATTGGATAGACAACAAATGAATCAGTCCCTAACTTCTGGCAGATGTACTAACCTGTTCTTGAAGCTAACAAACCTGTTGGCTATGTTGCTATGGGCCATGATCAGCAAAGATTCATTTTCTCTAAACTGAAACATTCCACTTCCATAAGTCACCTCACTAAAAATGACATGGCATTTTAGAACTAATAGAGCACACCATCTATGTAATGTGGAGACTGTTGTGATATTGCTTTAACTGTTTGAGTACTAGTTAACATACCGTTGAATATGTAAATTGTTACGACCAGGTGAGAAAGGGGTCTAGGGCTCCCCTCTCAGCCTTTTCCTGGTTTGTCCATAGCATGGTTTAACTTTTAAACCACAGTGTTTTTAGCTTCCCCTCAGTGAGTCCTTGCTCACTGCTCTCTAATTGTGATTGCAAAGAAATCAACCAGACAGGTTTTCTCAGATTTAAACAAGAAAGGTGTAAGTTTATTAACCTTAAAACTCTAACTCAGTTAAAACTACTAAAAATACGTGACGCAACCACGCTAGCACGCATACACGATAAAAGCACATGCAAATAGAGACAGAGGAGGAGAAATAATTACAGGGGGGAAGGTTTGAAGTAGTAGATGGAAATTCAGTTGCTGGTTTTGAGTTGGATGTAGAGTCTTTGATTGAAGTTAAGTTATGCCGTTCTCATTAGGGTCCAGTGCACACTTTCAAACTTGTTTCGCTGGTCTTCTGTCTTGAGGCTTAAGTTACTTCTGTGGGTCCTTGGAACTTTGCGAGAGAGAGAGAGATTTAGAGAGAGGGAGTGCTCTCTTCTTGAAGTTCAATTGCAATCTCTTCCAAACTGTTCTGTGAGCACAATTCAAAAAGATCCAGGTTGGCCAGCAGATTAGTCATATGACGAGCTCCTTGTTTGGCGCAGCCTCACCTACGAGGTTTGTGGATTCCACCAAGCTAAGTGGGGGGGGGGCGTGAAATGCTGGCTTCGACACATTCAATGTCTCTTGATCATCACTATTGACAAAGCCCATCTGGCTAATTGAATCAGGGAGTACTCGCATTGTCTCTACATGCAACTGTCTTTTAGAATGCACATGTGCAGCCATGTTCTCAGCCACTGTTCTGTGGTCTTTTTAAACAAGTTATTTCAATGTCCAGTACCAGTTCAAAAGTAATGTTCCATATGGCGAAATTAATATGTCTCATTTTGGCAGGTGTGGTTTTTGTCACAAAGTAGTTTAGTATACATGCAAGCCAAAATATGATATCACAATTGGAGCAGTGTTAGTCAACAGTCAGCACGTGTATCTTAGAGCTCCCCTGTAATTCTGTTATTTTGTAATAAAGAATCCTTCATTCAACTTACCATTCATCCTCAGAGTGTTTGGTGCATTTGTGTTGAGAACTCAATAACAGCGGAACACAACAGGGTAGCAGTGATGCAGAGGAACTCGGTGTTCGACGTGGATCACAACAGTGACATCGAGGACAACAGTTTCTCCCGTGGAAAGCCATAAACACTGCAGATTGCTGAAGGAAGCAGCAGCGGCACAACATAGGGTTAGATTTGAAGACCATCCTCAAAAATCAGTACTCCAGGAGAGTGTGAGTAAATGAAGGGGGTAGTTTATTCGAACAGTAGCCAGCAAGAAAAGCAGAATCAGGTTCAAAAAAACAAAAGAGAGGCTGTACTGCAAAGCCATTATGTGTCGTGGTTTTCCCATCAAAAGAGGTTCATGGGCTGAGTCTCCCCCAGCAAAGGCTGAAAGCCCATGCTGTAGCCATAAAATTCAGTATGTGGCAGAGGTCCAACACTGCAGGCACAGCAGGCCTGCATTGGTTTGTCCTTCAAGGAAAGCTATTAAAAAAAAAATAAGTAAAGGGGAAAGCTCTGGCAAGAGAATTCTTGTAAACAAGAAGTTTTGGCACCATGACCACAAAATACCCAGCGATGAACTAGAAGGTTCCAATCGAGGCGTTCCAGAAAGATCATCTTGATGAGGATAAAGGATACAACACCAACAGTCTCCTCCAGGACAGCAGGAAGTACGAAGCCATATCTGCCAACAGGCAATGCATACAAGTGCTTGGTCTGCAACGCCAAAGGTGAGGTAGTCAAGACATCTCAACAGGGCATGGTGTGGTGTGGCAAGTATGTCTCCTGCATCAGCTAAGAAGCTGTCCTGCATTGAGAGATACCTGCAAGACATGTGGTCTACAGAGAGACTGGGAAATACTGTGTGGAAAATCAGGCAGTGAAGAACCAGTCAGAAGCCACAGCTCAATAAGAAACAGACACCGCATAGTAGCAAGAATAAAAAGAGCTCACCAAATACCAGTTTAAGCACAAGCATGTCCATGAGGTAGGCAAAGACCTGGACAGCAAAGAAAGCACTAAAGTGAACAAGCTTTCCGCGCAGTGCCAGTCACACACCACGTGGATGCAATCAAACAATTGGAAGCCTTCACTACAGTCAAAATCATAAGTCCGAACAAGAGTGGCAAGCACAAGCTACGACTCAAGCTAGATACTGGGGAAAGCGCCATTTTTCCACTTTGGATACTAAAGGATATGTACCTAGCGAGGTGGGAGTCTATGTTACAGCCAACAAGACTCACTGCATATATTGGTTCACCAATCAGCTAGGTGGGAACATTAATGTTGAAGTGCAGATATGGAAATTCTGCATGGTCACCACAAGTCAATTTAGTTGACACCAATGGTCAAGCAGTAGCAGGTTTACTACAATGCAGTGAATTCTGGATCATGACAGTTCACGTGATCAGCAAAGCTAGACAATCAAGGCAAATGTGATCCCATTGAGTCTATTCAGGATTTGCAACAGAAGTACCCGGACAGATTTGACACTGTGGGCAGTTTTATCGGAGATGCTGTTCTTCATCTGAAAGACAGTGCAGTTCCCTGCATAGATCCACCACTGAAATACAGTGTCTACATAAAAAGGCAAGCTAAAAGCTGAGCTTGACACAATGGAACGACAAGGGATTATTCACCGTGTTCAGCAATGTACTGATTGATGTAGTTCTATAACTGCTGTAATCAAGTAAGGTTGTACCATCAGAGTATGTCTAGATCCTAGAAGATTGAACCGAGCACTCAAAAGATGTCCTCACAAAATTTCTACTTTGGAACAGTTAAATCCAAGGTTTGTAAGAGCCAAGTTTTTCTCGAAGTTGGACACAAAACATGAATACTGGTCAGTCCACCTTTCTGAAGATTCACAGGAACTAACAACTTTTAGAACACCATTTTGGAGGTATTCCTTTTTACAGTTACCATTTGGTCTGTCAGTAAGTCAAGACCTGTTCCAACAGCATATGGATTGCATTACTGAGAGTGTTCCTGGATGTGTTTGCATTGCAGATGACATTGCAGCCATGGGAAAGACCAAGGAAGAGCATGACAAGAATCTTCACATCTTAATGGAGACAGTCAGAAGAGAAGGTCTTGTGTTTAAAAGCAAAAAGTGTGTTTTTAATGTGAGCCACACTAACTTTTTTGGCTCAATCTACTCTGACACTGAATACATCTGGATCCAGTAAAGTTTGAGGATGTACAATCAATGCTGACTCCTCAAGACAAGGAAGATTTACAAAGATGTTTGGGTTTATTTAACTTTTTAGTACCATATATCTTGAATTTCTCTGAGAAAGCATCATCACTGCGCAAACTTCAAGAAAGATACACCATTCTTGTGGCACACAGATCATCACGCATTCGATTTGTTAAAACAGTCACTTTCTGCTGAAGCATGTTTGTAATATTATGATCCAAGGAAAGAAACTAAACTTGAGGTAGATGCTTCACAAAAGGATCTCAGAGCATGTCTATTAAAAGAAGGTAATTCAGTTTCAAAAATTTGTTCTCAAGCGAACTATTTGAACAAAAAACGAGAAACATTAACACTGGCATTTGGTATCACCAGATTTCATATATACCTATTTGGTAAATGCTTTGTTTTTTTCAAAGGTAGACAAGTGTTTATTCCAAAAACACTTCATCAGGATATCCGTACACATTAACATCAAGGTCACATGGGCTTTGAAAAGTCAAGACGACTTGCACGTGAAACAGTTTATTGGTCAGGAATCAAGAAAGACACAGAATGAGCAGTGAGGACGTGTGATGCATGCCAAGAGCATCAACCAAGACAACACAGAGAGTCACTTCATCCTCATGATGTTCCATCACATCCATGGTCAAGAATAGCCACTGACATATTTAACATCAGAGGTGATGACTTTCTACTCATCACCGACTACTTCTCCAAATTTCCATCGTTTGCCAACTGAGGGATACATTAAGCACATCGGTAGCTGTTTTTATTCTTTTTGGTTCCCCAGAGGAGATAGTGTCAGATAATGGTGCAAAGTACAGGACGTGTGCAAAGTGGGCTGTAAATCTTATTACATTATCATCACACTATCCCAGGTCTGCCAGAAAGAATGGTGCGGACAGTAAAGTCATTTCAAAATTAATCAAGACATCCAAATAGCAATGTTGCACCTATGAGCAACACCCCTATACACAGGATTACCTTCCCTGGCAGAGATCATGTTCAGAAGGCAATTAAGGACAATTCTTCCCAGTCATCACTTGATCAGATCATCAGTCCAAGACAAATTACTGGCAAGACAAGAAAAAAATGAAAATCATACATGACAAGCATGCAGGCATGGAGTTACCTCCTCTACAGATTGGACAAAAGGTCAGAGTGATCCACCTGCAAGAGAAGACATGGTTCCTGCCTAAGTGCCAAGATTTGTAATGAGCCAAAGTTATACGAGGTACCCACCCTGAATGGAGCGATGATCAGAAGGAATAGGTGTCAGCTGAGAGAGTTATCCAACAACATTATACCTGACACTCCTGTAGCATTAAGAAGACGTTCACATTCAAGTCCTAAGAATGGAGTTCAGGAAAGCGACACGTACAACATTCAAGTACAAGCTAATTGTCAATTCAAACCTATGAGTCAAGAGAAAAGAATTGACAATTGCAGATCTCAGCAAAGTTTCACAGTTACAAGATCACATTGAGTCTGCTGACCACCTGAGACACTTGATTAATGACTGAGAGTCAACACGTGTAATTATTGTTCACAATTATCCTATTTCATTATGTACACAGCTTATAATTTATGATATTTCCATTCAAGGAAAGGGGGATATTGTGATATTGCTTTAACTGCTTGAGAACTAGTTAACACACTGTTGAATATGTAAATAGTTTGGTATACATCATCACAGGAAGTGATGCAAGCCAACATGTAATATATAACAGTTGGAGAAGTGTTAGTCAACAGTCAGCATGTGTATCTTAGAGCTGTCCTGCAATTCTGTTATTTTGTAATAAAGAGCCCTTCATTCAACTTGTCATTCATCCTGAGAGTGTTTGGTACATTTGTGTTGGGAATTCAATAACACAACAGAGACCAAGCACCAGCCACCACTTTGAAGTGAGCACTTTAAATTGGGTGTTTCATTTGAAAATCTACAATGGACAGGTAGTCTAATTGGCAGGATGTGACTAATGGCGTGCCAAAGAGATCTGTGTTTGTGTCACAACTATTCATTATATTTATTAACGACTTGGATGATAGGATAAAAAGCCACATTTCCAAGTTTTCCAATGGCACAAAGATAGGCGGCATTGTAAGCAGTGTAGATGAAAGCATAAAATTACAACAATATTAATAGGAAAAATCTGTGACGAATAGATTTCAATGTAGGCAAGTGTGAGGTTGCCCACTTTAGACCTAAAAAGGATAGATCAGGGTTTTTTTTTAAAAGGTGACATTGTCAGCTGTGGCACCCTCACCTCTAAGTCAGAAGGTTGCATGCACAAAAATCAAGGCTGACACTCCAGTGCAGTACTGATGGAGTGTTGCACTGCCAGAGGTGCCGTCTTTTGGGTGAGACGTAAAACTGAGGCCTCTTCTGTTCTCTCAGGTTCATGTAAAGATTCAAGGCATATTTCGAAGAAGAGCAGAGGAGTTATTCCCAGTGTCATGGCCAATATTTATCCCTCACTCAACATCACAAAAAAAATTATCTGGTCATTAGCACATTGCTGTTTGTGGGAGCTTGCTTTGTGCAAATGGTCTGCTGCATTTCCTAAATTACAACAGTGACTCCACTTCATTGGTTGCAAAGCACTTTGTGACATCCGGTGGTCATGAAAGGCACTATATAAATTCAAGTCTTTTTGGTGAAAAGCTAGAAGCACTGGAAGTCCAAAGAGACTTAGGGATCCATGCACATAGATCATTTAAATGTTATAGACAGGTACAAAAAATCTAAAAGGCTAATGGAGTGCTGGCCTTTATATCTAGAGGACTGGAATACAAAGGGTTAGAAGCTATACTGCAGATATACAAAGCCCTAGTTAGACCACAGCTCATACTATGCTCAGTTCTGGTACCACCTTAGGAAGGACATATTGGCCTTGGAGGGAGTGCAGTGTAAATTCACTTTAATGACACGTGGACTCCAAGGGTTAAATTACAAGGAGAGATTACACAAACTAAGATTGTATTCTCTGGAATTTAGGAGATTGAAGGTTGATAGTTTTTAAGATATTAAGGGGAACTGAGGGTAGATGGAAACTATTTCCACTGGCTGGGGAATCTAGAGGACATAGCCCAAAAATTAAAGCCAGGCCTTTCAGGAGTGAACTTAGGAAACACTTTTACACACCAAGTGGTAGAGGTTTGGAATTCTCTCCTGCAAGTGACAGCTGATGCTGGGTCAACTTTTAATTTTAAATCTGAGATTGATAGATTTCTGTTAACCAAAGGTATTAAGGATATGGGGCAAATATGGATTTATGCAGTTAGCTCATGGATCAGCCATGATCTTATTAAATGGTGGAACAGGATTGAAAGACTAATTGGCCTATCCTGTTCTGATGTTCCTTAAACCAGCTTCCCAACTTGGAGTATCCAGACAGGTAATGAAATGTAAGTTTACTGTGAACTTCACAATATCAAACCTGGCATCAGGTAGTGAATACATTACAGGCTTTGAATTGTTTCCCATTAGATCTTCAGGTAGAAATGTAACTTTTCAGAAACCTCAAAAATATTATATTGTTTATGACAGAGTTGTATTCTCCTGCTACCTTGCCAACAACGCTAAAAATAACATCAGCCAGAGCTGTTCCTGGAATTATTGTACCTCCCTACCTTCCATTCTGGAGTCACACATCATTCATCCACCCACAGAAAAGATAGATATTGGGAAAAAAATTAAAGAACTGTTTCCTAATTTTTTTTTGGTTTAATTCGTGATAGCTGAGATTAGAAATCTACAGAAAACACCATGAAATCATAAAACTTTACAAAACAGAAACAGGTCTTTCAGTCCATCAACTTTGAAAATCCTGTGTGTTACTTCACAAATGTTGGAATGGAAAGGGTTAACTCTCATTACATTTTCCTAGTTACTAACTTTGGAATGCTGAAAGATATAATTCGACTCTCATAACACATTCATGACCTTCAGTCTTCTAATTTAATTAAATCTATTTACTGTACCAATTCCAAGTTGGAGCTCTTACTTTTTCTCAATAGAGCTTGGTCAGGTTCCATCTGTTCCATTTGCTGGGTGAGGAGACAGATCTCAGCAGTTCAGGAGCAAAGTGGAGACAATGGCAAAGTGGTAATGTCACTGGGTTAATAATCCAGAGGTTCAGGCTAATTTCATGGGGACATGGGTTTAAATCCCACCATGGCAGCTGGTGGAATTTAAATTCAATTACTAAAAGAAAATCTGAAATTGAAAGCTCGTCTCAGTAATGGTGCTATGAAACTATCATTGCTTGTCGTAAAAAACCCATCTGCTTCACTAATGTCCTTTAGGTAAGGAAATCTGCTGTCCTTACCAGGTCTGGCCTACATGTGATTCCAGACCCACAGCAATGTGGTTGACTCTTGACTGCCCTCAAAATGGCCTAGTAAGGCAATTAGGGATGGGCAACCTGTGCTGTCCTTGCCAGCAATGCCCACATCCCATGAAAGAATTAAAAAAATCTGGTGGAGTGAGTGAGATGAGGAGCTTGGAAGAACCCCAAAACCATAGCTGTTCTTAACAATAATTAAATATTTTATTATCTCTCTGATTAATGACTTCCCTAGACGCACACTTTACTTCTAATGATTGTTATCTTCAACCCACATAATAATGCATAACTGGTAAAAATTGAGCAGAATGAAAATAAGCTTAAACAAATATTTGCATTGACGTATTGCTTTCAAAATTTCAAATCTTTTGTAAAAATTATGGCACATAGATTTCCACAACAGTTTTAAATTAAAAGTGACCTCAGTAGAGATGGTAATTGTAGAAAATGTCAGTGTGAATATTTGCTGAAAGAAATTTCACCCAAAGCTAGTAAGCATTTTCTCATAAATATATGTTTTTGCTGAAATTGTGTGCCAGTCAGGTTGAAGAGTATTAGTTGTGGGGAATTGAAATTTTGATTGATTAGATACATCAATTGACCTCTCTGAAGGTAGACAAATAGCTTCCACATATGTTTCTTTGATAATGTCAGCTTGGCTCAGTTGGTAGTACAGCACCTCCATGTCAGAAGGTTCTGAGTTCAAGGTTCACTCCTGGGCTTGACCACATGATCCAGGCTGGCACTCCAGTGCACGACTGAGGCAGTGCTGCATTTGTCAAACTGAGAACTTGTCTGTTAAAAATGCCATAGTGGTATCCAAAGAACAGAAGCGAGTTCTTTGGGGGTTCTGGCAAATACTCCTTCCTCCACCAACGCAAGCAAAAAAAAAACAAATGAAGTAGCCATTCATCCTTCTGCTGTTTGTGGGATCTTGTACGCAAAATGGAGTATTTTTAAAAAATCGTTACACTTTATCGTTGGTGAAGCATTTCGAGAGTTTTCTGCAAGAAGGCGTATATAAATCCAAGCCTTTCTTTCTAAAATATAGTAGCTGATAACAGAATGGAGTCCAACAGCAGTTTGTTTTTAGTTACATAAGGGTTTAGCATAGCAGTTTCCCCCGGTGACAGATTCTCAGCTGGATGTTTTGCGTTTGTATTCTAATTGAGTCATTAACCGCGCTCATGTTGGCAATGGTCCAATTGTGTAGTTCTGTTGTATTTCTGGGTTTGATCACGAACGATTTATAGTCATGGTGCTGCGAAGAATACTTTTACAAATTTCTGCAGATTTGAATTTTTTAAAAATGCAGCACTATAATACATAATGCTGCAACATGACAAGGGCAATAACATAGGGTACAATTTATCTTAATTCGGAGACTTGGGGGTGTGCGGGGAGAAGGAAGCAAATTATTGGAATATGGAGCACATAAGGATACATTTCTATATCAGCATTACTGTCGCACTGTGAAGTTAGTCTGTAAACAGAGATTGACAGCTGGGAATAGATTGCACTGGAGAAGCAAAATAAAACCGCAGGGTCTTTTGGAGTTCAGGTTGAAAAGTGGAGCCAGGATAGGTCGGGAGCTTTGTCAGCAAAGCAGATAAAATTGGACATTTTTACAAAAAGTAATGAAGCAATTCGTTGCCCTTCTGAAAGATAATATGTGAAACTGTGTAAAGTTCAAAAACTCTTGCATGCCCTCTGATCATTACGACATCTCATATACACACAAATGTAATCGTGTCAGAAGTCTTCAAAGCGATTTAAACTCAGGAAGCGGCATGTGCGTTGTACCTGTTAAAGATTAGCGTGCAGTGCAAACACCGTATCATTTTTGGCACATATCATGATTGAGTAAATTGTGATCATATCTGATGTGAAAATTGGAATTTGGACAGGACCCGTAAAGAAAGCCAGGAAGATGCAATAAATACAGGTTAAACTCTGAATTCATTAGGAAATAGGAAGGCTTAAATTCCAATCTCTTGATGTAATAGAGTGATGACCTTGTCTTCTTCCCTCAGTGGTAGTTATAGGAAGCCTAGCTTCGTTTGAGGATTTTAATCTTCATAACTCTGAATACTGAGATTGTTAACCACCCGTGGGTGACGAGATCCCTCTTCAGCTCCACACCGCAGTGTTTATTTTAGAAGGAAACAGGCTGGTCCAATTGAGTTGAGAGCCTGGTTAACCTAGGCAGTTCCCGACAAGACTTGACACATTCCGCTGTACCTTTGGAAAGAGAGTGAAACTCGAATCATCTTATTACGGAAATACTGGGTAGATTATAAGTGAAGCACACATTCAGACGAGGGCTACAACTTCTAGATGAAGATGGCTTTCACAGATAGCAAAATGATGGGCTAGATGAGAACGGCACTGCACATTGGTGTAAATATCCTGCAATGAGATTTAAAGAGTTGCTGCACTATACCAGCACAATATTTTTCATCAACTGTGTATTCGGTAAAAGCATACATTCTGAGAGCATCGGGATATCTGACGCAACCAGACTACTGAGTATTCATCAGTTGGGCTCTAGATTGGGTTTCTAAACAGGTTACAAATAATCCCCTCCAATAAACACAGTGTGGAGCAGACTTGCTGATGCTCGGCCTGTCGTTTGCCCTTCTGTAATACAAAATATGAAGCAAGGTCAGGACACTGGAACACAAAAAAGACAAAACAATTACACTCCAATTGCCAGGACCTCAAAACAAATAACCAGCGTGAAACCAGCTTCTACTTTCCACCATTGAAGATGCACATTGTCATTGTAATGTACATATTCACCTAGCTGTCAGAAAACTATCACTAACAATAGATAATCTCCCTACTCAAAGTAAAATCAGATAATTTTTAAAAACTTATTTCAGGAAGTAATGGGTACAATGTTCCTCAATTAGGCCGAAACTCTCAAGTTACAGATAGATCAGACATTACAAAACAACAATATTAAATGAAATGTCAACGAATCGCCACGTTATATTATGTTTTGTCTTTTGTACTGTTTTGGTCATCCTTGATTAGGAACTAAGATTGTAAGAGGTACATCCTGCAGATGGATGTGTAATAAATGAATAATAGATGTGTGGGCTGTGGGGAAAGGCTGTTGGAATCAAAGGAGCCTGGTGTTTGCAGTGTTATATTCTCGCCTTAGAAATACAAACACTTTCGCTGCTAGGATATTGCTGTATATTTTGCCGTGGATTATAAGGATGATGTTGCATGTATTATATATAGTATTTATACCTAGCGGCAACCCACGCAATGTAAAATAAAAACAAGAAATGCTGGAACCACTCAGCAGGTCTGGCAGCATCTGTGGAAAGGGAAGAACAGTTAACGTTTCGGGTCAGTGACCCTACATCGGAACAATGTAAAGCCTGGGGGGGGGGGGGAATAAAGAAACATTATCGCCAGTCCAGCACCCAACCCCCAAGTTGCCAGTTCACGGGATACTTTCCGAAAGCTGCACTTTACTCATATCTGAGCCTGCTGTCCTGGTTTCTCTCTTTTTTTTGTCGTCTGGCTTCTCTCCTCCCATTTGGCTGTGTTTGGGAGGCTGGCCCGGAGCTGGGCGATCACATGGTACCGGCTGATTGACAGTCGAGCTGCGGACTCAGACTGGGATTCGCTGTTATGGAAACCTGGAGAAACGTTGGGCAGTAGAAATGAGAAAGCGAAGGAGAAATGGCCAGGTCGGGCAGTGATGGCGAAGCGCAGCAGCCAGTAGCCGGCTCCGGCGATGTGTTGGAGCCGCAGGTTTTATCTCTGGATGAGATCCTGAGAGCCTATGAGCAGCCGATCAATGAAGAGCAAGCGTGGGCGGTGTGTTACCAATGCTGCCGCTCCTTACACAGAGACTGGCCGCAGGAACAGGTGCGCATCGGCCGCGTTAGGGAGCTGGCAGCCATTCTACTGCATCGGGATGGCACCGTATCCCTATGTGGGGAGGACAAGAGGCCACTGGTTACAGGTACGAGGCAGTCTGCTCACTTAGTTACTGCAGCAGGTAACCAGATAACATTGACCCATAAGTTTCTAGTTCTATCACTTTAACATTAACCTTGTCCCATATCATCACAATTAGAGAGAAGCAAACCATACCATAATTATAGCTGTGTGTCCCAACAACCACAGAGAAGCTAGCCATCTAACAACATAGCTCAGGTTGTAGTTTCATTAGCAGTTGGCCTAAGCTCTAGGTAATTACTGAGTTATTACACAAATGAAATGGACAGCCAGTGCAGAATTTTACAATAGGGGTAAAGTAAATCCACCATATAAAAAAAAATTCTTCACTATCTCAACGTATGTGAAAACAAAATATTGTTCTTCATGCTATCCATATATAAAGGTCTAAGATAAACATTTCTATTGTAAATATCCTTAATTTTCGTGGAGACTATTGTGAGCCTTGAGTGATTGTAGTTGGATAGATTTCAGGATACAAATAGACTTCTAATATGTTAACTTATTTGTGGGTGTGTTGCAAAACTCTTCAGAAGTTGATGCTTTATTTAAAATGTTTTAGGTTTTGAAACTCTAGATTCTTTAAATTCCTGGCACAGAATAAATGAAAAATCATGTATTCCAGTCCATTTCCTTAATTAGCCTACTATATTTTTGCAATAATACATGATATGAATATTCGCAATCAATTTGTTTTAACCTCATCAATGTAACTTATTGGTTTAATGTTTTAACGGATGCTTTTTAGAATACTCCAGCAGAGTCATTGTCTAGACTGGCACCTATTCTGAAGTAAATTTGTCAGATGCGATCCAGACAAGAACTTCTTACAAGAACTGTCTTGAAGGGAATCGTGAAGCAATTATCCAGTAATATTGTCCTCATAATATTTTTGAATGCCATTTGAATTTCTTGAATGGATTGCAGTTCCCCTTCATTTATTTGTTAATGTTGATCTGCATTGTATGATTCTGTGATTCTGATATAGCGTAGTTTTGGACTCCACTAACAATCATTTGTTTTGAGGCCTTTGCCATTAACATGCAGGAAAACAAGTACTGAGAAAGAATGACACCGTTCACTTGGCCTCTAAATTCTGTACTTATTTCCACACTTCCTCCCCCCCCCCCCACTTCCCCCTGCCTCTGCCGAAATGGGTTTGCCTATTCTGCTGAATTCCCAATGTCAACTGTGCTGCTGGCCAAGTAGAGACAACAGCTCATGGGTGTAAAGAAAATCCCTGGGACACTGCTATGCTTCTCTCATAGCCAGTTCCAGCGTGCTATTGGCAGAGAACTGAGCGTAGGTTGCTTGCCTCTTGTTTGTTGTAGCTGGTGTATTACCTCGAAGTGTGGGAGGTGGGAGGAAAATCAGTAGATTATTACCCTTCCAAAATTACAAAATCAAATTTAATTATATTGCATACAGCTCCAAATCTACTTTATTTTGGTATCATACAGCACTCATCCCTACCCTGCCACCTGATACATGGGATTGCACTGTAAGAGCAGTTTTTGTTCCCCTCAGCTCCCGATAATGAATTTAAAAGGAGATAAAATTAGATTGTTTATGGTGCAGTGCAGAACCAACTTTTGGTTTGCAAGATCCATGACTCATTTATGTATTGAGCATTAATTGATATTAAGTTAACTATGGTGAATTTAGTAGTTAGAGATTTTCAAAATTCTGCCCAGTCATCTTAAAGGAGAAGACAGGATAGTTCAATTACAATGGAACAATGTTCATAGAATCATAGAATGGTTACAGCACAGAAGGAGGCCATTCAGCCTGTCATGTCTGTACCAATGCTCTGCATGAACAACTCACCTAGTCCCACTCCCTGGCATTTTCCTCGTGGCCCTGCAAATTTTTTATCTTCAGATAATTGTCCAATTCTCTTTCGAAGGCCTCGATTGAATCTGCCTCCGCCACACTTTCGGGCAGAGATACCAGATCCTAACCACTCACTATGTGAAAGAAGCTTTTCCTCCTGTCATCTCTGGTTCTTTTGCTAGTCACCTTAAATCGGTGTCCTCTGGTTTTGGATCCTTCGGCCAATGGGAACTGTTTGTCCCTATTTACTCTTTCCAGATACCTCATGATTTTGAACACCTGTATCAAATCTCTCCTCCAGCAACAGGCCCAGCTTCTCCAACCTATCCATATAATTGAAGTTCCTCATCCCTGGAATCATTCTTGTGAATCTATTCCTCACCCTCTCTAATGCCTTAACATCTTTCCTAAAGTGTGATGCCTAGAACTGGACACAATACTCCATTTGAGGCTGAACCAGTGTTTTATACAGGTTTATCATAACTTCCTTTTTCTTGTGCTCTATGCTCCTATTTATAAATCCCAGGATCCCATATTATTTATTAACCGCTTTCTCAACCTGCCCTGCAACCTTCAATAATTTTTATATATATAAACCTCGAGGTCTCTCTGCTCCTGCACCCCATTTAGAACTGTACCCTTTATTTTATATTGCTTCTCCTCATTCTTGCTGCCAAAATGAATCACTTCATGCTTTTCTGCATTAAATTTCATCTGCTACTTGTCTGCCCGTTCCACCATTGACATTGTCAATGTCCTCTTGAAGTTTATCGCTATCCTCCTCATAGTTCACAACACTTCCAAGTTTTGTATCATCTGCAAATTTTGAAATTGTGCCCTGTATGCCCAACTCTAGGTCATTAATATATATCAAGAAAAGCAATGGTCCTAGTACCGACCCCTGGGGAATCCCACTATATACCTTCCTTCAATCTGAAAAACAACCGCTCACCACTACTCTCTGTTTCCTGTTACTCAGCCAATTTTGTATCCATGACACAAGAACACAAAAAATAGGAGCAGGAGTAGACCATGTGGCCCATCGAGCCTGCTCCGCCATTCAAAATGATCATGGCTAATCTTCGGATTCAACTCCACTTTCCTGCCAGCTCGCCAAACCCATTGATTCCCTGATAGACCAAAAAACTGTCTATCCCAGCCTTAAATGTATTCAACAATGGAGCATCCAAAACCCTCTGGGGTAGAGAATTCCAAAGATTCACAACCCTTTGGGTGAAGTAATTTCTCCTCATCCCAGTCCTAAATGATCGATCCCTTATCCTGAGACTGTGCCCCAGTATTTCAGATACCCTCACCAGCAGAAATAATCTCACAGTGTCCACCCTATACAGCCCCTTTAGAATCTTGTATGTTTCAATGAGATCACCTAAACTTCTAAACTCCAGAGAATACAGGCCCAATTTACTTGGTCTCTCATCATAGGACAACTCCCTCATCCCAGGGACCAATCTAGTGAACCTTTGCTGCACTGCCTGCAATGCAAGTATATCCTTTTTTAAATGTGGAGACTTGAACTGCACACAGTATTCCAGATGTGGTCTCACCAAAACCCTGTACAATTGTAGCAATACTTCCTTATTCCAGTACTCCAATCCCCTTACAATAAAGGCCAACATGCCGTATGCCTTCCTAATTGCTTGGTGTACCTGCATGTTAACTTGCTGCATTCCTTGTACAAGCACACCCAAGTCTGTTTGAACATCGACACTTACAAGTTGTACACCTTTTAAAAAATATTCTGCTTTTCTATTCTTATGACCAAAGTGAATACTTCCCTACATTATGCTGCATCTGCCATCTTGTTGCCCACTCACTTAGCCTGTCTATATCTCTTTGCAGCCTCTCTCTGTCCTCCCCACAGCTTACCTTTCCACCTAGCTTTATATCGTCAGCAAACTTAGATACATTACTCTGTCTCTTCGTCTACGTCGTTAATATAGATTGTAAATAACTGAGGCCCCAGCATTGATCCTTGCAGCACTCCACTGTTTACTGCCTGCCAACTTGAAAATGCCTTGTTTATGCCCACTCATTGCTTCCCGTCTGTTAACCAATCATCTATCCGAGCTCTTATCTTGCCAATTAACCTTTTGTGTGGTACCTTATTCAACGTCTGTTGGAAATCCAGGTATACTATACCTACTGGTTCTCCTTTATCTACCCTACTAGTTACATCCTCAAAAAAACTGGAACAAATTTGTCAAACAGGATTTCCCTTTAGTAAAACGATGTTGACTTGTTCCAATTATACTATGCTTTTCTCAGTGCATTGTTAAGATTTCCTTGATAATAGTTTCCAGCATTTTCCCAACGACTGATGTTAGGCTAACTGGCCTGTCGTTCCCTGTTTTCTCTCTCCCTCCTTTCTTGAAAAGCAGTGTAACATTTGCCAACTTCCAATCTGTTGGGGCTGTTCCTGAATCTAAGGAATTTTGGAAAATCACAGCTAGCACATCCACTATCTCAGCAGCTATCTCTTTTAGAACCCTAGGATGTAGGCCGTCAGTCCTGGAGTTTTGTCAGATTTTAGTCCCTTAAGTTTCTCCAATACTTTTTCTTTGCTGTTATGAATTTCCTTAATTTCCTCACACTTTTTAGCCCCTAGGTTACTACCTATTTCTGGTATGGAACTTGTGTCTTCTACTCTGAAGACAGACACAAAATATTTGTTCAGTACCTCTGCCTGTTCCTCATTCCCTATGATAATTTCTCCTGTCTTTGCTTCTAAGGGACCAACATTTACTTTAGCTACTCTCTTCCTTTTGATACACCTATAAGTGCTCATACAATCTGTTTTTATGTTACTGGCTAATTAACTCTCCTTTTTTTTCCCCTTTTTAATCAACTTTTTGGTGGCACTTTGCTGGTTTCTAAAACACTCCCAACCCTCAGACTTGCTACTCTTTTTTTGCAACATTATAAGCTCTTCTTTTAATCTATGATCCTTACCTTCCTGAGTAAGCCACGATGGGTCTTTCTGTCTGAGTTTTTTGTTTTACAGGAATATATTTTTGTCGAACGTTATGAATTATTTCTTTAAAGGTTTCCCACTGTTAATTTACTGCCATACCTTTTAGTCTGTTTACCCAATTAACCTTAGCCAGTTCTCCCCTCATGTCTATGTAATTGGCTTTGTTTAAGTTTAAGATTCTTGTTTGTGATTGGAGCATGTCACTTTCAAACTTAACATGGAATTCAATGGTATTATGATCACTGTTTCCCAGTGGATCTTTTACAATGACATTACCTTTTTAAAAAAAATCTGCTGTCTGATGATCAGCAGGTATGGTGCAGCTTTCCAGATCTTCACTCTTGTTATTGTTGTAATTTAGCCCCTAGCTGCTCATACTCACTATGCAGAACCTCTTTCCTAGTCCTATCTATGTCATTGGTACCCACGTGGATTACAACAACTGGACTGGCTAGCTTTTGAATTGCCTGCTGGTCCCATTCGTGCTTTCCCTCTCTCTCTCTCTCTCTCTCTCCACCGCTGCTCTTTTGAACTGCCTGCTGGCCCTGCTCACTCTGCCGCCGCTCTTTTGAACTGCTGCTACTGTCCCTCTTATTCCATGGGCTCTAAATTGCTGACAAGCCTGTTATGTGGCTCTTTTCAAATGCCTTTTGAAAGTCCATGTACCCACATCAACTGCATTACCCTCATAACCCTCTCCATTACCTCATCAAAAAATTAAAGAAAGTTGGTTGAACATGATTTGGCCTTAACAAATCCATGCTGGCTTTCCTTAATTAATCCACATTTGTCCAAATTTTGTCCCGAATTATCGTTTCTAAAAGCTTCCCCACCACCGAGGTTAAACTAACTGTAGTTGCTGAGCTTGTCCTTACATCCTTGTTCAAAATAGGGCGTAACATTTGCAATTTTCCAGTCCTCTGGCACTACCCCTGTATCTAAGAAGGATTGGAATATTATGGTCAGTGGCTCTGCAATTTCCACCCTTGCTTCTCTCAGTCTCCTCAGATGCATCTCATCCAGTCCTGGTGACTTACTAACTTTAAGTACAGCCAGTCTATCTAGTACCACCTCTTTAACAATTTTTAGTCCATCCAGTGTATCAACGAACTCCTCTTTCATCATCACTTGGGCAGCATCTTCTTCCTTAGTAAAGATAGATACAAAGTACTCATTTAGTACCTCAGCCATGTCCCCTGACTCCATGTGTCAACCCCCTTTTAGGTCCCTCATCAGCCCCACTCCTCCTTTTGCTATTTATATGCCTGCAGAGGACTTTTAGGTTCCCATTTATCTTGTTATTTGGGTTTTCTCTCTCTCTCTCTCGTGTGTGTGTGTTTTATTATAGTAGTATATGGACTTCACATATCTTGCATAAACAAGATGCACAATGGGGAAGTGTGAAATTATCAATATTGTGTTTCATTAACTAGACTTTCATGTTTATATGACAAGTAACAAATCTAGGTCACCAACCCTCTTTAGGAATGGATACTGTAGCTATTCAGTTTCTTGCTTCTCTTGTATGTCCATCCATATTTCAAGTTCATCTGGGAGGCATCTATGATCAGGGAAAAATCCTATTTTGTACACAAACTGACCTGTTTGCTAAAATTGTCAACAGGAGAAATGTTGCTGTCAGTTGTTCATAGCTATTGTGGGATGTTTGAATTAGTAAATGATGTGAAAGTATCAAATTTCATTGGTGGACATCCATCATCATAATTTTAAATCGTGTGCACAGTTTGTTGTATTTTATGAAAGTAAGATTTACATACATGCACAGAGCTTATCTTTTAAAGTAGTTGCACACATACAAAGAACTATTTGTAAGCACATAAGAAATTTGTGCAGGCTATCAAAGGATTGTTTATCAGGCTTTGAGCTGTTTGTCAGTTTAAGTGGGGCTTTTGCCAGGAACAGAAAAATTATCACAATAGGGTCTCTAATGATGGCAGTCCGTTGTATACGAGCAGATTAAGTAGCAATCAGTCAAAGGTTTGCATTTGGATATCCATCTCTTCACAGGTTAAAATTTTGGATATTACTTTTAATTGTGTTTTATAGATAGCATTAATGAACTCCCTCAATTATGTGTTGTACTAATTTGACTATACTGATTTTTTTTGACTTAGTTTCTGTGTAAGACCTGATTATTTTTGTGAATCAAGTGTTAAGTGAAATGACTGAAAACTTTGTCCTCAAATTTTTTTAAATAATTGTTGGAGCGGGGGCATTTCTAGCATGGCTAGCATTTATTGCCCACTCTTAATTGCCCTGAGAAGGTTGTGGTGACTTCCTAGGCCACTACAGAGGGCAGTTAGAAGTCAACTACATCAGCTTGAGCACTTTCATATTTTGTGCTTTTAATGCTAATTTTCCACAAAGAAAATAGTTGTATAAAATAAGCCAGTTCCATTTTGTACTTTATTACCATGGACCCGAAATTAAAAGTCAGCATGTTTTTGCTCTTCTGCTTACTTTGGATCATTATGGGCTAAATTTTTCCTCAAATGCTCCTGCTTGAGCTGGAGCAACACTTTAGGCAGGGAATTCTTGATAACTGTTAACATATTTTAAGCACAGGAAAGCAGTGGAACAGGCAGAATATGATTGCCATGGATTTGAGAATGTTGTGTGATCCTAGAGAGTTAGATAGATCATCTTGCCTGCTCATGGCAAAGTTATAGTTCTAGCAAAAGGGCTGGCTAGTTGACAAAACGTTAGTACAAGTATTAAAGTATAACTTCATTTGAATTGTTGTGATTAAATCTATCCCCTAAGTTTTGGCATTCTTGGTAACCTATTTATTTTCTCATTTTAGATTCAAAGGCAAAGATTTCGCCTCGACTATGTACAGAAGGACAGGTATGTTTCTGTCAATTGCAATAATTCAGATGATTCATATTGCCTTTTGTTCATTTGACAGAAATATTCAGTTTCATGGATCAGTCATTTAGATTGCAGTAGAAACTGAACAATTTATTTTGATGGCTGTTACTTGACTGAACAGTTTAATGCATATTTATTAGGTGTGTCACAAGCAGAATATACGTTTTAAAAGTAATTAGGACATTCAAGGGCTTGGGAAAACTCATTTTTCTGTTTCTTGTTTTTGCCCTATGCAGCACTACTCCTCTTCTGAAATTACTGACTCCTGTTGAGTATAGTTCTGTGGGCACTGGGCGATCTCCAGTATCTCACCCAAGTGGCCAGTGTTCATGTGTGAGCCCAAGTAGTGAATGTTATATGATTATTTGGTCATGTGTAGAATGGCATCACATAGCAGCCCAATTCTGCATTCGACAAGTGCATTTTCTGGCAGAAGTTACTGGATAGTGAATTGTGGCATCCCTACTGCCAATCTAGCTGAGATCACCTAATTCATAGCAGAACCTCAAACCTACTAGTCTATATGGATCAAAAGGCGAATGGAATATAAAAGTAGGGACGTTTTACTGCACCTGTACAGGGCCTTGGTGAGACCACATCTGGAGTACTGTGTACAGTTTTGGTCTCATTTCAAAAAGGATTTAATTGCTTTAGAGGGAGTTCAGAGAAGGTTCCCTCGACTCATTTTTGGGCTAAAGACCTTATATTAATGAAGAAAGGTTGAACAGGTTTCCTGTTCATTTATCCTATTGCTATTTGTGAAATCTGGCAAATTGACTGCCATATTTACCAACATTACAATAAAAGTGTTTAATTGGCTGTGAAGTGCTTTGGAATGATGTAAAAATCAGTATATAAACTCATTCGTTCTTTCTTTAAGTGGTTAAGAATTGCTATAAATTTTGTGAGAGTAGTAATATGTTAAGAGTTTTCATGGTTCAGGCCATTTGTATAATTATTCACAGCTGCAGGTAACACTAAAAAGGGACAGTTGTCAATTGAAGGGAAGTCATAGAATAAGGAAACAATTCTTCTTTGGAAAGACTCAGAGCTATTTCATCTAACTGGCAGACTTTCCAAGAATGAAGGAGGAGAGGGCTCAGAAGCAACAAGCAAACATGAAGGGTGAGGATTCCTAATTTGCAACCATGAACCTGCAGACATATGTACCCCAAGACATTACCTTCTGTTTGGCTGAAAAGGAAGAATGTGCAGGGCTGTGGAGAGAAGGGCAGGGAGTGGTACTAGATAAATTGCTCTTTCAGAAAGTTGGCGCAGATACAGTGGGCCGAATGGCCTCCTTCTGTGCTGTAATGATTCTGTGGAGCTGATGCTGCTTGATGGGGTTGAGAGAGGGATGGCTCTATTTTCTTCTTTATGACACCATCAAGTTCTTACCTGGTTGTGAACTAACTTACCTCTGCATCTATGGGACATTAAAATTTGTGAAGTGTATATAAAACAGATGAACAAATCAATGAAATAGCGGGTAAATATCTGCCAATCGCAAGTCAAAATCCAGTGCCATAATAAGAGCTCTGTAGAGAACAGTATGAATTAGTATAGTGGGTTAAAAAGAGACCAGTTAGTGAATAGCAAGCAGACAGCTTGCATAATTCAAGGCAAAGTCCTTGCATTGGCATTTTTTCTTAACACTGTATCTTGAGCTGTGCCAAGCTGCTGGGTTCTAAACATTGGACAGTGCACAAATTGGATATTTTGCTATCCTGATGTGTCCCATACTGGGAATTAATACTGTACACTCACAGATACAGTTCTGGTGTTCAGGAAAGCAGAAATGCCATTCGAAGATTTGTGCCTAATAAAGTTCCCTGGTTAGATAAGATAGAGTAAGGTAGTAATGCCGGGAATAAACTTGTAGTGTCATCTCAATTTCCAAGATAGTTTCCATTAATTTGTAAAGGCTTTTTCATAAAGTGTCGGCTATAAAACAACGTGAAGCTTGAGGACTGTGACCAAAAAGAGGAAGACATTAATAAACTTGCAGGATGGGTGTGTAATTGGCAAATGAACTTCAATATAGAATAATGTGAAGTGCTGCACTTTTGTAGGAAGAATAAGGAGGCCACAAACTCCTCAGAAGGCAATTTTACCTCCTCTCTCCTCACTATCCAAGGCTCCAAACACTCCTTTCAGGTGAAGCATCGACTTACTTGTACTTCTTTCAATGTAGTATACTGTATTCGCTGCTCACAATGTGGTCTCCTCTACATTGGGGAGACCAAACGCAGATTGGGTGATCGCTTTGCGGAACACCTCCGCTCAGTCCGAAAACATGACCCCGAGCTTCCAGTCGCTTGCCATTTCAACACGCACCCGTGCTTTCATGCTCACATCTCTGTCCTGGGCCTGCTGCAGTATTTCAGTGAACATCAACGCAAGCTTGAGGAACAGCACATCATTTACCAATTAGGCACGCTACAGTCTACCGGATTGAACATTGAGTTCAATAATTTCAGAACATGATTTGCGCCCCCCCACCCCCCAACCTTTTTTATTTTTAGTTTTACTTTTTATTATTTTTATTTCATTCTATTTTAGTTTGTTTCATCATTCAATTTCCTCTAACCATGTGCCTGCCCAATGTTTTATTTCGTGTTTGTGCTTTTAGCTAGGGCTTTCATTATTCTGTCATTTAACACCCTCTCTGCACTAACGCTTTGTCTTTCACGACACCATTAACACACTCTTTGCCTTTGCCCCATGACCTCCTTATCAGTTATTCTCTGTGACCCTCTGTCCTATCAACACCTTCACTTTTGTTATCTCTTGCCCCACCCCCATTTCATTTACTTAAAACCTATTACATTTCTAACCTTTGCCAGTTCTGATGAAGGGTCACAGACCTCAAACGCTAACTTTGCTTCACTCTCCACAGATGCTGCCAGATCTGCTGAGCATTTTCCAGCACTTTTTGTTTTTATTAACCCTTGGAGGCGTTTAAATGAAGTAGAAGAGCAGAGGGATTTGGGAGTGCAGATACACAAATCACTAAAGGTAGCGACACAGGGTAATAAGGCCATTAAAATGAAAGAAATCAAAGAACAGAGGTTCATTTCTAGAGGGCTAGAATTGAAAAGCAGAGAAAGTATGTTAAACCTGTATAGCAAGTTGGTTAGACCACGCTTGGAGTACTCTGAACAGGTCTGGTCTGTAAAACAGCTATAAAGGCACTGGAGAAGGTACAAAGAAGATTTACTAGAATGATACCAGGGGTGGGTTGGGGGGTGGTTATATCTATCAGGAAGATTGAACAGGCTGGGGTCTGGTGACCTGCAATGTTCCCTATAAAAATGTTGTTGTGCGCAGCCAGATTACTCAATGTACAGTAATTTTAAAGTTTATGCGCGGCTGTCCAGGTGTGGTATTTAATATGGAACAAGAGATCTGCGTGGGAACTTCCAGGTGGCTGCACACGGGCACAGCTTAACAGGAATGTTGGTGACCTGCCAGAAGTCTTCAAGTTTGCGAAAAGATTTGATAGGGTAGATGTAGAGAAGATGTTTCCACTTGTGGACGAGACCAGAACTAGGGACCATAAATATAAGATATATTAAATATTTATATTATAAATCCAATAGGTAGTTCAGTTGAAATTTCATTACCCAGAGTGATTAGAATGTGGAACTCAGTGCACCAGCAGTAGTTGAGGTGACCAGCATCGAAATGTTTAAGGGGAAGCTAGATAAGCACATGGGGGAGAAAGGAATAGAAGGATATGTTGATGAGGTTAGATGAAGAATGGTGGGAAGAGCCTCATGTGGAATATGAACACAGAAGTAGACCTGTTTCGGAACTGTAAATACGATACATCTAGTATTTAGGCAAGCTTGAACAAGATGTGTTCAGTCAACTGTAAGCTTATTGTGTATTATTCTTTTTTTTTCTTTTGGGCCTCCTTATCTCGAGAGACAATGGATACGCGCCTGGAGGTGGTCAGTGGTTTGTGAAGCAGCGCCTGGATGGGGCAGGATGTCAGAAATGCTCCATCCATCAATATTGTGTATTATAGGCATTTATATATAGGTGAAATATAATTCAAGGTATTAACCATTTGTCCCCATATAGTAGCTGCATTATATTTCACCAATATATAAGTGCTTGAAATTCCTGTAGTGCATCAACAACGGCCTAGTCATGATTGGAAGACAATGGATATGAGTGATTGTTTCTTTATGATAATTGGCCAAGCTCTTCTCATGAAGTAACTTGCTGTTATGGACTGGAATGATATTGCAGCATAGATGAATGCTGCAACTTTTGCTCATGGACACATTGATCGGATTTTTTTACATTTCTTGTTGAAAGAGAATTTCAAAACGTTATCATGAGAACAAAGTGTTGGAACTTAGAAAGGAGTTTTCTGGATATATTAAGGATCAGGACTTGTGCAACAGTGTTTGCCAGTGGAACCCATTGGGCTGAATTTTAATAGTTCGTCGCTGAGAACGGCAGCGAGATTCAAAAAGTGCGCGGCGCACGCACGAGATGTTTTCACACAGCGGCTCATTAACATGGAGGGGCGGAAGGCGCACCTCCGATGGCGTAGAGGGGGCGGACGTTCCAACCCCGGCAACAGCATCCGGCACCACCACGCAGGGGCACACCATTTTTAAAGGGCTGCAAGCCCTCCAGTTAAATTTTAATTTTTAAATGTCCTGCTCTTATAAAAATGGCAATAAAACTTTAATTTAACTTTGAATCCCCACTCCCATCCCCCCCACTGAGTCCTCAATAAAGAAATTGACCTATTCTTCCCCACCCCACCACCCCCCCCGCCGCCCCAAAAAAACACTTTTTGCTATTATGAACTTTCCCCCCTGAACTTCAGCAGTTTTGAATCTCAACCTCTTCCCACCATCCCAACAACCAATCGGAACATTTTCCATGCTCTTCCCCCACCCCACCCTGAAAATTTCACTTATCCTCCCCTCCCCACCTCTGTCATGGTTCAGATCTCCAAATGGAGATCTGAAAGCGCGGGACTTCCGGCCATTGGCTGGAATATCAGCGTGGGACGGCCGTTAGGCCAAGGTAAGTGCTTTTGCATGTATTTAAATTTATTTTAATATTTAAATGGAAGGCTGCATCGAGGCCTTGCTGCCGTCAATAAAATGTGAAAGGGCTTTCCTGGCATCGAGGCCCATGGCAGGCCTCTCCTGGAAGTATTTTCTGGTTCTCCCCCCCCGCTCCCCCCCCCCACCCCACCATGACCCCCCGAAGTCGGAGGGCTGGTAAAATTCAGTCCATTGTGTTTCTAGATAGAGAATTTTGGTGTAATTATTTTTCCTATGATTATGTAATTATCCAATTAACACTCATTGCAACACTTACAGTTCCACACAAAGGCAGGGTATTGGATTGCAGAATGCCCCTCCCTTCGGTCAACATGCTTGGGTACGAATGCACAATATCAAACAGATTGTTTATTCCTGATGTATTAAGATGCTCAGCTTACTGGGATGATTCTAACAAACATATCCTGTCATGTGTGAGTTCCACAAATATGATCATTCAGTAGTTCAGTGGTGTTCAACCTTTTGGATCTGTGAAACACATTCTGGCGACACAAAGCACTGAGTGGGCCACATCAAATTATCTTCATTATAATTCAAGCAGAGTCAAGAATAAAAGCTATGTCCAACCCTGAGCCTATTTTGTGTTTCCTTGAGGCAGACAACCTCCTCCTAGTCCTTTGCTGCTTTATAAACAGCTGTCCAGGATTAGTACTCAGTAAATTTCCTGACATACTTCCTTCCATTGAGATGCATAGCCTTGCACTGAATCCTTACAGGCCCATAAGAGTTCAGGAACTTGTCATCTTGGAACAAACATGTACTGTGCCGCTATACAGCATGGTATATTGATGGACCAGTATTGATAGTCTGCTTGCACAGCATATATTGAGCTTATTTGTAGCTAGCAATAATCAGAAATGAGAAAATTTTAAATATTTACAGAGGTTTGAACCAGATATAGACACAATTTTCATTCTTTGGGATGCCAATCTGCTTTGTAAATATTTTGGTGGAAGATTGATCAAGAACATGACATACTTTTGATTGTGTACTGTTACAAGAGTTTTTTTTTTATAAGATAAGTTCGAAGGACTTGAGTTGAATTATAGACATTGATTCATCTGGAATCTTGAAGAGATGCTGAACTTTATTATTTTTTTTAAAGAAGTCACCAGAAGATTCCAGGACTTGGCTTGTAAACAAGTCTTACTGGAAGGCACCTGCTTGTGGATAATCACCCAGTAGGAGTTGTTTTTGACATGGGGAGATGTTTACAAAGAAGCGACAGGTCAAGATTTATAGTGGTCAGGAGGCTTGATTCTAGACCGTTTTTAGTTTAAATTTGAACTGTTACAAAAGGCAGTTGTTTTTTGGCTGCCAAGGAAGACCCAGCTCTCTCTCTCTTGAAAAGAAACCCTACACATAACATGTCAGTTTCCTATTTCCAATTGTATTTGAAGAAACCCTGGGTATCGAATGTGTGGGAACTGAAACCCTTGTTGCCGCATTTCAGCTGTAAGACCTATCTGAAGCCTCTGTAGCTGCATTTCTTGGAAAGCCTATCCAAACTGATCTTCAACATCGCCTGGACAGAACTGTTCTAGGAAGATCCCAGTGACAGCCATCTATACGCATTTGGGATGCCAATCCAAAACCAAGGACAAGTATTCCGCCTAAGTGTTTTTTTGTTGTTGTCTTTGTAACAGCGCTATGAACAAAAATCCCTTTTTTATTTTTCCCGGTTAACCAGTGTATGGATGTGTGTGTGGTGGTGGTGGTGGGGGGTGGGGGGGGGGGTTGCTAAGATAAATAAGGGGCTTTAATATTTAAATTTGTGTGTGTGTGTGTTTTACTTCATTATTGGTTAAGACTTGTTTTATGATAAACTGATAATTTTGTTGTGTATTAAAGAAACCGAGTTGGTGTGCTTTATTCTGGGGAAAAATAGAGTATATGGATGACTGTATTGTTAAGTCAGCCATAAAGGCGGGGCTAAAGTGTGGCGAATCGAAGAGACTTAGTAGTTGGCAGGAAAAAAGACAGAGGCGCAAGGGGAGAGCCAACTGTGTAACAGCCCCGACAAACAAATTTCTCTGCAGCACCTGTGGAAGAGCCTGTCACTCTAGAATTGGCCTTTATAGCCACTCCAGGCGCTGCTTCACAAACCACTGACCACCTCCAGGCACTTATCCATTGTCTCTCGAGATAAGGAGGCCAAAGAAGAAGAATTGTTAAGTCGGAAAATGTAATATATGTTGTGACCTGTGGAGTAGTGGGACTAGAATAAACAGTGCACTCCTCCCGCCTCGGTCGTAACAGTGCTTAGTAATATCATGAATGAAATTCAGCTGATGATTCAAAGCTTAAGTCATTGCTCTCTGTTCCACATCGCAGACTGGTCAAAAAAGCCCTTATATATCCATTGAAGCTCCAATTAAACTCTCAGTTGGTGCCCAATTGTTGAGGGTTGTTACGAAAGTGCTTCCATTTTGTGTTAAATATTTTTGAGAACTCATATTTAAATGGTGTAAATGGGTTCGATTTTGAAAGGCTGAAGATTTCATAGATGCTGGTCTTTGTTTTGTTGACAGTTCACTGAAAGGACACTGAGATGTAGTGTTTGAAAACAACCTTTACTGGGTGTCACATGCCTTATGATAAATAAACAACAGAAACCTTAGTGACCTAGGGAAGATGTTTACAGAAAAGTGACGTTAAGATTTATATAAAAGCAAAATACTGCAGATGCTAGAAATCTGAAACAAAAACAAAAAGTGCTGGAAATACTCAGCAGGTCTGGCAGCATCTGTGGAGAGAGAAGCAAAGAAGCGTTTCAGGTCTGTGACTTTTCATCAGAACTTAAGATTTATAGTCGTCAGGAGGTTCTGACCTGCTGTTTGGTTTCACTTTTGAGATATTGTTTTGGTTCAGCTGGGATGTGGACTGTGTTTGAAAAGTAGTTGAACATCAATGTGCCAAGGAATAACCCCTCCCCCACAGCTCTTTTTTTTAATGCACCTTTCTAAGAGACCCCAAGAAATCCACTGTGTCAGCTCCTCTTTCTTCTTGTCTTTGAAAAAAACCCTGCAAAACCAGAATGTGATATCAGAAGCTCCTGATGCCACAGTTCTCCTGGAAAGCCTACTAGACTATTTCTCGACATCTCCCAGAACAAACTGCTTCTGAAAATATCCCTGTGACCCGTCACCATATACCTGGACGCCAGACCAAAAGGGACAATTGACATCCTTCCATATCTCTTTTTTCTTCAAGAATTAGCAAGTATTTGGCAAAGTATTCCTTTTTGTGTCTTCATTTTGTAATTTGTAACAGAGCTCTGCAGAGAGAATTTCTTTATTTTTTTGTGTGTGGGATTTTATAAAGGAACTTTCATATTTCAGTCTGTGTTTTAATGCTTTGCTTCATTACTGGATAAGTCTTGTTTTATAATAAACTGATAATTTTGTTATATATTAAAGAAACCTGATCGGTTTATTTTATTCTGGGATAAAGAGTAGAGCATATGATTGACTGCATTGGTAACTGGGTAAACATTTAAATATATGTTGTGACCTGTGGAGAAGCGGAACTAGAAAAGACAGTGCACTCCTCCACCTCGGTTGTAACAGTGTGCGCATGCTGTTGTCTTTAAATCTCTGAACTGGAGTTTCTTTGTTATTTGCATTAGTTTTGTTTTAGCATTGTGTAAAAGTTTGACTGTTAAAGTTACTGCTATTAATACAGCTTTAATTTGGAGACTTCCTGAATTAGATCAAAATGACTGGCTGTTACTTTGGAAACCTTGAATACTTAACTAGATCAGCCATTGATAAATACTTCCTTCACTTCATTGTTGAGTCAGGGAGGCAGGTTATAAATGGTTTCCATTAGTGACATTGTGATATTGAATGATTCTTTAACAAAAATGTGAAACCAGTCCAAATAAATAAAACCTCGATAAAGCATAATATTCCAGCTGGTCATTCCCATTGAGTGTTATTACACAGAACCCATGGCCCAACTGGATTTTTATCCAGAGCCAACCTTAGCAAATTAATGAATCTTAATCTAGAAACAGCACTTTACTTTCAAAGTAATCACAGTGAACAATGTGACCATTCTACCATAGGAAAGCACCAGCTTTTTAAAGTTTATATTTTAAACATTTTAAAGGGGCCAATGACAGTGGGAAAATGAGCACTTTATAAATTCAGTACTGTGAAAATGACTTGCATTACTGATCAGTATGTGATCATCTCTGTGTACGAACCCCAAAGCAACATTTTTCCATGGTATCTAAACCATGGCATGAATCATAATGTCATCATATCACTGGTTATTTCTGCTGATCTGGTCAAACTTTATTAAAAATATTTAAGAAAGCATTGTAAAAGATTTCATTAGATAGTAAATGTTATGTTTATGCCAGGTTACTGGATTTAATTTTGATATCTGATTAATCTCAGAACAATGCAGATATCACACTGTGTTAAATAACCAACTGGTTTATTTACAGCACTTAGTTATAAAGCTTCTTACACAATTTCAGTAAATGTCTTGGAGAGCAGCCAGTGTGTGTGTTCTGTAGAAGCTTCTAGCTGTGTGTCTTAGTTTCACTTTTACTCTGCAGCACCACCCAGAAGCTTAAGCAATCAAACACAGTGAACACACACAAGTGGACAGACTGATAAAGGCCTGCTCAGGTCAGGAACAAAAAACCCGACCTGAACTTGACAGAACCACATCGGACCCGGCCCGAGTCCCTCCATTTTTTCCTGCGCCCAACCTGACCCGACCACCGGAATGTTCACATTACCTACCTTCCGACTCCGAATCTGCAGGAAGCTGCAGCATGAGCGTGATGACATCATAGAGACGCTCACTCACTCACTGCACAGACTCAGAGTTTCCCTCCTTGATGTCCCAGACTACCAGCTCAAGTAGGCTTTTCAATTTTTCACACTTGCCAGGAGAGCAAAATGCAATATTTACTGTGTGTGTCCGATCCGGACCCAGCCCGACCCGAGCCTGAAAGTCGGACCCGGAAGAGTGATCCAACCCGACCCGAGCCCAACGTATGTCGTTGGGTTCAGGTTGGGTAGCAGGCCTTTACAGACTGATACAGTCAAACCCTGATCGATCAAACACTACAGTAAAGATTAACAGAAAAAATATTGAATGATAGGAATCTGAAATAAAAGCAAAAAATTATTGGAAATGCAGCCTAGGCCCAAGTCACCTGAAAGAGAAAACGTAGGTCATCATTTTACATGGGAACCTTTTTCAGAACCAGTGGAAGGACCCACCTAAAATGTTTGGCTGTAATTCTTTTTCAGAGGTTGACTGCCATTTCGGGTATTTCCTCTACTGCTGCTTTTGTTTGCGTAATTGGTGCCTAGCCATCTTGCACTGCAGCTGTCAAAATATGATGGAATGTGAGCTGCAGTTATACTGAAGTACCAATCTGCAATAAACAGTCTATGGACTGGAGTTATACTGCAAATTGACCAACATCAAGGTGTAGTGACAGTCACATGTAGAGTTGATCTTTTGCTGGCAGTCAGTTTTCAATATTAAGTGAAGTGTTGCAGGCGTCTATTTTGTTCTAACATTGGGGTGGCGCAGTGGTTGGCACCGCAGCCTCACAGCTCCAGCGACCCGGGTTCAATTCTGGGTACTGCCTGTGTGGAGTTTGCAAGTTCTCCCTGTGTCTGCGTGGGTTTCCTCCGGGTGCTCCGGTTTCCTCCCACAGCCAAAAGACTTGCAGGTTGATAGGTAAATTGGCAATTATAAATTGCCCCTAGTATAGGTAGGTGGTAGGGGAATATAGGGACAGGTGAGGATGTGGTAGGAATATGGGATTAGTATAAATGGGTGGTTAATGGTCGGCACAGACTCGGTGGGCCGAAGGGCCTGTTTCAGTGTTGTATCTCTAAATCAAATTTAAAAATTGTTCAAAGTTCTGTGGAGTAGGTGCATGGGCTGCCTAAGCAAGTTTTAAAATGTGGCCTTTTACCAGATTGAAGTTGTACTTCAAGTAGTGAAGACTTGAAATGCTGTGAGGTACCATGTTGGAGGGGAGATTTTATAGTACTTAAATCAAGAGCTCATTCCTGCATTAATAAGAATTCAGAATGGTCTCTCTCATTGACTCAAATGTTAGGTAAAACTGAACGCTTAAGACTTCATGAAAACGATCCAACTTAACATGCCCGACAGCTTAAAAAAAAAAATGACAACAGATTTTGGATTCATAAGTCTGTAGAAAAAGTCAGCCCCTTTGTATGTCATTCTATTTTTGCTGGCCATTTAAACAATTTTCAAAAAAGGATCATTCAGCAAGAATTGGAGATTTTTAACAGTCTTACTATTGAACTGTGTAGCCTTCTAAGGGAACGGAAGCTATGTGCTATTGATAAAAAAGCATATCAAATATCACTCCATCAGCACTTCCACTGAAGGTTTCCCTTCAGTAAGTGGAGATCAACCCATTCCCCTTCGTTCAGCTCTTACTGACGATGCCTTTGGGCATAGACTTCTCTTAACAGGTTACAAAGAGCCAGAGAATTGAATCAATGACCAAGCCCCTAAAAAAAAAGCTACAGCATGTTATCCCATTGTTGTTATCACAGCATTATTGCAGTATTCTGTTAACAGATACACACAGAGTGCATAGTAGTCAAACATTGCTCTATATATTAATGAAATATTGTAACACATTAGCATTTTTCAGCTAGAATTCTTGAAATGTGCAAAAAGTCAATAAAACATTCATTGCGAGGTTGTAAAGATATAAATACATAGGAATTTAAAAGCCTTTGGTGCTATTAGTTTACAGTGGCTTGCATTGGTCTGATTATGGGAGTAATAAAAGCAGTGATCAATGGGTACAAGGATTGGCACCATGAGCAGACATGTTGGACCCCGACCTATATTATTTGTATTGGGAACCTAGATGAAGGACCAAAACCCAAAATAGAGTATACCTTAAGGCTGGGAAGAGTGGGAGGAAGTAAAAACTGAGGGAGGTGAAGAGGCCCACCTTGCTTTGAAGCACTTTTGTGGTGGGGAACTAGGAAGAAATGGAGCAGTTTGTTAATCCCATCTTCAGTAGCAGTGCAGTATAACTCTTGTGACTGAATGTTGCAGGAGAATCTAGCACAGAACGACACTTAAGTCGTCAAATTCTGACTAAAAATTTTTTGCTCTAGTTACCTTAAAAAGAGCACGTATGAAAGGAGGCTGCAATTGTCATTTGGAAACTGAAAATTATAAAACATCCTTTGAAATCACATATTCCATTTAATTTTTATCTATTTCATCTGCTGGTCCTAACTGTCCATTAGATAGTCAATTCCCAACAGAGGGATTCATTAATTGAAATCAGTCAAGTGATAAAAATGGAAGAAAGAAAAAATATACGGAAAAGGAGGCCTTATTCTGCTTCCCCATTCTCTGTTTTATTGATCTGGTTTATTGATCTAGGCTTTTCCTGTACAAATATGGACTATATAGTACTAGTCATGAGAGTTGTTGCCCTATCAGAGAGAGCCCTATTCAGTAAGGTAAGGATTGTGAGTCACCTTTCAGGGGTTCAAAGTTCCCTTAATTGTGGCAATCTGATACCATTCTCTGGTCTGAATCTGCTACTAACTTTCAAACAAATTTGTGTTAATTCTCTTTTTTTGCAAAATCATTGTTTTTAGCTAACACATAAGAGTCATTGATGTATTGTATGCTTATTAAGTAAGTTTTGTTTTAATTTGCTCAGGTTTCCTCTGTACCATGCCGGTACTCTTATGTGAGTCTTCAGTGCAAATGTAGATTATCCTATAGCAAGCAGTTTTTGTTTTATTCGTTCATGGGATGTGGGCGTTGCTCGCAAGTCAGCATTTATTTCCCATCCTTAATTGCCCTTGAGAAGATGATGGTGAGCTGCCTGCTTGAACCGCTGTAGTCTTGGGATGTAGGTCCTGAAAGGAAGAAGTTCCAGGATCTTGACCCAGCGACAGTGAAGGAACGGCGATATAGTTCCAAGTCAGGATGTTGTGTGGCTTGGAGGGGAAATTGCAGGTGGTGGTGTTCCCATGCATCTGCTGCCCTTGTCCTTCTAGGTGGTGGAGTCACGGGTTTGGAAGCTGCTGTCGAAGGAGCCTTGGTGAGTTGCTGTAGTGCATCTTGTAGATGGTTCACACTGCTGCCTTTGTGTGTCGGTCGTGCCGGGAGTGAATGTTGAAGGTGGTGGATGAGGTGCCAATCAAGCGGGCTGCTTTGTCCTGGATGGTGTTGAGCTTCTTGTGTTGTTGGAGTTGCACCCATCCAGGCAAGTGGAGAGTATTCCATCACACTCCTGACTTGTGCCTTATCAGGCACAAGGTGTCAGGTGGACAGGCACTGGGGAGACAGGAGGTGAGTTACTCGCCACAGAGTTCCCAGCCTCTGACCTGCTTTTGTAACCAAAGTATTTCTGTGGCTGGTCCAGTTCAGTTTCTGGTCAATGGTAACCCCCAGGATATTGTTAATGGCGCATTCAATGATTCAGGGCAGTCACTCTCACTTCACCTCTGGAGTTCAGCTCTTTTGTCCATGTTTGAACAAAGAAGTTGAATACAAGGTCTTGTCATGTAAATTAGTTGAACATCAAGGGGAGATGGTTGGATTCTCTCTTGTTTGAGATGGTTATTGCCTGGTACTTGTGTGGTGCAAATGTTGCTTGCTACTTACCAGCCCAAGCCTGGATGTTGTCCATGTCTTAATACATCTGGACCCGGGCTACTTCAGTATCTGAGGAGTCGCAAATGTTTCTGAACATTGTGCAATCATCAGCGAACATCCCCACATCTGACCTTATAGCAGAGGGAAGGTCATTGATGAAGCAGTTGAAAATGGTTGGGCCGATGACACTACCCTGAGGAACTCCTGCAGTGATGTCTTGGGGTTGAGATGACAACCACAACCATCTTCCTTTGTGCTTGGGACAACTCTAACCAGCAGAGAGTTTTCCCCCAATTCCCATTGACTTCAGTTTTGCTAGGGCTCCTTGATGCCATACTCAGTCAAATGCTGCCTTGATGCCAAGGGCAGTCACTCTAACCTCACCTCTGGAGTTCAGCTCTTTTACCCATGTTTGAACAAAGAAGTTGAATACAAGGTCCTGTCATGTGACTTACACAGTCCTTAATGAGTGAAATTGCCTGAAATCAATCAGCTCCTATTCATTGTTTTGTTTAATTAAGATCTGCTGACACTTTTATGAAGAATGGTGAATGGAGAGTTTATTAACTGCTTCAGATACCAGTCAAAACCTAGTTTTATCACATCCTTGGTGCAGTTAATTAGTTGGTGCACATCTGAAGTCCTGCTGCTACTCAAATTACTATATTTCCTCTATAAAGTCAGTATAAAACAGATCTAGCTGACTATCTAGTTTTAGTACAGGCAATTGAAAAGAACTACTCAGAGTTAAGAAATGCACGATTCTAACAGATTGCTGTCCATTGAAACTGTAAGAACAAAGCAGCCCGCTTGATTGGCACCCCATCCACCACCTTCAACATTCACACCCTTCACCACTGATGCACAGTGGCAGCAGTGTGTACCATGTACAAGATGTACTGCAGCAACTCACCAAGTCTCCTTGGCACCTTCCAAACCCGTGACCTCTACCACCTGGATGGACAAGGGCAGCAGTTGATTGGGAACACTACCACCTGCAAGTTCCCCTCCAAGTCACACACCATCCTGACTTGGAACTATATCGCCATTCCTTTCACTGTCACTGGGTCAAAATCCTGGAACTCCCTTCCTAACAGCACTGTTGGTGTACCTACGCCCCAAGGACTGCAGCGGTTCAAGAAGACAGCTCACCACACCTTCTCGAGGGCAATTAGGCATTGGAAATAAGTGCTGGCCTGGCCAGCGACACCCACATCCCACGAACGAATAAAAAAATGTCTCCGCCTCATGTCATACAAGCTGGTTTGGTTGCGTAATAATAACAGCAAAATACTGCGGATGCTGGAAATCTGAAATAAAAACAAGAAATGCTGGAAATACTCAGCAGGTCTGGCAGCATCTGTGGAGAGAGAAGCAGAGTTAACGTTTCGGGTCAGTGACCCTTCTTCGGAACTGAAGTTCTGTGTAAAGGTGCACCAGAATTTCCTTGGGGCTTTTTCCGCTCCAGTGCTATAACTCTGACTGAGGTTCCGAGAGAACCATGTTCAAATACATAAATGGGGTTTCCACTGATGTTACAGTGACAGAACAAGTAAAGCCCTAGGAAATTTACCCTATATGGTGTTCTGTATTCTGAGTGCAAACCACAAGCCTAGTGTAATAAATAGCTAGTGGTTCATCCACTGAAAGCTGTCCAGTTAGGTAAGGTTCTGAATATTTTTAAGTAGGGCCAGGCAGTCTGGTGGATCAGTGCTGGGCATGAGTATGCTGTGTCCCAGTGAGGTGAGGTGTGTGTCAAAAGTGTCCACTGTGTCACAAAGCAGTATGTTGCAGATTTTCCACTGCAGCTCTCCACATAGTAAATTCCAGATCTTGGCTGTGCTGTGTGGGAGAAATGCTGAACAGACATTTTCAATAAGAAGGGAGAGAAAACAGAAAGTCTAGTTCACCCACTCCCTTCTTCCACCTCTCCAAGTAGCCACTTCTGGAGCGTCAGCTGCTGACTATAAGCGGGTCGCTTGCCTGCTGTGTTTGCCAGATAACTGTGTGTGCCATTGATATGGCCTTACAAGAACAGGAGAAAAAAAACTCAACATAGAGTAAATTTTTTAAAAAGATTGAGTGTGGATGGTCTGTTAAATTATGAATTAGTAATATTAGCTGAACTTACTGAGTTTTGATAATGGCTTATAATTCACTTGCACATTAAATTAGAAGCCACAGTAAATTGTGTAGATTGAGGCAGGAAGTTACAAAGGGACATAGACATATTAAGTGAATAGGGTTGTGGCAGGTGGAGTTCAATTTGCAGAAGTCTGAAGTCATCCACTTTGGATCAAAGGAAGACAAATCAGAATAGTTTCTTAATGGCAAGATAGGAACTGCAGAGAAGCAATGAATTTGCATCTCCAGGCACACACCATTGTTAAACACTCACTGCTAAATACATTGCAGTTGCAAAATGCAATCAAAAAGGCTATTGGGGTTGCATTACAGTTGTATTCAGTCAGTCAGTTGTACAGAACCTTGGTCAGGCCTCATTTGGTGTACTGCATTCAGCATGTCAGGAAGGATATATTGGCCTTGCAGAGGGTACAGCACTGATTCACCAGAATGTTACCAGAGCTTAAAGTGTTAAATTATGAGGACAGGTTGTATTTTCTTGCATGTAGGAAGTTGAGGGATGATCTAATTGAAGTGTTTAAAATGATAAAGGAATTCAATCGAGGAGATACAGAGAAGCTAGTTCCTCTGGTGGGGAAATCCAGAACAGAGTGGCATGGTCTTAAAGTTAAAGCTATGCCATCCAAGAATGAAATCAGGAAGGATGTTTTCACACAAAAGCAGTGGAATTCTGGATTTCTCTTCCCCAAAAGGCTTTGGATGCTGGGTCAATTGAAGTTTTCAAAACTGAGATCAATATTTTCTCACTTTTTTTTATTTGGTAACGGTATCAAGGGATAAATATCAAAGGCAGGTAAATGGAGTTGAGGTACAGATTCGTTATGATCTAATTAAATGGCGGAACAGCCTCGGGGCTTCCTGTCCCTATGTTCCAAAGTGTGACGTGATTTCACATTACTGCAATAAGCAAACAACATGTCAAAAATGCTTACTGGAACAGCTGAACTAACTCTGTGTGCGTTTTCATACAGTCTTGCTTGCTTTGTCCAGGTTATTGTTTATTGATAGGAAAATTAGCATCGGTTCTCTGCAGAGTGTCTGTGTTCTGTATTGTTCCAAAGCTTCCACAATACTGTTATTGGATTGTTATTTTCTGGCAATGGTGATATCAATATGAGTGGTAACTGTCCAGAGCCTCCCTTCACACATTGTTTGGATTGTGCTGTTGTAATGATGGTGCAACTGTCAGCAGACGACACCCAGTTCTACCTCACCACCACCTCTCTCGACTCCTCCACTGTTGCCAAATTATTCATCTGCTTATCCGACGTCCAGAAATTACCCTTAATTAAATATTGAGAAAACTGAAGCTATTGTGTTCAGTCCCTGCTCCAAACTCCATTCCCTAGCTACTGACTCCATCCCTCTCCCTGGCAACTGCCTAACTAACTAGACTGTTTGCAACCTTGATGTCATATTTGACTCCGAGATGAGCTACTGACCATAAATTCGTGCCATCCCTACGACCACCTATTTCCACTTCTGTAACATTGCCTGACTTTGCCCTGGCCTTAGCTTGTCTGTTGCTGAAACGCTCATCATGCTTTTGTTGTCTATATTCAACTATTCCAATTCACTCCTGGCTGGTCTCTCACATTCTGTCCTCTATAAATCTGAGCTCATCCAAAACTTTGCTGCCCTTGTCTTAACTCGCATCAAGTCCCATTCATCTATTATCCCTGTGCTCGCTGACATATATTGGCTCCTATTTTAAAATTCTATTCTTTGTTTTCAAATCCCTCCATGGCCTCACCCCTCCCCATCTCTCTAATCTCCTGCAGCCCTACAACCCTCTGAGATGTCTGTGCTCACCTAATTCTGGCCTCTTGAGCATCCCCAATTTTAATTGCGCTGACATTGGTGGCTGTGCCTTCAGTTGTCTAGGCCCTAAGCTCTGGAATTCCCTCCCTACAACTCTCTACCTGGCTTCCCTCTGTAAGACACATATTAAAACCTACCTCTTTAGCCAAGCTTTTTGTCATCTCACCTAATATCTCCTTTTGTGCCTTGGCGTCATATTTTGTTTTGTAATGCTTCTGTAAAGTGCCTTGGACATTTTATTGCATTAAAGGTGCTATGGCAATACAAGTTATTGTTGTGTTCTTAGTCTTGCTGTAAATACTCTTGGAAAAAATTATACCTTGTTGAATGAGGTGCTAAATTCATAATTACAGCTAACCAGCCTCACTGGCACTGAGTAATTCCACATGTTAAATTTCTTTAATGTTTTATGATTTTTAAACTTCTATCTTAATTCCATGTGTATGCTCCAATCATTTATTTCGCTATCTGTAAAATTTAAATATTGAAAGTGAGGGGATTGAGTGGTTTTTACTTCCGGGTTTGCTAGCTTTAAGAATATCTCAATGTGATTGGCTACTTACATGCTTGATGACATCACTGTTGCTGGATGCATGGAGATCCCCTTGACTTGGTGCCAGATTTGAACTGATGTCGAGAAAGGGGAAATCCCTGCCACAGAGATCGCGAGATCTTTGTGGGCAGCTTTGGTCAAGGTCAGTGGCAAGCAACCGTTGCTTCACTGCTGACTGCAAAATCCAGCCTATAGTGTTGATGTAAGGTCAAAAGAAACAATTGCTGATTGCAGTCCATACCAGGCGGATGAAATCTTTCACTCTTAAGGCACTCCATATATAAACATAAATGTTTCTTTCAAGTTACCTAACAATGTGGTCTGGAAATAGCAAAAGGAGTAACTAAACCAGAGGGAGGAGATTACTGTATTTACTTAGCATTTAATATTTATAGTAGGAATCTAGCACTAGGGACCATATAGTTAATTATAACAATTTAGTAAGGATTTAATAAATCTTTTAAATTAATTTATTAATTAGTGCTAGAAATGTCAGTTAGAGGGGTGAAGTGCTTCACCTGTGAGATGTGGGAGGTCCATGATGCTCCCAGCGTTCCGGACGACTACATCTGCAGGAAGTGTACCCAGTTGCAGCTCCTCACAGACCGCATGGATCGGTTGGAGCAGCAACTGGATGCACTTGGAGCATGCAGGTGGCAGAAAGCGTCATAGACAGGAGTTTTAGAGAAGTGGTTACACCCAAGGTGCAGACAGATAGATGGGTGACTGCTAGAAGGGGCAGGCAGTCAGTACAGGAATCCCCTGTGGCTATCCCCCTCTCTGACAAGTATACTGTTTTGGATACTGTTTGGGGGGATGGCCTATCAGGGGAAAACAGCAGCAGCCAGAGCAGTGGCACCATGGCTGGCACTGTTGTTCAGCAGGGAGGGACAAAGCGCAGAAGAGCAATAGTTATAGGGGACTCTATAGTCAGGGGCACAGATAGGCGCTTCTGTGGACTCCAGGATGGTATGTTGCCTCCCTGGTGCCAGGGTCAAAGATGTCTCTGAACGGACAGGAGGCATTCTGAAGGGGGAGGGTGAACAGCCAGATGTTGTAGTACACATCGGTACCAAAGACATAGGCAGGAAGAGTGATGAGGTCCTGCAGGGGGAGTTTAGGGAGTTAGGTAGAAAGTTAAAAGACAGAACCTCTAGGGTTGTAATCTCGGGATTACTCCCTGTGCCACGTGCCAGTGAGGCTAGAAATAGGAAGATAGTGCAGCTAAACACGTGGCTGAACAGCTGGTGTAGAAGGGAGGGTTTCAGATATCTGGACCATTGGGATCTCTTCAGGGACAGATGGGACCTGTACAAGAAGTACGGGTTGCATCTAAACTGGAGGGGCACAAATATCCTGGCTGCGAGGTTTGCTAGCGTCACTCGGGAGGGTTTAAACTAGTGTGGCAGGGGGGTGGGAACCAGAATAGTAGGACAGCAAGTGAAATAAATGAGGGGGAACTAGTAAATAAGGCCAGTAAGACTAAGAGGAAGAGCAGGCAGGGAGATGTTGCGGAGCACAGCGGGACTGGTGGTCTGAAGTGCATTTGTTTCAATGCGAGAAGTATAACAGGTAAGGCAGATGAACGTAGAGCTTGGATTAGTACTTGGAACTATGATGTTGTTGCTATTATAGAGACTTGGTTGAGGGAAGGACAGGATTGGCAGCTAAATGTTCCAGGATTTAGAAGCTTCAGGCGGGATAGAGGGGGATGTAAAAGGGGTGGGGGAGTTGCATTACTTGTTAAGGAGAATATCACCGCTGTACTGCGGGAGGACACCTCGGAGGGGTCATGCAGCGAGGCAATATGGGTGGAGCTCAGGAATAGGAAGGGTGCAGTCACGATGTTGGGCGTTTTCTACAGGCCTCCCAACAGCCAGCGGGAGGTAGAGGAGGGGGCAGAATTTGTAAGGAGCATCCAGGAAGGCTTCTTGAAACAATATGTAGATAGTCCAACTAGGGATAGGGCCGTACTGGACCTGGTATTGGGGAATGAGCCCGGCCAGGTGGTCCAAGTTTCAGTAGGGGAGCATTTCGGGAACATTGACCATAATTCCATAAGTTTTAAGGTACTTGTGGTTAAGGATGAGAGTAGTCCTCGGGTGAAGCTGCTAAATTGGAGGAAGGCTAATTATAACAATATTAGGCAGGAACTGAAGAATTTAGATTGGGGGCGGCTGTTTGTGGGTAAATCAACATCTGACATGTGGGAGTCTTTCACATGTCAGTTGATTAGAATCCAGGACCAGCATGTTCCTGTGAGGAAGAAGGATAAGTTTGGCAAGTTTCAGGAACCTTGGATAACACGGGATATTGTGAGCCTTGTCAAAAAGAAAAAGGAAGCATTCATAAGGGCTAGAAGGCTGGGAACAGACGAATCCCTTGAGGAATATAAAGACAGTAGAAAGGACCTTAAGCAAGGAGTCGGGGGCTAAAACGGGTCATGAAAAGTCATTGGCAAACAGGATTAAGGATAATCCCAAGGCTTTTTATACATATATAAAGAGCAAGAGGGTAACTAGGGAAAGGGTTGGCCTGCTCAAGGACAGAGAAGGGAATCTATGTGTGGAGCCAGAGGAAATGGGTGAGGTACTAAATGAGTACTTTGCATCAGTATTCACCAAAGAGAAAGGACTTGGTGGATGATGAGCCTAGGGAAGGGAGTCTCTGTCATCTCATTATCAAAAAGGAGGAGGTGTTGGGTGTCTTGCAAAGCATTAAGGTAGATAAGTCCCCAGGGCCTGATGGGATCTACCCCAGAATACTGGGGTAGGCAAGGGAAGAATTGCTGGGGCCTTGACAGAAATCTTTGCATCCTCATTGGCTGCAGGTGAGGTCCCAGAGGACTGGAGAATAGCCAATGTTGTTCCTTTGTTTAAGAAGGGTGGCAAGGATAATCCAGGAAATTATAGGCCGGTGAGCTTTACGTCAGTGGTAGGGAAATTATTAGAGAGGATTCTTCGGGACAGGATTTACTCCCATTTGGAAACAAAACAAATTTATTAGAGAGAGGCAGCATGATTTTGTTAAGGGGAGGTCGTGTCTCATTAATTTGATTGAGTTTTTTGAGGAAGTGACAAAGATGATTGATGAAGGAAGGGCAGTGGATGTTATCTGTATGGACTTCAGTAAAGCCTTTGACAAGGTCCCTCATGGCAGACTGGTACAAAAGGTGAAGTCACACGGGATCAGAGTGAGCTGGCAAGATGGATACAGAACTGGCTCTGTCACAGAAGACAGAGGGTAGCAGTGGAAGGGTGCTTTTCTGAATGGAGGGTTGTGACTAGTGGTGTTCCGCAGGGATCAGTGCTGGGACCTTTGCTGTTTGTAGTATATATAAATGATTTGGAGGAAAATGTAGCTGGTCTGATTAGTAAGTTTGCGGACGACACAAAGGTTGGTGGAGTTGCGAATAGTCAGAGAGTCATAGAGTTTTACAGCACAGAAAGTGATGAGGATTGTCAGAGGATACAGTAAGGTATAGATCAGTTGGAGACTTGGGCGGAGAAATGGCAGATGGAGTTTAATCTGGACAAATGTGAGGTAATGCATTTTGGAAGATCTAAGGCAGGTGGGAGGTATACAGTAAATGGCAGAACCTTTAGGAGTATAGACAGGCAGAGAGATCAGGGCGTACAGGTCCACAGGTCACTGAAAGTGGCAACGCAGGTGGATAAGGTAGTCAAGAAGGCATACGGCATGCTTGCCTTCATCGGTCGGGGCATAGAGTATAAAAATTGGCAAGTCATGCTGCAGCTGATCAGAACTTTAGTTAGGCCACACTTAGAATATTGCGTGCAATTCTGGTCACCACGCTACCAGAAGGACGTGGAGGCTTTGGAGAGGGTACAGAAGAGGTTTACTAGGATGTTGCCTGGTCTGGAGGGCATTAACTATGAGGAGGGGTTGGATAAACTCGGATTGTTTTCGCTGGAACGACGGAGGTGGAGGGGTTACATGATAGAGGTTTACAAAGTTATGAGCGGCATGGACAGAGTGGATAGTCAGAAGCTTTTTCCCAGGGTGGAAGAGTCAATTACTGGGGGACATAGGTTTAAGGTGCAAGGGGCAAAGTTTAGAGGGGATGTGCGACGCAAGTTCTTTACACAGAGGGTGGTGAGTGCCTGGAACTTGCTGCCGTGGGAGGTGGTGGAAGATGGTACGATAGCGACGTTTAAGAGGCATCTTGACAAATACATGAATAGGATGGGAATAAAGGGATGCGGTCCCCGGAAGTGCAGAAGGTGTTAGTTTAGGCAGGCATCAAGATCGGCGCAGGCTTGGAGGGCCGAATGGCCTGTTCCTGTGCTGTACTCTTCTTTGTTCTTTGAGTATGTGGAAAAATATTGGTTCATGTTCAGCAATATTATGTGGCAATATTTGGAATTTTGGTTCCTAAACATTTAAGAATCCTGCCCCATTTCTTTCTACTTTTGGACAGTTAGTGGGTACTCAAATGCCAGCTTCGAGGACACTTTAAATGCTCAAATAGGAATTGTAATCTAAACTGCTTTTTTGATTGGGTCAGCTTTCAGTCTCCTTTTTAAAAAATAAAAATCATTTCATGTGATGTCGGCATTGCTGGTAAGGCTAATATTTGTTGAACATTCCTAATTGCCCTTGAGAAGGTGGTGGTGGTGAGCTGCTTTCTTGAATGGCTGCAATACATCTGGTGCAGGTCGGCGGACTGTACTGTTAGGGAGGGAGTTCCAGGATTTTGATCCAGTGTGTGAGGACCAAGGCTGGAGTAATGCACTGTGAATTCAGTCCCCCTACTCCACAGGTCATGGAATATTCGTAAACTTTCTCACCTATCGGAAAGTAGCCAAATTAAAAACTCTGTTTGTCCCCCAGAATATAGCACACTAAACCAGGTTTCTTTCAACAAGAACAAAATTAAATATTTATTAATAAACTAAGTCTTAAACAATATGAGATAACTCCTAAATGTTGAAAATATTCTTTTAAAATTTGGGCGGCACAGTGGTCAGCACCGCAGCCTCACAGCTCCAGCGACCTGGGTTCAGTTCTGGGTACTGCCTGTGCGGACTTTGCAAGTTCTCCCCGTGACTGCGTGGGTTTCCGCCGGGTGCTCCGGTTTCCTCCCACAGCCAAAGACTTGCAGGTTGATAGATAAATTGTCCATTGTAAATTGCCCCTTGTGTAGATAGGTAGTAGGAGAATGGTGGGGATGTGGTAGGGAATGTGGGATTAATGTAGGATTAGTATAAATGGGTGGTTGTTGGTCAGCACAGACTCGGAGGGCCGAAGGACCTGTTTCAGTGCTGTATCTCTCTTATGACTAAAACTTCTTATTCTTCCTAACCCTCATGCACACACACATACATTTAAAAAAACAGTTAACTGGGGAAAAAGGATGTTTTGGTTTACAGCCATTTCTTAGGAATAAAAAGGAAAAATAAATGATCGACTTGATCCCTTTCTGGTAGGATGTTTGCGGTAAGGTGAGGTGTCCCAGAGTCAAATAGTTGGATGTCACTTGAAGTCTCTCAGGTGAGGCTGTTGAACAGTCTGTGATGGGTAGACTTTCAAGACAATTTGTCTGCAGCATGCATCACACAGGTCTTTCAGCAAATGATGTAGCAACAGGTCTGCTTGTGTTTTGAAGTAGCAGTCTAACAATAGAAGCTTTATTGAGATTGACACAAGAGGCAACAGGAATTACTCTTGAGGCAGCGATTCTTGAGAGACTGGAGGCAATATGAAACTGCTGCCTTTCAAATGCTGGACTTCCTTTCTGAAAAGCAGTCTTCCTCCACAGAGGGTAGCAACTCCTCTTTTTCTGGGTCTTTTCTCCAGAAAGACCAAAGCCACACCTCAAATGTAGGATTTCTTTCCAAGCGATGCAAGTCTTCCTTTTCAGAAACTGGTCTTTTCTCTGGTTTGCAAGCAGGTCCCAGCCAGATTTCACTTGCTCCACACAGGTTAAAGCAGAGGTTTCACTACACCCTGTTTGTCTAGCTCACTGCTCTTTCACAATGCAAAAATGAAATTGAAACTCTAACAATCAAGTCATGTGGCCTGTCATTTCCCTATTCTGCTGCTTGGAACAGGTGTCTTGCAGTCTGTCCCACTCAGTTCAAACGCCAAGTTTCAGCATTCAATCTTCACAGAAAAATCCTTTTTCTCAGTTTTTGAAAAACATACAGAATTCTCAGCTTTCAATAAAAAAAACCCTCTTGTTACAAGTGACTGTAAAAGAATGGCAATATAGATGCAAGTCAGGATGTATGTGGCTTGGAGGGGAACTTCTGTGACATGCATGTTACTTGCCACTGATCAGCCCAAACATGAATGTTGTCCAGGTTTTGCTGCATATGGACACCAACTGCTTCAGTATTTGAAGAGTTCTGAATGGTACTGAACATCGTACAATCATCAATGAGCTTCCCCGCTTCTGACCTAATGGATGGAAGGTTATTGATGAAGCAGCTGAAGATGATTGGGCCTAGGACACGGCCTTGAGAAACTCCTGCAGCAATGTCCTTGCGCTGAAATGATTGGCCTCCAACAGCCACAACCACCTTCCTTTGTGTTAGATATGACTCCAACCAACGGAAAGTTTTCTCCCTCATTCCCATTGACTTCAATTTGGTTAGGGCTCCTTAATGCCACAGTCGGTCAAATGCTGCCTTGATATCAAGGGCAATCACTCTCACCTCACTTCTTGAGTTCAGCTCTTTGTCCATGTTTGGACCAAGGCTGTAATGAGGTCTGGAGCCAGTTGGTCCTGGCGGAACCCAAACTGAGCATCAGTGAGCAAGTTGTTGCTGTTTAAGTGGCGCTTGATAGCACTGTTGACGACACCTTCCATCACTTTACTGATGATTGAGAGTAGGCTAATGGGGCATTAATTGGCATGATTGAATTTGTCCTGCTTTTTGTAGACAGGACATATCTGGGCAATTTTCCACATTGTTGGGTAGATGCCAGTGTTGCAGCCGTATTGGAGCAGCTTGGCTAGGGGCGCAGCTAGTTCTGCAGCACAAGTCTTCAGTACTACAGCCGGGATGTTGTCAGGGCCCATTGCCAGTGCTGTATCCAGTGCCTTCAGCCATTTCTTGATATCACGTGAAGTGAATTGAGTTGTCTGAAGGCTGGCATCTGTGATGCTGGAGACCTCTGGAGGACGCCCAGATGGATTATCCACTTGGCTTTTCTGGCTGAAGATGGTCACTAAAGCTTCTGCCTTTTATCTGGCCTCCCCCATCATTGAGGATGAGGACATTTGTGGAGACTGCTCCTCCTGTTAGTTGTTTAATTGTCCACCACCATTCACGACTGGATGTGGCAGGACTGCAGAGCTTTGATCTGATCCGTTGGTTCTGGGATCGCTTAGCTCTGTCTATTGCATGCTGCTTCCACTATTTGGCATGCAAGTAGTCCTGGGTTGTAGCGTCATCAGTTTGATACCTCATTTTTACTTGTGCATTCAGCTGCTCCTGGCATGCTCTCCTGCATCCTTTATTGAACCAGGGTTGACCCCTTGGCTTGATGGTAATGGTAGAGTGAGGGATATGTCAGATCATGAGGTTACAGATTGTGGTTGAATACAATTCTGCTGTTGATGGTCCACTGTGCCTCATGGATGTCCAGTTTTGCATTGCCAGATCTGTTCTGAAACTATCCCATTTAGCACAGTGGTGATGGAGGGCATCCTTAGTGTGGCGACAGGACTTGTGCGGTAGTGACTCCTACCAATACTATCATGGACAGATGCATCTGCAACAGGTAGATTGATGAATACAAGGTCAAGTCGGTTTTTCCCTCTTGTTGGTTCCCTCACTACCTGCCACAGACCCAGTCTAGCAACAATGTCCTTTAGGAATCAGCCTGCTTGATCAGTAGTAGTGCTGCTGGGCCACTGTCTGTGATGGACATTGAGGTCCCCCACCCGAGTACATTCTGTGCCCTTGCCATCTCGGTGCTTCTTCCAAGTGTGTTCACCATGGAGGAGTACTGATCAGGCAGGGTGGGTGTGGGGGTGGTGAGTGACGGTAGGTGGTAATCAGCAGGAGGTTTCCTTGACCAACTTTGAAGTGGTGCCATGAGACTTCATGGGGTCCGGAGTCCATGTTGGGGACTCCCAGGGCAACTCCCTCCCGATTGTATACCACTGCTGCCACCTCTGGTAAGTCTGTCCTGCCGGTAGGACAGGACATACCTAGGAATGGTGATGGTGGTGTTTGGGACATTGGATGTAAGGTATGATTCGGTGAGTATAACTATGTCAGACTATTACTTGACTAGTCTGTGGGACAGCACTCCCAATTTTGGCACAAGCCCCCAGATGTTAGTCAGGAGGACTTTGCAGGGTCGGCAAGGCTTATTTGCTGTTGTCATTTCAGTCAAGCAACCTTAATCTTATTAAAAACTCAACAGTTAGCAATAGAGTTCACTCAAGAACCTAGAAAAGAAGAAAGGAAAAACAAATAAAAAGTGGAAAACTGAAAATGTGAGCTTGTCGTGGAAGGCTTCATTTTATCAGGAGGTTGATGTTAACCCTGAGTTTTTTGTGCGAGCCTGAAACACCACTTGCTGGCATAAATTTCAGGCCTGAGGTATTTTAACACCTGGGTCTCATTTAATTGTCACCGGTCCACTTCCTTCCCATTTCCAGTGGGAAGTGGGCACAGAGTGGCTGTTGGCAGAAGATCAGGCTGCCCTTTGGCACCTCCCGACTTGCAGGAAAGTGGTTGCAAAATGGGTTTCAAAAGAGATTGTAGGAGTCAAAAGGGCAAAGAAAGCTGGAGGTGCACTCCTCCTCCTTCTGGCCTCACAAAGAAAATATTTAACTTATCTGCCAGCCTTCTTCATCCTTCCTACCAACTGCCAACCTGCTTCAGCCTGGCAAGAATTCCATGGCAGCTTCCTCACTGAAGCCCCTTTTTAAAAAAAATTCGTTTGTGAGATGTGGGTGTCACTGACTATGCCAACGTTTATTGCCCATCCCTAATTGCCCTCGAACTGAGTGGCTTGCTAGGCCATTTCAGAGGGCACTTAAGAGTCAACCACATTGCTGTGGGTCTGGAGTCTCACATGTAGGCTAGAACAGGTAAGGACAGCAGATTTCCTTCCCTAAAGGACATTAGTGAACCAGATGGGTTTTATAATCCACAATGGCTTCATGGTCACCATTGGACGAGCTTTTAATTCCCGATTTATTAATTGAATTCAAATTTCACCATCTGCTGTGGTGGGATTCAAACCCATACCCTCAGAGCATTAGCCTGGGCTCTGGATTATTTGTCTAGTGAATGCCTTTGGGATTCTACTGACACAGTAAACCCTGATTTGCATCAATTCATGAGGCTCCTTCCTGCTTTAGATGGCCATTTTATCTGCCTGCACAGTTCTACAGGTTAAAGTTGGAATAGGTAGGAATGGGTTGAGCTCTGAACAGGTAAGTGACTTGTTCATTGTTACTTGTCCACCTGCCTGGTTTCTGCCAGGTAGGCAGGGTTAACATCAGTCAAATTTGTGAGACCCCTGTTGCCCACATGGTAAGTTCCTAGCCTCAGCTGTGAGATGGGGAATGAGCAGAAGTGAGATGAGCTGTTAATTTACATAGAGAGGAAACCAGGGGCAGATCTTCCCAGAATACTTCTATGGATCTAGTGTCAGCCTTGGCAGGTCACACACTTACCATCTCAACAACACATGGAGTGCTGCAGAGCACAGGCAGACTGAGCGAGCAGCAAGGTAAAGAAAATGTATATCCAAGTGTGGAAAGCACTCATATTTCAGCCTGCACATCAAAAATCACCCAACTTTTATGCTGATGTTTTGGGGTTATCTTTTCCTTTTGTCAGGTTGGTGATTATTTCCAGGAATATTTGCAAATTACCTCCCATCCATTGTAAGGAGATTCCTGTGTTTTTGTATTTCATGCTCACTTTCGTGGATGAAAGCAAAGTAGCATCTTCAAAGTGGTGATCTCTTTTAAATATATGTTTTTGGTCTGAACTGGAATGCCGCTGCTGAATTTATTTTTAAAGAGTTTCTGTTCGATTGTATTTACAGCAGGCAATTTCATATACATGTTTTGTGCTAACCATCTCAGATGATAGTAAAGTACTGAGTGATCCAGACACTTTAGGAATGAACTGTGAAATGGCCATAACTGTGAAATATCACTGTGTACATTAAACAGAAATGAGGAAAAAAAGACAACTGTAAATGTGACTTCAGATACAAGAAATTCTCTCACTTATCGAATGAGCAAAATATAGTCATACACTGTAGCAATCAGTAAAATATAATCACACTGTAGCAATCAGTAAAATATAGTCACACTGTAGCCATCAGTAAAATATAGTCATACTGTAGCAATCAGTAAAATATAATCACACTGTAGCAATCAGTAAAATATAGTCACACTGTAGCCATCAGTAAAATATAGTCACACTGTAGCCATCAGTAAAATATAGTCACACTGGAGCCATCAGTAAAATATAGTCACACTGTAGCCATCAGTAAAATATAGTCATACTGTAGCAATCAGTAAAATATAGTCACACTGTAGCCATCAGTAAAATATAGTCACACTGGAGCCATCAGTAAAATATAGTCACACTGGAGCCATCAGTAAAATATAGTCACACTGTAGCCATCAGTAAAATATAGTCATACTGTAGCCATCAGTAAAATATAATCACACTGTAGCAATCAGTAAAATATAGTCACACTGTAGCCATCAGTAAAATATAGTCATACTGTAGCAATCAGTAAAATATAGTCATACTGTAGCAATCAGTAAAATATAATCACACTGTAGCCATCAGTAAAATATAGTCATACTGTAGCAATCAGTAAAATATAGTCACACTGTAGCCATCAGTAAAATATAATCACACTGTAGCCATCAGTAAAATATAGTCACACTGTAGCAATCAGTAAAATATAGTCACACTGTAGCAATCAGTAAGATATAATCACACTGTAGCAATCAGTAAAATATAGTCACACTGTAGCAATCAGTAAAATATAGTCACACTGTAGCCATCAGTAAAATATAGTCATACTGTAGCCATCAGTAAAATATAATCACACTGTACCCATCAGTAAAATATAGTCACACTGTAGCCATCAGTAAAATATAATCACACTGTAGCCATCAGTAAAATATAGTCATACTGTAGCCATCAGTAAAATATAGACATACATTGTAGCCATCAGTAAAATATAGTCATACTGTAGCCATCAGTAAAATATAATCACACTGTAGCCATCAGTAAAATATAGTCACGCTGTAGCCATCAGTAAAATATAATCACACTGTAGCCATCAGTAAAATATAGTCATACTGTAGCCATCAGTAAAATATAGACATACACTGTAGCCATCAGTAAAATATAGTCATTGTAGCCATCAGTAAAATATAGTCACTGTAGCCATCAGTAAAATATAGTCATACTGTAGCAATCAGTAAAATATAGTCACACTGTAGCAATCAGTAAAATATAGTCATACACTGTAGCAATCAGTAAAATATAGTCATACTGTAGCCATCAGTAAAATATAGTCACTGTAGCCATCAGTAAAATATAGTCATACTGTAGCAATCAGTAAAATATAGTCACACTGTAGCAATCAGTAAAATATAATCACACTGTAGCCATCAGTAAAATATAATCACACTGTAGCCATCAGTAAAATATAGTCACACTGTAGCAATCAGTAAAATATAATCACACTGTAGCCATCAGTAAAATATAGTCACACTGTAGCAATCAGTAAAATATAATCACACTGTAGCAATCAGTAAAATATAATCACACTGTAGCAATCAGTAAAATATAGTCACACTGTAGCCATCAGTAAAATATAATCACACTGTAGCCATCAGTAAAATATAGTCACACTGTAGCAATCAGTAAAATATAATCACACTGTAGCAATCAGTAAAATATAGTCACACTGTAGCCATTAGTAAAATATAGTCATACTGTAGCCATCAGTAAAATATAATCACACTGTAGCCATCAGTAAAATATAGTCACACTGTAGCCATCAGTAAAATATAATCACACTGTAGCCATCAGTAAAATATAGTCATACTGTAGCCATCAGTAAAATATAGACATACATTGTAGCCATCAGTAAAATATAGTCATACTGTAGCAATCAGTAAAATATAGTCACACTGTAGCCATCAGTAAAATATAGACATACATTGTAGCCATCAGTAAAATATAGTCATACTGTAGCCATCAGTAAAATATAGTCATTGTAGCCATCAGTAAAATATAGTCATACTGTAGCCATCAGTAAAATATAGTCATACTGTAGCAATCAGTAAAATATAGTCACACTGTAGCCATCAGTAAAATATAGTCATACTGTAGCCATCAGTAAAATATAGTCACTGTAGCCATCAGTAAAATATAGTCATACTGTAGCAATCAGTAAAATATAGTCATACTGTAGCCATCAGTAAAATATAGTCACTGTAGCAATCAGTAAAATATAGTCATACTGTAGCAATCAGTAAAATATAGTCATACTGTAGCCATCAGTAAAATATAGTCACTGTAGCCATCAGTAAAATATAGTCATACTGTAGCCATCAGTAAAATATAGTCACTGTAGCCATCAGTAAAATATAGTCATACTGTAGCCATCAGTAAAATATAAGTCACACTGTAGCCATCAGTAAAATATAGTCACACTGTCGTCTTCTTATTTGGCCTCCTTGTCTCGAGAGACAATGAGTAAGCGCCTGGAGGTGGTCAGTGGTTTGTGAAGCAGCGCCTGGAGTGTCTATAAAGGCCAATTCTAGAGTGACAGACTCTTCCACAGGTGCTGCAGATAAAATTGGTTGTTGGGGCTGTTACACAGTTGGCTCTCTCCTGGCGCTCCTGTCTTTTTTCCTGCCAACTGTTAAGTCTTTTCGACTCGCCACTCTTTAGCCCCGCCTTTATGCAATTTGCCTTTAGCAACTATTAAAATATAGTCATACACTGTAGCAATCAGTAAAATAAACTACATTACTCCAATTGATCATGAGGTGTTTGAAAAGCACAACTTTCATTTATTGCACAACCCAAGGTGCTTCACAGGAGCGTAATCAAGCAACAAAATGGTAACTTTTTTTTTCAAAAAGACACCTGCAACTCTGCCATTGTACTGTATTATGATATCATATCTTTTGGCCTGGGGGTTTAATATAAGGTCTGCATTACTTTGACTAATGTTTTTTCCTTCTACCTTCCAGGTGGTGCAGTCCCTGGGATTTGCTATTTACCGGGCACTGGATTGGGGCTTGGATGAAAATGAGGAACGGGAGTTGAGTCAGCAGTTGGAGCAGCTTATCGACCAGATGGCAAACAATGACTCTGAAGGCAGCAACGGCACAGCCGATGAGGGGTACAGTGGGCAGGATGATGAGGAGGAGGGTGATAGTGCACCACGTTCAGTGAAGACTTTTGAACAAGTAATGAAGGCATGTGCTGCACACTTAATGAATCGTAATGAAGCAGATGCACATTTTCAAGCAGTCTGCAGGGCATTGTTTGTGGAAACCTTGGAATTACAGATTTTCCTAATGAAAATCAAAGATGCTAAAGAGGTAAGGCCAAAATTCTTTTAAAGCTGTAGAACGCTAGATGTTTTAGATAGTTTTTACTTTATTGTTTTAGGAGGCCAGGCTGCTTCACATGGGAATGAAAATGTTATTTATTTCAGTATGGTGGTATATTTGTTGTCAGGTTCTGCAGTAAGGCTAATAGATTTCTTTAAGATAAGTTTTTAGTCTTCATGAGTATACGTTCATGTTTGGTGTCAGTGGAATACACAGACACTGAGCTGGAACCATCATGCGTTCTGTGTGCTTTTTCCTGTGTTTACATTTTTGCTGCAGTTGGCAGGATTCCACAATACAGGCACCAAACCATAGAAAATTTTTTTGTGCAGCTGACAAGATCGAGGCAGCCAATTGTACCCAAGAGGCATCACAGCCGCCATTGTCGTAGCTAAACATCTCGTGTAACTCTCAATGTCTAACCATGAATCAAGAGATGGAAAAGCGCTTGGTAGAGATGAAGTATATGGTTGAGGAACTGAAACGGGCTGTGTCCATGATGAAGGCCAAAGCAGCTCCAACGGAGGTCCAGGTTTCGCAGGAAGAAGTTGGGCATCTAGGCCGAGACCAGGAAGAGGCTCCCATTGTGTCCTTCCTTAGCTCAGCAGAGGAAGGAAGGAGTGTCCCTTCACGCATATTCTATTTACCAACTGGAAGGAAGCTGGATAGATTTGGAGGGAGACTGTAAACAGTGGGCGACCATTCGGCTGATGTAGGCTCGAGGAGGCGCAGATGGTCGTGGCGTCCAGCGGCCTCAATGAGAGTGAGCAGGCAGCGTTCTTGATGGAGCATCTGTTTGGGAAAGCCCATAGAGGAATACTAGGGAGAGGTATTGATGTCCAGAAGAGCCCATAATTGAGCTTTGAAGTCCTGACAAGGGTGTGCGGCAATAGCAGCAGTCTGCCGCAGCTATAAGCAGTCTGAAGGAGTGGCCGTAGGCCAGGATTTTATGCTGGCGATGGGGGGTCTCAACATGTGGAAAATGCGCTTCATAGAGTCATAGATACAGCACCGAACCAGGCCCTTTGGCCCACCGAGTCTGTGCCGACCATCAACAACCCATTTATAGTAATCCTACATTAATCCCATTTTCCCTCTCACATCCCCACCTTCCCTCAATTCTTCTACACTAGGGGCAATTTTTTTTTTTGCAATGGCCAATCTTACCTATCAACCCGCAGCTCTTTGGCATGTGGGAGGAAACCGGAGCACCTGGAGGAAACCCACGCGGTCTCGGGGAGAACTTGCAAACTCCATACAGGCAGTACCCAGCACCGAACCCGGGTCACTGGAGCTGTGAGGCTGCGGTGCTAACCACTGCGCCACTGTGCTGCCCATTTTCTTTTTCTTTTTTTTCCCTCATCCCTGTTACCATGCTAGTATATCGCCTTGGCTACATCTCCAAGGCCTTGAAATCCCTTGAGATCAAGGACCCTGGCACCGGAAGTCCCACCCTCTGAGAACAGCCAGCCAAACGGAAGCTGGCAGCTCTTCTACTGATGGAGCGCCCACCCGAAGCCCAGGAGCGATGCTAGACCCAGGCCAGAGGTAGGACAGGGCACAAGGGCTCTCGCGGGGTGTGGGGGGGTCGTGAGGGAGAGATGTGTAGGGGGGTCGTGAGCAAGTCAGGGGGTGGCTCTCAGTGGGTTGCTCCCTTTCCGTTGCTGGGCCCCTTGTTCAGGCACTATGTGCCTTTTAACGAGGCACTCCCCCCACCGACCCCCAGAACGGAGAAGAAGCCTTCACGGTTTTCATGCTGTGTTTCCCATGCAGCGACAGAGTCATCCGCTGCACGGTTAATTGCAGCGGGATGAGGCCCATAATTGGGGGTTAATTGGATCTCAGTTGGCGGCGGGGCAGAAGGCCATTCACAGGCGTTCCTGCCCCAGACTAAGTTTTGCCAGCTGCAGGATGGTGGAGGGAACCTCCCCCCCCCCCCCCCCCCCCCCGCACCCGCACCCGCACCAGCCACTATCCCACCCAATTTTATGCACTCCCTGCCTCCAAACCTTCCACAGGGGAGACCATAAAATTCTCTCCTTAGTCTCAGTATCCTTTGAACTGTTAAACCTATTTGATCAAATCTTCCTCCTAGATTCCTGCTTTAAACCAACAAGGGAAACTCAGTTGAAAAAGTGCTTAGCAGAAACAGTGAGGGATGAAAATTCCAGATGGAGCTGAGGAGACCTATCTGCAACAAGCTCCAACTGCCTTTCTTTGACATGTGTGATCACATTATCCAGATCATGGGAAAGGACAGGATTACTAAGACCTGGAGGGAGGCTACCATCAGAGAGGTAACCATTGGTGCTGATGGAGATGTAAGCATCATATTGAAGAGACAAGCAGAGTAGATTGCCACGCAACAGGTGCAGATCCAATCTTTACTGTCCTACTTCCAAAGCAAGCCCCAAGGTCAATCACGCCCAAGAGATACTTCAAAGAGGAGCTGGAATTGCAACGGTGTTGGGCACTTTAAACAAGGCTGCCCTCAGCAATCACAGACCCAACCGGCAGCAGGAATGGGAACCCCACCAAGCGTAACTGCATTCTCCCTCCATGAGCAGATGATAAACTAGTCAAGCCTTCCACCATGAGCCAGGTTGTGGAGGGGGCAGTTGCTGCGAGATTTTCTTGGGAAGAGGTTCGGTCTCACGTAAAGCTTCTGGTTCATTGGACATTCTCCTCAGGATGCGCACCTCCGGGCCAGTAGGTGGCGGTGGCAGTGGAGAGCACCAGTTTGGGGCAATTTTCAGTGCCTGCAAGTCCCTTCAGGGATGGGAGCAGTGTCTTTGGTGGACTTGGGGGTGGAGCCAGAGAGCCATGGGCAGCAGGCAGAAGCGTGGGAAGGAGAAGAAAGAGCCAGACGGAGTGGCCTGAGGTCTGTGGGAAATGGTGTTGGCAAGGGGGAATTGGGGTGTGCATCCAGCTACCAAGGGCCACAGAAGGGAGCATGGAAGCCCCAGAGATTGAGAAGCCCTGAGATGCTGAAGAGGCCTCTGGTGATCTGGATATCGAGGTAATTTGTGGCTCTTGGGTTCAAGTGGAACTAGTAACAGGAGGGCCATGAGCATGCCTGCTCTCAACTTAGTCTTGTGGTGCTTCAAGTACAGTATTTAAGTCTAAAACCCCCTTGTGAGGAGTGGGGATAAGAGGCTGAGAGAAAAAGGTTCAGGATCACAAACCTGTGCGCCTGCTGAAGTGAGGAATTCCTGCATCCCATTGTTTAACAAACAAGTCTGCAACAGTACTGATTCCAAACAAAGAGTTAAACTCTCAATGGTTCTTCTGCTTTGGGGTGGGGGTGGGGGGTGGTGTTGCGTGAGCAATGGTCATCCACTATAATGAGTTTGTTTCTTTAAGATAAGTATTTAGTCTTCATGAGTGTATTGGTGTCAGTAGAATAAAGAGACACTGAACTGGAACCTTCACGTGTTTAGTGTGCTTTTTCCACGTTTACACCAAAATTGAGGGTTAGTGTCAGCTTGGATATAAAATTGGCTTAAGGACAGAAACCAGTGAGTCGTGGTAAATGGTTGTTTTTCAGATTGGTGGATGATAGACAGTGGTGTTCCCCAAAGATCAATGCTAGGACCACTGTTTATTTTGATATATATGAATGACTTGGATATTGGAATACTGAGTAAAACATCAAAATTTGCCGATGATACCAAGCTTGGAGGTGTGACAGACAGTGAGGATGATACCAATCAACTGCCACAAGTCATAGATAGGCTAGCAGAATGGGCACACAAGTGGCAGATGGAATTTAATGCAGAGAAGTGTGAGGTGATGGATTCTGACAAAAGGGATAGGGAGAAGCAATATAAGCTAAATGGTACAGTTCTAAAGAGTGTACAGGGACAGTGGGACCTGTGGGTTCATGTGCATGGATCTTTAAAAGTGGCAGGACATATTAGGAGAGTGGTTAGCAAAACATATGGGATCTTGGGCTTCATAAATAGAGGTATTGAGTATAGAAGTAGGGAGGTCATACTGAGATTTTATAAAGCTCTGGTTCAGCCACAACTATAGTATTGCGTCCAGTTCTGGTCACCACCGCACTTCATAAAAGAGGTAAGGGTCCATGAGCGTGTGCAGAGGGGATTTACCAGAATGGTTCCAGGAATGGGGAATTTTTACTACAAGATTAGGTTCAGAAAGCCTTAGATTACAGAACGATATAGATGGGCTGGTAAGATGGGCAGAGCAGTGGCAAATGGAATTTAATCCTGAGAAGTGTGAGGTGATGCATTTTGGGAGGTCTAACAAGGCAATGGAATATATCATGGGTGGTAGGACCCTAGGAAGTACAGAGGGTCAGAGGGACCTTGGTGTACTTGTCCATAGATCACTGAAGGCAGCAGCACAGGTAGATAAGGTGGTTAGGAAAGCATATGGGATACTTGCCTTTATTAGCCGAGGCATAGAATGTAAGAGCAGGGAAGTTATGATGGAGCTGTATAAAATGCAGGTTCGGCCACAGCTGGAGTACTGTGTACAGTTCTGGTCGCCACACCACAGGAAGGATGTGATTGCACTGGAGAGGGTGTAGAGGAGATTCACCAGGATGTTGCTGGAGCATTTCAGCTATGAAGATAGACTGGATAGGCTATGGTTGTTTTCCTTAGAGCAGAGAAGGCTGAGGGGGGACCTGATTGAGGTATACAAAATTATGAGGGGCATAGATAGGTCAGATAGGAAGAAATGTTTTCCCTTAGCGGAGGTGTCAATAACCAGGGGACATAGATTTAAGGTAAAGAGCAGGAGGTTTAGAGGTGATTTGAGGAAAAACATTTTCACCCAGAGAGTGGTTGGAATCTGGAACACACTACCTGAAGAGATGGTAGAGGCAGGAACCCTCACAACATTGAAGAAGTATTTAGATGAACACTTGAAACGCCATAGCATACAAAGCTACGGGCCAAGTGTTGGAAAATGGGATTAGAATAGATAGGTGCTTGATGGCCGGCACGGACACGATGGGGTGAAGGGCCTGTTTCTGTGCTGCATAATTATGACTCTAAGCTGGGCTTGTTCTCCTTGGAGCAAAGGAGTTTGAGGGGAGATTTGATCGAGATGTAGAAGATTCTGATAGGTTTGGATAGGGTAGACAAAGAAAAGCTGTTCCCATTTGCTGAACTTACAAGGGCTGGGGGACACAGATTTAAGGTTTTGGGCAAGAGATGCCGGGGGAGGGGGTGGGGGGGAGCGGTGGTGGGTGGGTGTGAGGAAGAACATTTTTACACAGCAAGTGGTAATGACCTGGAACTTGCTGCCTATGAGGGTGGTAGAAGGGGGGACGATCAATGATTTCAAAAGGAAATCGAATGGGCACATGAGGGAAATAAATTTACAGGGCTATGGGGATAAAGTCAGGGAATGGGACTGAATGGATTGCTCTGCAGGGAGCTGGCATAGACTCAATGGGTCGAATGGCCTCTTCTGTGTCATTATGACTCTATGCAAGCTCTTATTTTGAAGATACTGACTCAGTCTGGCTACTGGGTTTCTTGGTGTTCGAATGGTACTTTTCATTCAAGCTCATTAGCCTATGGGTGAATCTACTCCATTATGGGATTGGTCTTTGTGGCAGAACTACTTCACATTGTTACGACCTTAGTAGAGAGTGTTAACTTTACAACGAGAGATATGAACTTCCCAGACCGATTTAAAGAATTACACAAGATTTCACATTTTAAGACTTTTACTATAACAACTAAACTAAAAATCAACATTATATGAACATTATCTCAACAGTACTTAATAGTTAACTAATACACTAAATTACAGGGAAAGGTGTTCTCCATTAACATATTCACACATTCGAAAACTTTTATATGTTACACAGTGTTTTCAGCAAAAAGATATCCTTGCAGTTAAAAGTCCCAAACTCCTCCCAGTTGCAATGGGTTGAATCTCCCAGTGTCTTTCTCAAAGCCAACATCCTCTTTGCTCACTGCTTCTGAGCACGTTCAACTGGTCTTCTGTTTATAAGACAATCTTTAGTGACCGTGCTGTCCTTTCTCCTCCGCAAACCACAAGCCTTCGAATTGGGTTTAAATCTTAGCAGCCTTTCGCTGTATCAGATGTCGGAGAGCAACTGTCTCTGTGTGTGTCTCTCTCACTCACTCACTCACTCACTCACACACTCACACACTCACACACTCACACACTCACACACTCACACGATTTACATTAAATACTACTTCCCCAGTAGTACTCTTGTACTGCAGACTTTCTGTGCAGACTACAGAGCTCTCGTATATTTGCTATCAGGATAATCATATCATCCTTATGACTGACCGAAAGAGAGCGGTTAGCATTCTGTCAGTCAGATCTGAGAGGTGAAGAATAGTATTGTAATCAACTAGACTAGAGCCTGTGACACACGTTACAGTCCCTTTAAAGAAGTAGGCTAACTATCAGAGGGCCCTTTAAAAGTCAAATGCCTAACTGGGAATTATAAATAACAGAATTTTTTTAGATTTCTGCCTAAGATTCTCTTTCCCTCCCCTTAAATAACAAGTGGCGATGAATTAATTGGAAGCCTTTCTTGAAGGAATTACTGGGGCAGACTAGGAGCTGAATTAAGGTTGATGGAGATGGTCATAAACTGATAGATGATTCAGCAGGAATGGTAATCAGCTCCCTCATGCTGTTTTGTTTAGCAAGCCTAAAAAGTCAAACACCTAAAGCCTTGCTATTTAAACAAAAACATTCATACATGTATGAACCATAACAAGGGCTGTTAATGTTAATCATGGTTTTCTGATTTAAAAAAAAAAGATTCCTGCTGGTGAGACTCCTTCATTTTTAATAATTTAAGAAAAGCTTTCCTTGAAAATAGAGCACATGTATTGCATCAAGTCACACGGTAAATGCAGTGGGATATATAATTTGACAATCGTTCTCCGTATTTGGTTTGATCAAGGAAGTTGCCTATATGGTGATGGAGCTGGTCAGGTCAGGGCATTGTTCTTTGAAGAGACTAGAGGGAGGCTTCACTTTGCCTTATATGAGGGTGATTAAGATTTATGTGGGAGCTACCTAGGTAAATGGGTTGACAGGAATGGTTCTAGACTGCCTGGCATTTCTTGAGTTCAAGGCGAAATGCAATAGGACCAGAAAGTGACCGACTCCTTTGACATTAATACTACTGCTATTAATCCGTTGTTACTCACCTGGCATAGCCTGAGAGATCTGGCCCACCTATTTGTCCCCACCCCACCGTGAGTATATAACATTCACCCAGTACCACCCACTGATGGGCATCATTAAGATTATCAGCTCAAGGCATGCTTTGAACACACATCCTGGCACTCCTTTGTGTAATATGCCGAATCCCTGGTCCTGTGTTCCACCTGCTTGCCTGTTTGTCCTGCCATGATCACACACATCAAACATACTTGAAATCTTGCAAGGAAGTGAAATGTTTGGCGGCTATCCAAAAATGTCAGACTTTATTCACAAAAGAGAATTGAACTGTGAAAATCATTTGAACTGGTAGCCATCTTGACTCCAATTTACTGCTCAAGCATTAGGACACGTCATATTCTGAGCAGATACCTAAAAATATCCATCATTGTATTTATAGTTCAACAGACAAAATAAACAGATCAAACCAGAACAGCAGGAACAAAATTAGGTACTGCCCTGCACAAATACTCTAGCTAATGCTCATGAGATGATGGAGCATTGTGTACCTATGACAGATTTCTAATTGTAATTTAGGGCTTGGCTATTTGATTTTGTTGCTGTTCCTGATCGTTATCTGGTGATACACTAGCACCAGTGGTGGATTTACTGTAATGTATGTAGCACGCCCATAAAACTATGTTGACTGCGTGCATTCTTTTCATTTCAATATCTATAAAAGGCACATGCCAGTTACACCTTAGTGGTTTCCTGCTTTGCATAATCAAAAGCTGATTTTATTGTGTTCATTCAGTCGTCATAACCAACCTGGCTGCCAAAGGCAACACCATTTGCATACCTGCCCAACATTTCTTGCATTTAGGTTGGCTTAAACATAATGCCACAATTTCCGCTTAGGGGCCCATTCTCTCACCTTTTGAGCGCATCAAACTTCAGTCTTTCAGCTCACCTGTTCAATAAAATCTCTCTGTAACAAGCTCTATTAATGTATACAGGGTCACACCTCTGAAAGCTGTTTATTTGTTGGAGGAGAGTTGGGGAGTATGGAGCATCTGCTAATAGGAATAGATAATCCAGAAACACAAGTTTCTGCAGATCAATAATGTAGATGTACTTACTGCTCTTGTAAATACCATTCACCATACTATTTTCTTACTAGTTTTATCTTAAATCCTGCCCAACTACTACCATCTTTTGCTATTTACCTGTGTGAGCTGTCAGCAAATGTTGCAATGGTCAAATATTAAACAAGAGTGCTACACAAAATGCTGACTTTTGATCAAAAATCATACATCAGTCTGATCAACTGATTTTTTTTAAATAAAAGGACTTTATTTTCAATGTTCAATTTAAGTGCAGAAACAAACCAGGAAGCAATACAGCAATGTAAAGGGTAGTCTACAGAAAGGATTAATTTTTGTGCTATTTAGCTTGCATTTATCTGACACCTATAATGTAGTAAATGTTTCAAGGCGCTTTGAGGAGGTGAAAACAGATGCTGAGCTGTGGCGGAAAAGTCGTTAGGGAAAGTTACTCTTTTCTGTGGTCACAGGATAGATTTTAAGGATGCTTTTTGAAAGCAAGACAGCAGTAAGAATTCTTGCGGTGTCAGTTCTAGAGTTTGGAGCCAAGACAGCTAAAGGCTCTTAGAAAAGAGGTGACAGTAAAAATGAAACATCTGATCTGAAAAGCTCTACAAACTTACTGGACATCTCTACATTACCCTTAATGCAAGTTTAAGTTATTCTCTACTCCCCCTCCCCACCTCCATTGCATCACCCTTATACACCCCTACCGAGGCATTGAATTTAATGTCGCCACAAAGATGCTGCATCTTTCATCACTGTACTTATATTGTTAGAGCAGCATTTATAATGTTTAAACAAATCTTGTGACTGTTTAACTTACAAGAAACCCAGTCGGCATTATAAGTGATTTATATTAGCAGATACAAGTAGAAGTCTAGCTGAACAAAATTACCTCAGTTGCATACAAACAGAAAGCATGATCAAATATTTCATTTGCCGAAACTCTGGGTGGTGCAGCATTGGTAGGGTGGGTGGGAAAGCTATAAACCGCATCGAATGTTTACTGAGTTAGTTACATTCCTGTGCACCCAGACCATTGGGCTGTTACGTATTATCCAACCCATAGGTGTAAGGTGGGGCTGTGCCAGGGTAGGTCAATATCACTGGAAACAAACAGAATTTGACTTTCATTTGTTGTACTGCTACTTGAACCAGCTGACAATAGAATAGCTTTAGAATGTTTTGATTACAGGTTACAGTGTTAACAATCAGTGGTATTTGGGTCAGTGAAACATTTTACACATTGCGCAAATAAAATTTCAGAAATGTTGGTTTACAAATTTCCCTGACGCCACAGGGTTTGGCATTAATCATCACACACATCGTGGTAAAAATGTTGGCTAGTTTCCCGAGCTCCACCCTGCACAAACCCCAACACACTGAACCTGTCATTTCCTGGTTCCTATCCCGTACCTTTGAGTGTCAGCTGTGGCTCAGTTTGTAGCAATCTCCCCTGAGTCGCAAGGTTCTGGGTTCAAGTCCCACTCCAAGGCTTTAGCACAAAAATCCACACTGACACTCCAGCGCAGTACTGAGGGAGTTCTGGACTGTTGGAGGTGCCGTCTTTTGAATGAGGTGTTAAACCAAGTCCCCAACTGCCTGCTTGGTTGGATGTAAATGAACCCATGGAACTATTTCAAAGTTATCCCCAGTATCCTGGCCAATATTTAGCCCTCAGTCAACATAACAAACACAATTATCGGGTCATTATCACACTGCTGTTGTTGGGATTTCGCTGTGCTCACATTGGCTGCCACTTTTCCTACATTACAACAGTGACTACACTCCAAAAGTACTTAGTTAGCTGTAAGGCGCTTTGAGATGTCCAGTGATCGTGAAAGGTGCTATGTAAATCCAAGTCTTCCTTCCTCCTTCCCTTGTCACACAGCACCCTTCACTAACATCTATTGGCTCCCTCATTTCCTAAGGCATTGATCTTTGAATTTCCCATTCTTGTTTACAAATCCCTTCATGATCTTGCCATAAGCTATGTCACTGTGACCTTGCTCAGGTTTGCATTCTACGTCGCCCTCTCCCTGCTGCCTTACTGTGTGCCACACTCCTCTCTCCAATCCACAACCTGTAGCAGAACTTTTAATCATCGCACACCTGCATCTACAATTCTCTCACTAAACCACTCTGCTTTACTAAATCTCCTCCTCCCCACTTTCAAAAACATCCCCAAAAACTCTTTCCCTAAGGTGGGGTTGGTGAACAACTCAAGGCTGCTTTCAGGTTAATGTAAATTTCAATCACATCTCCGAAATTTTTTCCTAACTCCTGCTCTATGTTCATTCCACTTCCCTCTCCGACCGCACCCTTTGTGAATTACCTTGGGATAGTTTGCTACATTAAAGCCACTAAAAAGAGTAAGTTTCTATGAGAGCGTTAGTCTCTAATATAGGAAAGCAGTGTTGCCATTATGTCTAAACTGACATCCATACTCTTGAGCCCTCCTGCAAACAGGGGATGGGACAGCGGGACCAGATTTTTCAGGCTTGTTTTGTAGAAAGGTGGGAAAGCTGTCTGCTGACTGATTTGTTACTGCAGTTTCTGATTTCTAGATGCACCAAGAAACTCAACGTGTGACATTGTACCAAGTTGAGAGGGAATATCCACAGGAAGATAATCCGGTTTAGTGGAAGATGCAAAGTAGCAGATATAAGGAGCTGGATTTTGCTGTAGAAGTAACAGTGATGCCAGGAGTGCTCAGTGTTATTTGTATGGAGATCGGACAGCAATGTCCAGTGACTGCACATGCGCAGTTAAACGTGGACATTCATAAGTTGAGGTCCAAGCTGCCTTGTTTCTCCAAAAGCTGAGTGATCATGGTATCTTGCCATCTGACTCACCATTCAAATACATTGAATGATGTGAAATTGCAGCATTTACTTAGATACAGACTAAACTCGCCAGAAAAAGTTGGGGCTTGTCTATTCCAGTGTAAGTGCCCTTTTAATGTTGTGTTAAGCTTTAATTACTGCCAAACAACCTCACTTAACTTTAACAACTTTAATATTCCTTCAGGTTTTAAGTATTGGAGAGTTAAAAAATGAAAAAGTTGTAATTATTTTTCTTTACTTTTTCTTTCTGTCTCTTAATTCTCTCAATCCCACCTTTCTTTCCCTCTTTTTAGTTCGCTCTCTGTACCTGATTTGGCATTGAATTCAATATTCTAACTTACTCTTCCTGGTATAGACTCTGCACTGCTCATTAACGATTCTTCAGTCTGATTGGCTAAGGAGTTACACAATTGCTTGCCCTGTTCACATAGGCCCCTGATCCCCTGTAAAGGACTTGGTGCTGTTTTGGATTTCTAAATCTCACTAAGTTTCAGTGCAAAATCCCATAGAAAGTCTGCGGGTAAGTGCAAGTGTAATAAGCATTAAAAATATCAAAGAAATCATTAATCCTAACAAGAAATCCACCTATATTAGCTTAATCTGTCCTGCACACAGTCAGTCTGACATTACAGTTCAACTACATTCCATTCTGCAACTGGATTTCCCTAGAGATATTATGCAACCTATGATTTTAGTTTGCAGCCTGTGATATTGAAGGGACTGCTATTTCTCTGCCCAGAAAAATCTCACCTGCTGCTGTTGAAATATAAATAAATAACGTCAGGTGTATGCAGCCCAACTTTGAAATCTCCACTACCTAAATCAAGTCAGATTGCAGAACTGTAAAGTGGACAATCAGTTAGTGTTTAGTCTACTAACTAGCAGTTCATTTCTGGTCTGTGAGGCACAGCAGAGACTCCCAACCCTTGGAAGTGGTGCTGGAAAGGGACACGCATCCAGTGCTGGAGGACCACATTATGGAACATCCTTTAATTTTTTGTGCACATTCATCACATGACCAAACTGATTGTACATGCTTTATATATAAAACTTGCACTGAAATTCTACAGATTACAGGCATTTATTTCTCCCTTTCCACACCCTAAATATTTAATGGGAAAAATGAGGTAAAAGGTTTTAAATATAGAAATTCCTGGGCTGGTGATTGTGTAAGCAACATTTACATGCACAGTGGTGGGGAGGTGGGGGGTAGAGGTGAATATGTGCCAAATTCCACTCCTGGACATTTTAATTCCAGCTGGGGAATGAGGAGGTGAGGGAGCAGTGGTGTGTGGGCTTAGCTATTATCATAGAAGTGTCTTGGGGTGGAGTTTCTAGGCTACCCCAGGAAATTCTCCCCTTGCATCCTTGAACAAGCAGAGCTTGCATCAATTGAAACTTCACATAAGCCCTTTTGAGGTTTTGCAAAGACCCAACACCTTCGCTAGAGTAGGGTAATTGTTCCTGGGGGAAGAGTGGGGTTAGGGGGTAGGGAGATGTAGGTGGTGTCGATTATCTTCTCTAGCTGAAGTGGCATCAGTGGCCCAGAGAAGGACTGTACTCTGCCTTAGAGGTACGGATTGGCTCAGGCTGGAGTGACCACTGCTGATGCACACATTCAGGTATTTGTGGCCTACCTGGACTGTAGAAGCTACCCTGTTCCCAGAGCTTGGGACAGAATCTCCAGATTTATCTGAGGGCAGGTTCAGCCCAGTCACGCTGATGCTGATCGAACGGGCCTCTCAGAAACTTCCGGCACAGAGAGTTTACTCGTTTCACTGAGTGAGTTATACGATTCGTACGATATGTATTTCTGTAGAAATTTGCTGATCCTGCCTTTCAACCTATTGCCCTTATATTGGTACTTTTCAGAGTTATGAAAGATGCTGTTAACACTCCATCCTGCTCCTCCTAGCTCCACAGAAATGTAACTTTTAAAAGGTTTGTGGGCATTTCTTGAGCAGCATCCAGTGGTCACTTTAAGGATAAAAGCAAAATACTGCAGATGCTGGAACTCTGAAATAAAAACAAGAAATGCTCAGCAGGTCTGGCAGCATCTGTGGAGAGAGAAGCAGAGTTAACATTTCAGGTCAGTGACCCTTCATCAGAACAGGCATTGTAGAACACCTATGGTCACCTAAAGACCCCTAAAAGGCACCTGCTTCCAATGATGACCAGTGCTCTTGCAGGGCAGATCAGTTACAGGAGTTCCTGACCCAAAATCCATCCCCCGTCGTTAATTTTACCCTTTAAAAAATGTGTGGAACAAAGTTGAATTTCTCTCCCACAAAAACTGACATAACCTTAGGAAAGCATCTTTTTAAGTAATTGTCTACCATCTGCTCAATTTGAAAAGTAGTGTAACTGTCTATTGACAGTGATAAAAGCTTTTGTCCTCAAGTACATCCATTGAGAGGGCCATCTTTGGGAGCCATTGAAAGAAACCTGGGGCCGGGCAAGTGTTTCATATGGATCTGTATTGGTGTGAGATTCATGTAAAGTTACTAACCCTAAATGAGTTTACTGTAGTGAATTTCAGGTTTATAAATAAAGTGCTCTGTTGAAACTCCTGCATCTAATAATCAAGTGAAATAGTAAAAACGAACAGAAGAGCTTTCAAAAATCCTGCCGTGATGCCTGTTTGCTTAAGAAAAGTGTAGACTCACTGACTCCATGTTGCAGGAGCCAATTAGAATGGAACACAAATCTGGCACATGTTATAGGGTACAGCAGGCATTGGACTGGGATAAACAAGCTTTACATTATTTTCTGCTTTTAGGATTGTCAATAAGCTGCTCAGTAGCTGCAGCATAAGGTCCTGTGACTTTGCCAGTTATGTTGCAGTATTTTGTCTGTGGCCATCTTTAATTTTCTCTCGCATTAACTGTTCTATGATATGGACTGGTAAATGTTTTCTGGGATTCGCACTTAAAAATCAGATTTTCTACTTACTGTGTGATGTGGGTAGTAAAATCTCTAATAGTGCAGGAAAATTACATTACACAAGCAGAAAATCAAAACGAGTTGCAAGCAGATGATTTTTCAATAATCCAGCAGTAATCATGTTGCTCTTTTTGCATGAACATCCTTGCAAATTGTAAGCATGGAACACATCAGTAGTCAGGATCCACACGAGCACCAACAACTGTTACATTAAAAAACCCCACAGTAATTACAGATAGAGGATAGTTTCTAATCTGTAGACAAATTGCAGGATTCAGATGACTCTCATGAGCTGCTCAAGTGTTTCTGTCTCATCACCTGAACAACTCACTTTCAAAAGTTCTCAATTTAAAATACACTCATCAAGGGGTGACAATATATTTTTACCTACAGTTCACTTAGATTGCACTCAAGTGCTGTCTACCATTTGTCATTTAGCAAACAGTGGAATATAGAAACACCAGATGACAGATGAGTTGCTTTTTCTCTGGTTATTTACTACTTCTTAGGCATCTGCTATCTTGTATAACAGCACAAACATGATCTTCAGATAAGATGAAGTTTTATTATAATCAAGTTAGTGTCAACAGCTCCATCATCACTGTCTCATGTGACTGCCAGGATGGTAGAAGATGAACTTAAGAAAATTTCTGAAAATTATCTTGATCCTAAAGGTCAGAATAGTGATGAAGCTACTTTCTGTACATATAACATTTGTACATAGCCCAAGTCCATAATTTAAAGCTTGTACCCGATTTACAAATTATTAGGATTCAGGTACCGAGCTTTGGGTGGGCACCATATGGTGAGAGGGTACTGAATTTGTAGAGTGAACAGATTGCTTTTTTTTTTACAGGAAGTCTTGTATTATAGGTCTGATGTTAGGAAAACTCTTGCTTGGGTTCTTTTGAAACGGATAATGTTTTTCCTGATTCCTAGTGCAAAGAACAAAACCACAATATAAAAATAAAGAATAAAGTAAGAGTCCATTCATGGTCTTCAATGAAATATGAATGTTGAAGTAAATGTTATGCATCGGAAACATAGAACATAGAACATTACAGCGCAGTACAGGCCCTTCAGCCCTCGATGTTGCGCCGACCTGTGAAACCATCTGACCTACACTATTCCATTTTCATCCATATGTCTATCCAATGACCACTTAAATGCCCTTAAAGTTGGCGAGTCTACTACTGTTGCAGGCAGGGCGTTCCACGCCCCTACTACTCTCTGTGTAAAGAAACTACCTCTGACATCTGTCCTATATCTATCACCCCTCAACTTAAAGCTATGTCCCCTCGTGTTTGCCATCACCATCCGAGGAAAAAGGCTCTCACTGTCCACCCTGTCCAGCCCTCTGATTATCTTATATGTCTCTATTAAGTCACCTCTTCTCCTCCTTCTCTCTAACGAAAACAACCTCAAGTCCCTCAGCCTTTCCTCGTAAGACCTTCCCTCCATACCAGGCAACATCCTAGTAAATCTCCTCTGCACCTTTTCCAAAGCTTCCACATCCTTCCTATAATGCGGTGACCAGAACTGCACGCAATACTCCAGATGCGGCCGCACCAGAGTTCTGTACAGCTGCAGCATGACCTCGTGGCTCCTAAACTCGATCCCCCTACTAATAAAAGCTAACACACCATATGCCTTCTTAACAGCTCTGTTAACCTGGGTGGCAACTTTCAGGGATTTATGTACCTGGACACCAAGATCTCTCTGCTCATCTACACTACCAAGAATCTTCCCATTAGCCCAGTATTCTGCAATCCTGTTACTCCTTCCGAAGTGAATCACCTCACACTTTTCCGCATTAAACTCCATTTGCCATCTCTCAGCCCAGCTCTGCAGCCTATCTATGTCCTTCTGTAACCTACAACATCCTTCGGCACTATCCACAACTCCACCGACCTTCGTGTCATCCGCAAATTTACTAACCCACCCTTCTACACCCTCATCCAGGTCATTTATAAAAATGACAAACAGCAGTGGCCCCAAAACAGATCCTTGCGGTACACCACTAGAAACTATACTCCAGGATGAACATTTACCATCAACCACCACCCTCTGTCTTCTTTCAGCTAGCCAATTTCTGATCCAAAGCACTAATTCACCTTCAATCCCATACTTCTGTATTTTCTGCAATAGCCTACCGTGGGGAACTTTATCAAACGCCTTACTGAAATCCATATAGACTACATCCACGGCTTTGCCCTCATCCACCTGTTTGGTCACCTTGTCAAAAAACTCAATAAGGTTTGTGAGGCACGACCTACCCTTCACAAAACCGTGCTGACTATCTCTAATGAACTTATTCTTTTCAAGATGATTATAAATCCTATCTCTTATAACCTTTTCCAACATTTTACCCACAACCGAAGTAAGGCTCACAGGTCTATAATTACCAGGGCTGTCTCTACTCCCCTTCTTGAACAAGGGGACAACATTTGCTATCCTCCAGTCTTCCGGCACTATTCCTGTCGACAATGACGACATAAAGATCAAGGTCAAAGGCTCTGCAATCTCCTCCCTGGCTTCCCAGAGAATCCTAGGATAAATCCTATCTGGCCCAGGGGACTTATCTATTTTCACACTTTCCAAAATTGCTAACACCTCCTCCTTGTGAACCTCAATCCCATCTAGCCTAGTAGTCTGTATCTCAGTATTCTCCTCGACAACATTTTCTTTCTCCACTGTAAATACTAACGAAAACTATTCATTTAACACTTCCCCTGTCTCCTCCGATTCCACACACAACTTCCCACTACTATCCTTGATTGGCCCTAACCTATCTCTAGTCATTCTTTTATTCCTGATATACCTATAGAAAGCCTTAGGGTTTTCTTTGATCCTATCCACCAATGACTTCTCGTGTCCTCTCCTTGCTCTTCTTATCTCTCCCTTTAGATCCTTCCTGGCTAGCTTGTAACTCTCAAGCGCCCTAACTGAGCCTTCACATCTCATCCTAACATAAGCCTTCTTCTTCCTCTTGACAAGCTCTTCAACTTCTTTAGTAAACCACGGCTCCCTACATTTTTAAAGAGTCACTCTTTAACCAGCACAGTATGTGATCACGTGGTTTGGTTCTTTGGGTTTTACATTCCTTACTGCAATGAATTTGAAAGTCTTGTGTGTCTACAGTAAGGACTGGAGTATTTGAAAACATTTGCAAACTAAAATCAAATGCCAAAACATTTCTAGCTCTTCAAAATGTTGTCACTCATTATTAGCCTAACTGAAATATTTGTAAGTCACTATCAGGGGGAAAAATTCTGTATACCAAGAATGTTTTATATTAATTTAAAGCTTTAGATATAGATGATTATTTTTTGGAAGTCTTCAAGAAAACTCTTGCAATAATTTTTTTTCTACCAAGCTCTTTCAGTCTATCTTGTACAGAACAAAAATCCTTCTTGGTTATTTCTTCCAGTGAATAGTTTTGGCCAGTATACAAGATCTTAATGAACATTGTTTTTCAGTGAAGTAATGAGGAAGAATGGTATGTACCAGGTAAACTGGGGCATTGACAATGTTATTACTTTTTGTATAATAATTCCCACCTTTTTTACTGTTATAAGTGATTAGAAGAACTACATTCTTTAGAGGTAGGAATATAATGACTCAATCTAACCTGGAAATTACATCAGTAAATGGTACTAGTTTATTTAAAAATCCCACTTTATCATGTCTCATTTGGCGTTGTCGAGGACCATGTGCTAAGACCACTTTGGTTACATGTTGTTGTGATCTTACCAGGCTTTCTTTATATTAAAATAAAAACGATGATAATCTCACCATTATTTTCCTTGCCATAATTGTGAATGCTAAAAATAGACTTGCCATATTGAGTCTTTTATTTCTTGAGGAAAAACTCGAGGAAACTTGCTGAATTATTTTTGATTTTTCACGTACAGGAGCCACCCTGCTCCCGAGAGGTGTGAAGCAAACAAATCACAAGAGTAGAACCTGTAATCCTTTGAACTCTCCAGTAATGGAAGAAATTATAGAGGAACAGTTCTGCCTAACAGTATTAATGGGAGTAATGATTTTGGGAACTAAATTTTCATTCTCCTGACATTTTTCATTATCCTCTTGCCCATCTCTCTAGTGTTTAAAATTAGGGAAGTAAATATCCAGAGAATCCAGATTGGTTTAACCTTAATACTTACTGGACTTCAGCTCCTGTAGTCTGGAATGAAAGCCTTTCAGTCTCTATCAAATGTGGCATTGAGCTATCTTGGTAATCTGGATCTTTCATTTTGAAATTGGGGTTGATTTGTTAATTCGACCTGTTCAGGGGAGTGGGGGAACTGGTGTCAATTCAATTTTTTCAATTAAGACAAAACTGTCCAGCATCAAATGGAGATGCTTTGGAGAATTTAGGCAACCTGCCAATTAATTTTTTGTGTATTCACTGCATTTACATTTCCTTTGCAATGTAAGTGTATGTCTAATCCTATGAGTTAACCAACAGTCCAAAATCTATAGCACTGTGCTTCAATGTCCCTCTGAATTTCACCCTTCCGTTATGTCAGTTTTTTAACTCCTGCTGTTTTCCAGATGCTAAAGAAGATGCAGGTTGGAGAGCCACAGCAGGTTCCGCTAGTAGAATTGGACAACCTGAACCATACAGACTGGGTGAGAAATGTATATTTATGACTGGTAATGTGTACTTTCAAAAGAGACTTTCAAGAGGTTGATTTTTCATCTCATTTGATCAGAGTTTTCACATGAGGCATTGTCCTCTTGTGAACTACTTTGTAAGAATTCTCTATTGCATAGGAATCAAAAGCTTTCTGAAAGTTTATCTTGGATACAATAGTTCTCTGTTGCTAAACTTCCCTAGCAAAATCAGACAGATCCACATTTGAGTTACTGTGATCAAAGTTGCTCTTGCCCATCAGGCAGCCTCCTGTAATTTTGCCGTGCTTAAATCGTGTGTAATGGCCATTGGTAATAAAATCTGTCGGAAAAGCAGCTAAAGGAAGAAGTGTTTTATCATGCATACACAAAACACTTCTCTAAAAAGAAATAAAAATGGACTAGTACGTAAATCCTATTATGTTTTCGAAAGTTAATCCCATGATATCCTGAATTTCCAAAATTCAATCAGGGCTCGTGCAGGTTTACATTCTCCACCTAATGCAAAAGCAAATCACATGCACAACCATAACTACAATCTTGAATAAACTCCGAATTTACAACTGCACGTAAACACAATTGTGCTCCGCACAGCTACACTATTAGGAGTTGATGAAATCTGATGTTTTTCAATACACGTGTTACATGCACAAAATCCTGTGAGTACACTTCAGTGATTTTATTACTGTTTTGTAACGGAGAATGTTGTTCATAAAAAGTATAAGTTGGTTGGTGAAGCAGCTTGACTTTTAACTTAGAGTCATGGAGTCATAGAGTTATACAGCACAGAGACTGGCCCTTTGGCTATCGTGTCATGCCGGCCATCAAGGACCTGTCTATTCTAATCCCGTTTTCCAGCCCTGGCTCATAGCCTTTTGTGCTATGGTGTTTCAAGTGCTCATCTAGATACTATTTAAATGTTGTGAGGGTTCCTGCCTCTACCACCCCTTCAGGCAGCGTGTTCCAGATTCCAACCACCCTCTGGGTGAAAATATGTTTCCTCAAATCCCCTGTAAACCTCCTGCCCTTACTTTAAATCTATGCCCCCTGGTTATTGACACCTCACTAAGGGAAAATGTTTCTTCCTATCTACCCTATCTATGCCCCTCATAACTTTGTATACCTCTATCAGGTCTCCCCTCAGCCTTCACTGCTCTAAGGAGAACAACCCTAGCCTATCCAGTCTCTCTTCATAGCTGAAATGCTCCAGCCCAGGCAATGTCCTGGTGAATCACCTCTGCACCCTCTACAATGCAATCACATCCTTCCTATAGTGTGGCGACCGGAACTGTAGACGGTACTCCGGCTGTGGCCTAACTAGTATTTTATACAGCTCCATCATAACCTCCCTGCCCTATTAAAGGCAAGTTTCCCATATGCCTTCCTAACCACCTTATCTATCTGAGCTGCTGCCTTCAGTGCTCTATGGACAAGTACATCCAAGGTCCCTCTGACCCTCTACTTCCTAGGGTCCTACCATCCATTGTATATTCCCTTGTCTTGTTAGTCCTCCCAAAATGCCTCCCCTTTCATAACTTTGATACCAAAGGGGAAATTTTAACCTATCCCAGCTATTGTGAAACTAATGGGATCAGGGGAAACACTGATCTTAAGCCCCACCAGATATTACCCTCCATTGAGAGTAAAGTCAGGCATTGTGTAAAACCAGCATTGCACCAAATCTTTTGGGTATCTTGCCTATCAGGATAAAGTTACCCTACCCCCAAAATGAAGTCAGTGGGAATTAGGGAAAACTTTCCACTGGTTGGAGTCATACCCAGCACAAAGGAAGATGGTTGTGGTCATTGGAGGTCAGTCATCTCAGCCCAAGGATATTGCTGCAGGAGTTCCTCAGGGTTGTGTCCTGGGCCCAACCATATTCAGCTGATTCATCAATGACCTTCCCTCCATCATAAGGTCTGAAGTGGGGATGTTTGCTGATGATTGCACAGTGTTCAGTCCTATTCGTAACTCCTCAGCTACTAAAGCAGACCATGTCTGCATGCAGCAAGACCAGGACAGCATTCAGGCTTGGGCTGATAAGTAACGAGTAGCATTTGTGTCACACAAGTGCCAGGCAATGACAATCTCCAACAAGACAGAATTAAACCGTCTACCCTTGACATTCAACTGCATTACCATTACTGAATCCCTACCATCAACATCCTATGGGTTACTATTGATCAGAAACTGAACGTTACCAGCAATTTAAATTCTGTGGCTATAAGAGCAGGTCAAAGGCTAGGAATCCTTTGGTGAGTAGCTCACCTCCTGACTCCCCAGGCCTGTCCACCATCTAAAAGGCACAAATCAGAGTGTGATGGAATACTCTCCACTTGCCTGGATGAGTGCAGCTCCAACAAAACTCAAGAAGGTCATAACATAAGAACTAGGACAGGAGTAGACCAAATGGCCCATCAAGCCTGCTCTACAATGCAGTGTGATCATGGCTGATCTTGAGCTTCAACTCCAGTTTTCTGCCCCCTTCCCATATTCCTCGATTCCCTGACAGACCAAAAAACTGTCTGTCCAGCCTTAAATATATTCAACGATGGAGCGTTTGAGTAGAATGAGTCTATATTCTCTAGAGTTTAGATGAATGAGAGATAATCTCTTTGAAATGTATCCCATTCTTAGAGGCCTTGGCAAGGCTGATGCTGGGAAACTGTTTCCGCTGCCTGGGGTAGAGAATTCCAAACATTCACAACCCTTTGACTGAAGAAATTCTCCTCATCTCAGTCCTGAATGATCATTCCCTTATCCTGAGACTATATCCCTGTGTTCTAGATTCCCCAGCCAGCAGAAACAACCTCTCAGGATCTACCCTGTCGAGCCCCTTCAGAGTCTTGTAAGTTTCAGTGAGATCACCTGTCATTTTTCTAAACTCCAGAGAATATAGGTCCAATTTACTCAGCCTCAGCTTGACATCATCCAGGACAAAACAGCCCACTTAATTGGAACTCCATCCACAACATTAAATATTAACTCCCTTCACCACTGGAACGTAGTGGCAACAGTATGTACCATGTACAAGATGCACTGCAGCAACTCGCCAAGCCTCCTTCGACAGCACCTTCCAAACCTACAACCTGTACCATCTGGAAGGACAAAAGTAGCAGGTGCACAGGAACACCACCACTTACAAGTTCCCCTCCAACCCGCACGCCATCCTGTCTTGGAACTATATTACTGTTCCTTCACCGTAGGGTCAAAATCCTAGAACTACCTTCCTAACAACACTGTACGTCTACCTACACCACATGGACTGCAGCGGTTCAAGAAGGCAGATCACCACCACCACCTCAAGGGCAATTAGGGATGGGCAACAAATTCTAGCCTAGCCAGTGACACTCACATCCCATGAATAAAAAAAAAAGAAACTTGTCAAATTTAATACAACTGAAAAAACATGGCTGAGGTGGAGAGACAAGTCTTTTATTCCTTACTATAAGAACATACAGAATAGGAGCAGGAGTGTCTGCTCCAACATGCAATAAGATCATGAATAATCTTCTACCTCAACTCCATTTTCCCAAACTATCCCCATATCCCTCGATTCCCTTAGTGTCCATAAATCTATAGATCTTAGTCTTGAATATGTTCAGTGACTAAGCATTTACAGCCCTCTGGAGTAGAGAAATCCAAAGGTTGTTAACCTGCTGAGTGTATTTCTCATCTCAGTCCTAAATGGCTGACCCCTTACCCTGAGATTGTGACCCCTAATTCTAGACTCTCCAGCCTGGGGAAACCGTCTCTCAGCATCAACCTTGTCAAGCCCTTTAAGAATTGTATACATTTCAATGAGATCATCCATACACTAGAGAATATAGACTCATTCTACTCAATCTCTCCTCATAGGACAACCCTCCCTTTCCAGGAATCAATCTAGTGAACCTTTGTTGCACCCCCTCAAAGGCAAGTATATGCTTCCTTAGGTAAGGAGACCAAACTGTAGACAGTACTCCAGGTATGGTCTGCTTTCAGTGGCATACATTTGCATTATTGAGATTTTATCCTGAGGGTACGTCTGTGACTGGTTTAGACTTTATATTTGCATTTGGAGAAATGTCATTTGAAGAAACAAAAGCAACTGGTTTGGCTTAAGTGAGGAAAAAATAAGATATAATCAAATATTCAAATCTGAGCCACCTCGCTCTTCCTTATAGCTATTAACAGTTTATATAGTCAAGATTATTTGAAAATGCTGTAATACTCATTAAATTGGACTAGGTGTGTATAGCATCCTTTGAACACCCCCAACTGTAACATTTTTCTCTGTGTGCCAGCCAGAGCCAGGAATTGATGAAGAATCCAGCACCAGTATCGACTTTCCCCAATACATCAAGTCGCCTTCATACTGATTTTTCTTTTTGTGCCATATTAATAAATTTTAAAATAACCCTATTGTAACTTTTGCGTTGCTGTTGATTCCGCATATTTCAGAGTTGCAATATGTTTGTGAATTGTTTCCTTTGTGTTTGCAGGCGCGTCTGTGGGTGCAGCTAATGCGAGATCTCCGCCATGGTGTAAAACTAAAAAAAGTTCAGGAAAAGCAGTATAACCCCCTGCCAACAGAATACCACCTTACACCATTCGAGATGTTAATGCAGGACATTAAAGCACGCAACTATAAACTACGCAAAGTTATGGTAAGATAAAAGATTTAAATGGTAGAACAGTATCTTATTTTTATTACTATTTAGATCTAATCATGTTTTGTCCTGTCACATGACTATTCACATAGAAACAACAAATCATAGGAACTTAAGACAGCGATGCCCACATCCCATGAACGAATAATAAACAAAGACTATCCACCCGGTTGAAGCTCATCCCTCGAATATCCAGATTCTCCTATTATAATGTCGGGCTGCATTTTGAAGGTCTCAAATCTTATTGGATTTTACTAACCCATTTGACAGAACAGTTATCATTATTTGAGTAAAAACGTTCTTCCCAATTTTTTTTTACATTTGAGTCCCCTGATAATTTCTTGGCTTAATTTGAAATAATATTGTAGGTTTATCTCATGCACAATGTAACAAACATATATAAATATTACATGTTATATCATTGGAGAGTACAAGACCAAAATAATTCTGCAATACTTCTAGCTGTCCCTAAAACTAATGCCTTTTAATCACCCAGGCCTTTAAATATTTGTCCAATTTTTTCTCTTAAGTGGCTCCACACTGGCTACTTACACTGCTGCCTGAGCAGTCCATTGCAAATATTAGTCACGCTCTACATAAAGTGGTTCAGTCTGAATTGTTTGCAAACCTTCCCTTTTTCTAAGCTTGAGCCCATGTCCTGGTTCTTGGGTTTGTGGAAATCTGAAGCATAGTATCGGGGTTCACTTTCTTTGTTCCCTTAAGAATCTTGAATAGCAACTCTTGGACACTTTTGTTATTCAGAATAAACAATCCTAAGGTTTTTAATCTCGCCTCATAGCTCAGATACCTTAAGGTCCCTCCTGAATTGCTTCTTCCCAGATTTTTGAATTTGTGCTTATCTTTCCTCATCGTTCATCCCTTTTACACTTGGGATCAATCTTGCTGCTCCCCCACTCTCTGCAAACTAATACATGTGCCTATTTTCTGTAGCATGAGATCCTTGATGAAATTCAACACGATTCTGACCACTGTTTTGTAATGCCTTAGATTAACCTCTTTAGATTTGTACTCTATTATTCTGACAAGATAATCCCACATTGTTTATTTTTTTTATTAGAGTTCCAACATTATCTGGACATTGAAAGTGATGAGAGTGCCATGATTCAAAGTTCCATTGTAGTTTTTCTTCTCCCTCAATTTGACTCCACCATGTCTGTTTGGTTCACTGGATATTACTCTTGTCTGAATCAGAAGGTCGTGGTTTCAAGCCACACTCTGGGCTGACGCTCCAGTGCATTACCAAAGGGGATCTACATTGTTGATCATGCAGTCCTCTGGAAGAGAGGTTAAATCAAGGCTCAGTTTACCTGTTCCAGTGGTTCAGGTGCATATGACACATTATGAAGAACCGCATTGAGTTTTTTCATGTCCAGGCCAACTGTCAATGTCCGTGTCCTCAACTAATGCTACCAAAAATGGGAATTCACGGTCGTTGATCTCATTGCTGCTTGAGCAATCTGCTGTGCACGAAAATGGTTGTTATAATTACCTATACAACAGTCACCACATTTCAAAGGACATAATTGTGTGTGAAGCACTTTTACATACTTCTGAGCTTTTTTTCATTCATTATGTACTTAGTGTTAATTGCATATCAGTTGTGTTCAATTACATGCAGGTGGAGGGCATTAATTAGGAGTTTACTTGACAGATAAAGAGACACTTATTGAAACTGGGTGGTTGAGTTAGGAGTTGTATGCATGTAATGTTTCACTTAAATGAATAAATGGAAGACTGAGCAAAGATTGGCTCTAGAATCATCATTCACCAACTGGCTTTCTGGAATAGAATAATTAGGATGTAAATTTTTTTGACCATTGCAACTACTTCTGCAAATGTTTACTCTTAGTTGCCATCCCTATTTTCATACAATCAAATTTGACAAGTTTGCATTTGATTTTGATATCCAGGTAAATAATATCGGTGAACAAGGGCCCATGCACTGACCTCTGCCATCTGAACTTACACCTCTCATGAGGACACTCTTTCCTATTTTTAAGTAGTGTTGTATTCTACCTTGAACTCCTGAGGCTTTAAGTTTGATTAGAACTCTTGCATGTCAAATTTTATTAACAGCTTTCTGACAAAATCCCATTTAGTATTGAGGAATTATCTTAAGGCCATTTTTCATTTAAGGAATATATTCCAACTTTCGTGTCAGAAGTGAAATAAATGAACTTTACAGTAATGCTGAGGAGTCTGTTGAGCTCCGTCCTATACATTTGACTACTACTTTCACCCCTAAAATTGATTTTCTAAGATGCACCCCATTAATTTGCATTTTCATTGAGTGCTGCTATTAAGTTTGCCTTGTCCATATTATAACTCCATCCTTTACAGTGTTGCACTCTTTAAATTTTTTTCTGCAAGTAAACATCTGTAATTGCTATAAAATTGAAGAGGTTGGTGGTGAATGTACTACAGGTAGTGTCTTTTGCAGTTCCTCCAAAAACTATTTAATTATCAAACTACTGTCTTTAGTTAGTCTATACTTTTTCTTCATCTTCTGTAGTTTTTTTTTTCTGTGAACGTGTTTGCATTTTGCTTTGTGCAGCTGGGCTGGGAGAATTCTGGGGAGAGTTGATATGTGTGGACAGATGGATTTATTTTAGATTATCAATACAGGAACTTTATAACTGATAGGTAAAATAATTTGGAGTAACCAGAATAAAAGATGCACATGTATTTAACTAGTGAATATGTGTTCTCAGTTCAATTTAGTTTGTTGAACAATATTTCTCTACCTCCGCATGCTTTCTAGAATGGGCACTGTGCAGAGGGAATGGATATGGATGTGATTCAGCTTTTCTTCCAATATGTGTTTACCTTTTATACATTAATTCTGTAGACTCACCATTATAATGTGCTTCTGTTGAAAGTGAACAGATCCTGGAGAGGGCTTAAATATTGTTTTCATGTAATGCAATATGGGATTTTATGCACACTCTTAATCGATTTACCCTCTCCACGGAGTCTCAAATTTGAAAAGCATCTGTGAAATTTGAGGATGTATAGTAATTATGCAATACTTTCCCCATTTTTGTATGTGGCAGTCTATTTAAAGCAAACAGGTGAAATATGTTAGTTGTATATCAATTGTTTAATTATATACAGTTGGAGGGCATTAATTGGGGTTTCACTTGAGCAGATATAAAGAGACACTCACTGGGGCATAGTTGAGTTAGAAGGTATATATTTGTAATGTTTCACTCAAATAACTGTAAGACTGAGTAAAGATTGACTCCATTACTATTCTTCACCAACTGGCTTTCTGGAATAGAACAATAATAGATTGACACTTCAGAGTACGATACGAACCTTCTCCTGGAGGGGACAGACACTGGGGTATGATGCTTGCCTACAGTTTAATTATTCTTATAGAACTGAGAAGAAGAATTGAGTAACTGTGCAAGATTGCTTTAAAAAAAAACAGCCAGCATTGCTGATTTGTTTGTGCCTTTTTATTTGTGCTATTTTTTATTTTGGTGCTAATTGGTAGACCGGGTATTTGATTAACACAAAGAGAATTGCATTTCTGTTTGCAGGTTGATGGTGATATTCCACCATGTGTGAAGAAAAACGCTCATGAACTCATTCTTGAGTTTATAAGATCACGGCCACCTTTAAAGCCGGTAAGATCTTTTCTTACTCCCAAGCTTTTCTATTTCTATCAGACATTTCCATTTGTATTTTTCCTCCATGGATTTTGTTTCTTCCTCATGTTCTTTTTCAATCCCTTCTGATTGCTGTTAGCAAGGACCTCTGAGCTAGCTATCCAACATCACTTTCAGTTTTCCACCTGCTTTTGACTTCTGTTTTCTCTAGTTTACTGCTTCCTGTGTTGTTACCAGGGGATTGGCTAGGCCTTCGTAGGACAACATAAGTTTGGGTAAGAGTTTCTTTTTATATAATTGGCTAATTATCCCAATCTAAATGTTATCTATGTATTAGCTTTTATCTCCACCAGAAAATATGGTAGTTAGAATAGATGTAATCTTTAAATGCAAGTCATTTCAATGGGGAGCCAATTAAGTCCCTAGAACTGCCCGACAGTTCCCTTATTCTCCTTGTAACTGCAACTCAGGCTGATCACATGCATAAGAATGAGAGTTGTCATTCTTTTTAGACTTTTAATGTCCGTGATTTTCATTTAATAAAGCTTTGACATTTAAAGGAATTCTACTGCAGAAAAGTGTCATGTTATGTTTTAGGAAAAACGTAATTGTGTTGTCAGGCAGAACATGCATTACGTCTAAAGCAGTGTTCTGAGGCCTTGCTACTGTTTCCTATAAATCCATCTTGTTCTCTGTTTGCAATGGCCTGGATTTTGCTGTAAGCGCCAAACAAACAGTGTTAGCTGTTCATTGCATATACACTTGCCCACAGACTTTCTCACTTAAGCTTATAGTTATTTGATGGCAGAAACAGCATGGCCCTCACCATAGGGGATCTGGGCCCCACATGAATAGGGCAAGCATTAGTGTGTCTCCTTCACCAATCAGATTGAAGAATCCTTACTGAGATGCGCAGAGACTAAACCAGGAAGTTTGAAGATTAAATTCAGTGTCAAATCTTGTAGAGAAAGTGAAATAAAGAGAAGGAAAGAAAGATTGGATTGAGAGAGAGAGGAGAAACAGAAAGAAAAAGTGAAAAAAAACTCCAATAATAATTAAAATCTGAAAGAATGAGATGCCACCTTATAAAAATTAATTTTCGGTGCTAGAGAGGTTGTAAGTGGTTAAGACTTATTATGCCATTAAAAATTCACTTACACTTGAATGGACAAGAACAAAATTTTTCTGGCAAGTTTAGTGAGAATCTAGTAAGTACTGCAGTTCTCGCTGAAATACGGTTGTAGCAAAGCTTTTGGAGGAGCAGGGTAACTTGGGCAGTAATTTCTGGATTTCTACGTTGGTGTGCAAGCCAGAAATTGATGTCTGATTTACTAAAGCCTTGCCGTTCTTTTTACTGCAAAAATCTGTTCCAGTGTGTTTTAGTTTGGTTTTTAAAGGGGACAGCACTCTGAGAGGAAGCATACTCAACTTAGTACTTTATCTGCTTCTGACCCCTCCCCATTAAAGAACCATGTTGAAAACATCTTTTTGAACATCTCCATTCTGAAAGCATCCACTTAAGCCAGTCAAAATCCTGAGCATAGCTCATGTTCAATTCTACATGTTGCACTTGAAAAAGAGCTATTCAGATGTCTTATGCAAATTGGTCTCTGGATGTCAGGCACCATAAACATTGAAAAGTATTTGTACAGGTCTTGGATACAGATCCTTGTTCATTGCCATGGCAATTAGCCAGCGATGAACTGATCCATATGTCAGCTAAGTAGGTGTTCTGTATCCATAATTAGATAGAGACAACTGCATATGTGGCTCAGTGTGTGCTTTATTTATCCAATTGTTACAGTTAATTTATTTTCTCTGCTGCGCGGTACATTAATTCTAAAATATGAGCACCGGTAAAATCTCTTGCCCAGTATTCAATCTTTAATGAATTCAAGCACCCTCCCCAAGTTTAACATTGGGACTGACAAATCTGCAGATGTCTTGTCTAATAAAGTCTGTACTAATATATGCATTGTCCTCAAATTCAGTATTTGTACAAACAAAATATAAGTTTAAATCTGTCAAGCTGTATGTGTACATTTGGTTTTCTGATGATGGTTGTGGCATTCTTTTTTCTGCAAATCAGATTCAAAGTGCATTATCTCTCCAAGACTTTTGTATGTTTCATATCTGTTGAATGGAACACGCATAATCTCTACGCTGCAAATACTGGTACTGAGCAGAATATGGGGGCGGTGCATAATATTTAACGTATTAGAATTTGGGCTTTCGGGAGGGGAGGAAAAGTAAAGTCAGAGGGGAAAAACATGTTTTCGTGGTACCTAAAAACACAGTCTACTGGTTTTGATTAGGAAATGCTGAGCTGTAACTGTTGACAAGGGAATCAAATATTTTAATTTAATCAAATATTTAAATTGTTAAACAATGGTTCTAGGTTTTTAAAAGTTGGGAAGTGCATTTATAATTTTGTTAGAAATCAGATTTAGAGTGGGTATGAGCTGTCCAACTATCAGTCAGTGATTATAACATCAGTATTGTGCTGAAACATACTACACACAAGGACATATGCACACACATGTATATGTGTGTATATACATATTCACATATATATACACATACACCATGTAGGAGTATTGCAGATAGATTAGCCTTGAAATATTCTTGCATTTATACTACAGTACATGTGTGGTGATGCACTCAGTCCTTCAGAGTATTATGGAGTATTACTTTGAAGAAACTCCTTGTGTTTGTGTTTGTAAATTAGTCACCAGTTTCGCCTCACCTGTTTAAAACCCAAACACACAGACGGAAGTCTGTTAGAATTGTGACACTCAGTGGGGTCCTATGGCAATCCAATAATGGGTCCCTGAAAATGGGAATTGAATTGAACTGAACAGTTAATATCAGAATTCTAGATCTAACAGTTAAATATGAGCTGCCTCCTGTTCCCTGAAGATATCCTTCATTGTGTCAACATATTTTCGATCAAGTTGGAAAGGATGATTAGGAGTCAGTTGGGATAGGAATATTAAATTAAAACAAAATTGGGCCAATCTTTACATTGTCATTTGAATGGTTGGGGAGCAGGCTTGAGAGGTCTATTTTGTTAAAAGTTCTCCCACCTCTGAAATTAATAAGGGCAGGAAATGATAAAATAGAATTTATTCTATTGGGGGAAAAAAATTCTAATTAACGTTTAAGGAAATGGGAAAATTGGGAGAAGAAAGACTAGTAAGGACAAGCAAAATATATCCTTTAAGTTATTGTCTTTAATTAGAATTGTTTTTGAAGTGTTTTATAATTTACTGTAAATGTTCCAACGATAAAGCTCCTAAATTTGTGTAGCTTTTATTAGTAAAGTGTTATGTTTCTTGCAGCATAACTGTGCTTGAAATTCTGTCCAGTTTACAGATACAGTCATTTCCTTGGATCTGTTGGCAGTTCAAATGTTAAATATTGTGGGTATCTAAATGCTGTTGCCTGCATAATTTAATCCTAGTGTCTCAGAAGAAAGGTTCCCTTCAAACAGCCTTTAATGAAAAAGCGTTCTATCAGAAATAGTCTGGTAGCTTAATTTATTTTTAATGTAGAGATCACTAGCTTGAGTTTCATAGCTGCATGCTGTTCACCTTAGCTCAGCTCTTTTGAGGGAGTTTGTATCTGACTAACTGCTTTCTGGAGTACTGCAGATTAGAAGTATAAGGTTGTTTAACTGCATTGGTTTAAGTTAGGTAAATATGAGGCAACGCTGGTTGTTGTGTGTTTAGGTGAATTTGTCCTCATTAACAGAAATTTGAAACTAGAATTGTAATCACTAATCTCACTTCTCAGTTGCTTTGTTTTCATTTGACCTATTCATACAAGTGGTCCAGTGTTTTTATTCCATTGATTTTTCTGCAGTACAATAGCAGGAGCCAACACACTGCCCCAGAAACAACCACCTCACATCTGTTTAACAAGATAAATCCAACTTCTTGGGTTAGTAAACTTCTGCTGGTCAGCAGATGCTTAGCAGGGTTATGCAGATGCTGCATTCTGAGTGCTGCAGTTTCTTTCAAATCTCCAGTGTGTGATTGAGTGTGCCCAGGCACTACATTCAACACAAGATGCAGCATGTGCTTGCATGTTTTTTTTTCGTTCATGGGATGTGAGAGTTGCCAGCAGGACCAGCATTTGTTGCCCATCCTGAGTTGCTCTTGTGAAGGTGATGGTGAGCCGACTTCTTGAACCATTGTGTGTGGCTTGGAGGGGAACTTGCAAGTGGTGATGTTCCCATGCGTCTGCTGCCCTTGTCTTTCTAGATGGTAGAGGTCACAGGTTTGGAAGCTGCTGTCGAAGGAACCTTGGCGAGTTGCTGCAGTGCACTTTGAAGATGGTATATACTGCTGCCATTGTGCCTTGAGGTGGTGGATAAGGCACCAATCAAGTGGACTGCTTTGTCCTGGATTCTGTCAAGCTTCTCGAGTGATGAACTGCACACATCCATGCAAGTGGAGAGTATTCCATCACACTCCTGACTTGTGTCTTGTAGATGGTGGATAGGCATTGGGGAGACAGGAGGTGAGTTACTCACAACAGGATTCCCAGCCTCTGACCTGCCCTTGTAGCCACAGTATTTATATGGCTGGTCCAGTTAAGATGCTGGTCAACGGTAACCCCCAGGACATTGATGGTAGGGGAATTCAGTGATGATAATACGTTGAAAGTCAAGGGGATGGTTAAATTCTTTCTTGTTGGAGATGGTCATTACCTGGCACTTGTGGGCACATATGTTACTTGTCACTTATCAGCCCAAGCTTGCATGCAGGCATGGATTCTTCATTATCTGAGGAGTTACAAATGGAACTGAACATCATACAATCATCAGTAACCATCCCTGCTTCTGACCTCATGATGGAGTGAAGGTCATTGATGAAGCAGCTGAAGATGGTTGAGCCCAGGACACTACCTTGAGGAACTCCCTGCAGCAGGGCTGAGATGATTGACCTCCAATAACCACAACCATCTTCCTTTGTGCTGGGTATGACTCAAACCATTGGAGAGTTCTCTCCCTGATTCCCTTTGACTTCAGTTTTGCTAGGGTTCCTTGATGCCACACTTGGTCAAATGCTATCTTGATGTCAAGGGCAGTCACTCTCACCTCACCTCCTAAATTAAGCTCTTTTGTCCACGTTTGGACCAAGGCTCTAATGAGGTCAGGCGCTGAGTGACCCTGGCAGAACACAAGCTGAGCATCTATGAGTAGGTTATTGGTGAGTTAAGTGCCCTTTGGTAGTACTGTCAACAGCACCTTCCATCACTTTACTGAGGATCGAGAGTAGACTGATGGGGCGGTAATTGGCTCGGTTGGATTGTCCTTTTTGTGTACAGGACATACCTGGGCAATTTTCCACATTGCTGGGTAGATACCAGTGTTGTAGCTGTACTGGAACAGCTTGGCTAGGAGCGCGGCTAGTTCTGGAGCACGTCTTCAATACTATTGCCGGAATGTTGTCATGGCCCATAGCCTTTGTAGTATCCAGTACTTTCAGTCGTTTCTTGATATCACGTGGAGTGAATTGAATTGGCTGAAGACTGGCATCTATGATGCTGGGGACTTAAGGAGGCTGAGACAGATCATCCACTCGGCATTTCTGGCTGAAAATTGTTGCAAATACTTCAACCTTTCCTTTTGCATTGATGATGGGGATATTTGTGGAGCCTCTTCCTCCAGTTAATTATTTAATTGTCCCCCACCATTCAACAGTGGATGTGGCAGGACTGCAGAGCTTTGATCTGATCCATTGGTTGTGGGATCACTTTGCTTCCGTTGAGCATGCATGTAGTTCTGTGCTGTAGCTTCACCAGGTTAGCACCTCATTTTGAGGTATGTCTGATGCTGTTCCTGGCATGCCCTCCTGCACTCATCATTGAGTCAATGTTGATACTGAATTGATGGTAATGGTAGAGTGAGGGTATGTCGGGCCATGAGATTACAGATTGAGGCTGAATACAATTATGCTGCTGCTGATGGTCCACAGTGCCTCATGGATGCCCAGTTTTGAGCTGCCAGGTCTGATCTGAATCTGTCCCATTTAGCATGGTGGTAGTGTCACACAACATGATGGAGGCTATCCTCAGTGTGAAGATGAGACTCTGTCTCCACAAGGACTATGCGGTGGTCATTCTTTCAATTCTGTCATGGGCAGATGCATCTGCGACAGATTGGTAAGGACGAGTCTAGTAGGTTTTTCCCTCTTGGTTCTATCACCACATGCCGCAGGCCTAGTCTGGCAGCGATGTCCTTTAGGACTCAGCCAGCTCGTTCAGTAGTGGTGCTACAGAGCAACTTTCGGTGATAGACATTGAAGTCCCCTGCCCAGAGCAGATTCTGTGCCCTTGCTACCCTCAGTGCTTCTTCCAAATGGTGTTCAACCTGGAGGATCACTGATCATCTGAGGGAGGGTGGTAGGTGAAAATCAGCAGGAGGTTTCCTTGTCCACATTTGATTTAATGCCATGAGACTTCATGGAGTCTGGAGTCAATATTGAGGACTCCCAGCCACTCACATCTGACTGTATGTACACCACTGTGCTGCCACCTCTGGTGCATCTGTCCTGCCGTTGGGACGGGCATACCCAGGGATGGTGATGGAGGAATCTGGAACATTGACTATAAGTTATGATGTGCTAAGTGTGACTATGTCAGGCTGTTGCTTAACTAGTTTGTGGGACAGCTCTCCAATTTTGGCACAAGTTCCCAGGTGTTAGTGAGGAGGACTTTGCTGGGTCGACTAGTCAGGGGGTGCCTTTGTCGTTTCCGGTGCCCAGCTCAATGCCAGGTGGTCCATCTGGTTTCATTCTTCAACATTTCTGTAGTTGTTTGGCACAACCGAGTGGCTTGCTAGGCCATTTCAGAGGGCAGTTCAGAGTCAATGACATTGCCATGTGTATAGAGTCACAGGTAGACCAAGCTGTGTTTGCATAATAGCACTCTGAGGTTTGAAGAAAATTGAAACCTGTCACTATGCAGATAATATAACCTGGTATGGAGGGAGCCAGACAACGTTGTTAATGCTGCTCACTCACAGATCAGGTAAGTGAAACAAAGACAGTGGAGAAGCCTGTGGCCTACAGTAACATGTCATCTCAGCTGGATGTCTATGTGCAGTAGCAAGCAGCTTGTAAATTTAAATATGATTTTTAAATCTGTCATTTCCAAGAGAAAAAAATCAAGGTTAATATGTTAAATGTGAGATTTTGATTCGCCCCATGAAGTATGAAAATTACACATGAATCGTAGATTCGAATCTTGTATATTATTTAAATTTCACTTTTTTGTAATTACTATGCTTTAAACAGGGTTCCTTCTGGGTGAAATAAAAGTTTCTGACTAATTGTTCTCAGGTCTCTGAAAGGAATCTTGGACCAAAGCCTCAGAAGCCTCGAAGTCTGCATGAGCGAATTCTGGAAGAGATCAAGTCGAAAAGAAAGCTTCGACCGGTGCACACAGCTGGTAGAAATAAGAACAAAGGTGAGTTTATAGTTGTTATCCTAAAGGTTACAGGAGTAAGCCATTAAGTCCCTCGGGCTTAAATAAAAACAAAAATGCTGGAAATACTCAGCAGATGTGGCAGCATCTGTGGAGAGAGAAGCAAAGTTAACGTTTCAGGTCAGTGACCTTTCATCAGAACTGGCAAAGGTTAGAAATGTAATAGATTTTAAGGAAATAAAGTGGGTTGGGGCAAAAGAGAACAAAAGGGAAGGTGTTAATAGGACAGAGGGTCACAGAGAATAAATGAAAAGGAGGTCATGGGGCAAAGAGTGTGTTAATAGTGTGGTGAAAGACAAAGCATAGTGCAGAGAGGGTGTTAAATGACTGAATAATGAAAATCCTAGTCAAAAGCACAAACATGAAAAAAACAGTGGGCAGGCACATGGTTAAAAAAAAATTGAATGATGAAACAAACTAAAATAAAATGAAATAAAAATAAAAAGTAAAACTAAAAGTAAAAAAGTGGGCAAGTCATGCTCTGAAATTATTGAATTCAATGTTCAGTCCGGTAGGTTGTAGTGTGCCTAATCGGTAAATGAGATGCTGTTCCTCGAGCTTCAGTTGATGTTCACTGGAACACTGCAGCAGGCCCAGGACAGAGATGTGGGCATGAGAGCGGGGTGGGAGCGGTGTTGAAATGGCAAGTGACAGGAAGCTCGGGGTCATGTTTTCGGACTGAGCAGAGATGTTCCACAAAGCAGTCACCCAATCTGCATTTGGTCTCCCCAGTGTAGAGGAAACCGCATTGTGAGTAGCGAATACAGTATACTAAATTGAAAGAAAGTAAATCACTGCTCCACCTGAAAGGAGTGTTTGGGTCCTTGGATAGTGAGGAGAGAGGAGGTAAAAGTGCAGGTATTACACCTCCTGCGGTTGCATGGGAAGATGCTGTGGGAAGGGGACGAGGTGTCGGGGTAATGGAGGAGTGGACCAGAGTGTCGCGGAGGGAACGATCCCTTTGGAATGTTGATTGGGGAGGGGAGGGGAAGATGCATTTGGTAGTGGCATCACGCTGGAGGTGGCGGAAATAGCGGAGGATGATTCTTTGGATCTGGTGGCTGGTGGGGTGGAAAGTGAGGACAAGGGGAACCCTGTCGTGGTTCTGGGAGGGAGGGGAAGGGGTGAGGGTAGAGGTGCGAGAAATGGGCGAGACACGGTTGAGGGCCCTGTCAGCCACAGTTGGGGGGAATCCTCGGTTGAGGAAAAAGGAAGAGATATCAAAAGCGCTATCGTGGAAGGTTGCATCATCAGAGCAGATGCGTCAGAGACGGAGAAATTTGGAGAATGGAATGGAGTCCTTATAGGAGGCAGGGTGTGAAGAAGTGTAGTCGAGGTAGCTGTGGGAGTCAGTGGGCTTATAATGAATATTAGTAGACAGCCTAACCCCAAGGATGGAGACCAAGAAGTCGAGGAAGGGGTGGGAAGTGTCACAGATAGACCATGTAAAGGTGAGAGAAGGGTGGAAATTGGAAGCAAAGTTTGATTAAGTTTTCCAGTTCGGGGCGGGAGCAGGAAATGGCACCAATACAGTCATCAATGTACTGGAAAAAGAGTTGGGGTAGGGGGCCTGAGTAGGACTGGAATAAGGAATGTTGGACATATCCCACAAAAAGACAAGCATAACAAGGACCTATGCGGTTACCCATAGCAACCCCTTTTACTTGAAGGAAATGAGTGGAGTTGAAGGAGAAGTTGTTCAATGTGAGAACAAGTTCAGCCAGGTGGAGGAGGGTGGTAGTGGATGGGGACTGGTTGGGCCTCTGTTCGAGGAAGAAGCGGAGAGCCCTCAAACTGTCCTGGTGGGGGATGTTCCTTGGGCTTGTTCTGCCATTTAGTGTGATCATGACTGATTTGCACCTCTACTTCATTTACCCACCTTTGAACCATGATACCCTTACCTAATAAAAATCTTCTGATCTCGATCTTGAAAATTTCAATTGACCCAGCATCCACAGTCTTTTGGGGAAGTATATACTTTGTGTGAAAATGTGCATCCTGATTTTATTCCTGCCATTCTAGTGCACGGTATGAGGATTGCTTTCAAAGCCCTCTCTGTCATATAATTTCATTACAAAGGAATATTGTCACAGAAAGCAAGCTAAGGAGATGAAATGATACCAGAGATGGAGTGCCCTCACCCACCATTATGCCATCACAGCCACTTAGCAATGATAGAGTTGAATAGCCTCTACAGGACTTGTTCAACAGGGATGTAGCAACAGAGACATCTGCTTCCAGGGCACCTGCCATCAACTTCCACTGTAAAGATGACACCACCAGCATCAGTCAAGGCCATTTCCTCTTCAACTATTCAAATTCCACCTTCTTCCAGCTTGGCTTAGTATCAGTATCAGCCATTTTCCTTCTCAATTATGTATTTTTAAAAAATGGTTCATGTGGTGTTCATCAGTCAGCACTTTTATCTCTTTCCCACTCACTAGTATCAGGATATAGTACCAACCATTCTATTATGTTTTACAGCTAAGCTTGACACAGCTGCCCAATTTCACATCCTTATTGCAGGTGTGATTGATAGGAGCCATATGGGCAGCAGGTTCCTGCTCCTTTCCTGACACCATTACTTGCTCCACCTCAGCTGTGCACTGTCAGTCACCTAGTGCTACCTCTTCAAACACAGTGTTAACATCCTCAGGGCTGAGTGTAGCTATACTGATGCCTACAAACATTGATGAGGTGAGGCACCGACTTGCTCAGCACCACTGTCAGTGCAGTCAGGCTGATCTTCCTGGCTGACACCACAGCCCCCACCCCACGAGACCCCTCCCGCCCTGACCTACCTTAAGCCTGGTTCCATCGCAACTCTTTGGTGTCTGGTGGCTGCAGCTACAGCAGCAGCTACCTCCTCCGCAATGGCGCTGCAACTGCCGGCTCCTGATTGGCCGGCAGCTCTGCAAGGCCAGGACTTTGAACAATGGAGTCCTGAACCCTACAGAAGGCCTGCCACTGTCAAGTTAAGTGCCTGATTGGCACTAAATTCGGCGGGCCTTCTGTAGAAGAGGCGATGCGGAGATCTCGACGTTGGTTTCCCCTGATGTCAAGTCCCCCACTGCCAGCATAAAATTCCATCCTGGAATTGAGAAAGAGGACAAGAGCATACTATAGACAAAAGTTGTTAGCCTTGTAGAGTAGCAGGAAACTTGGTTAAGTACAATTGGCTTAATGCATTTCTTTAATCAAGCCCCAGCTTGTGCCAATTCAATTATTTCTATCCCTAAACAAAATGATGCAATGAAAAAGGTTTATGAATTAAATCAGAATTTGGGGGGATTTGATCAAACAGTCAAAGCTTATTTTTTCTGTCTGTTAGAATTTACTTGTTTTTAAAATCTCAATTGTCCATGTGCAGCTGCAATCAAGCCCAGAACATATCACTGCTATATGTTCATGGTATAAAGTGACTTACCTCTACTTAACGTAATTGTCCTACTATTAAGTAGACCTAACCGCAATCATTGTAAATAAAGAAGGTGATTGGATTTAATTCAAAGCACCTTTAAAATTCTTTTCACTAAAGAGCAAAAAATGATGTAAAATCAGTCCTACATTTAGCAATGCTTTGTGCTAGCTTCAGTCAGCTAATTTGTTTACCTTCATGATATAAATTCATTGCCTTTGCAGAAGTGACCTTTGGATCATTGCCATGCCTTGTGCATGCTTGCTCTGATGAACTAAAGTCTACTTCATGCATAGATCTCTCAACTCCTGAGCCCATGGGAAGTACACAGCGGCCTAGACCCAGGGTACTACTTAAAGCCCCGACATTGGCTGAAATGGATGAAATGAACATTTCAGAGGTAGGAATATAGCCTAATCTACTTCAACTGAATGAGAACTGAACTGTTTCTAATCAATGTCAAGACTGATATATCTTTGGAGAAAGTTAAAGCCTGTACTGCAAGCAAGATACATTCCTGATGGCATAAACTATAAGACTGACTGCTATATGACTTTCCCTAGAACAGTGAGCATTCAGATTCATCAGCTGTTAACTTACTGTATACTGTGTAGCTGAGTAATGTAGACCAAGAAGGTTTTTCTTATTCTCAGGAAATGGGCATCATTGGCCATCCATAGTTTCCCTAGTGGCTTACTAGTCCAGAGTAGTTCAGAGGGCAGTTAAGAGTTAACCACGATGCTGTGGACCTAGAGTCACCTCTAGACCAGGATAAGGATGTCCATCCCTAGTGAATCATTTGGTTTTTCCAACAATCCAGCAGCTTCATGGTCACTTTAATCATTCCTATTTATTGTCATTTTTGATGGATATGCCAAGAATAGATGTAGGTGAATGTTTAAGATTGTAATGTAAAACTATTGGGCTGTATGGCACAGTAGCAATATCAGTTATGACTACCTGTATTTTTCACCATATTACTGAGAGATTGGTACTTCACGCTTAAAATGGTGGGAATTGTAATTATTCTTAAGAATAGATCAGCAATCATTTGGGCCTGTTTCACAGGGACAAGGTTAAATTGTACTCCATTGCTTTATTCTTTTAAATTAAAACAGGTTGCTGCTCATTTAGCCAGAGAATGTGAATTGCCACTAAGGCAGTTTGAGAATTTGAATTTAGCTTAGCAGTTCTTTATTTTCAGAATTTTTATCAGTGAAAGTTAACTCTTAACTTCCCTCTGAAGTGGACTAGTAAGCCACTCGGGCGAATATGGATGGGTAATAATGACAGCCTTGCCCGTGATGTCCATTTCCTGATCATTTATGAAAGTGCTATGTGCTAATTAATAAGTCCCACTGATTATAGTATTGTACATGCCAGGCTTTAGCCATCCCTTCACTATATCTAACCTTTAAAGGTCAGCTTCAGCCTACCCATGATTGTGAGCAAGCTAAAGATTTGAGTAACGCACATACTCGGAAATGTTAATGTTGTTGCATTATTTATTTTTAAAAGGAGGAAGAGTCACCAAGTGGAGAGATGCGAAGGGTTACCAGCTCCCCAGTTCCTCTAAAACGTGACCGCTCATTCTCAGAACGTGATCTCATCCAGTTACAGACCGAACTAGCTCTGTCACGATCCGAATCTGCTTATCTCTCATCAAAGGGCTGTGACGCGAAACTTAATTCAGAGACTGAGACTGTAACTGGAGCTACCTCTCTGTACAAAGGTGAGTTAATGTGATTTCGTCCTTTTTCCCCTTGAGACTGCTCACGAATTATGCAATGTTCCCATCAGCTGAGAGAACTAATAACCAGTGCTGCAAGCTTCTCCATGACTGCTGCTGTTGTGATTGCCTAGTGCAGCAATGCAGTTTGAGATTTTTCTCAGCCCCAGCAATACTGTTTAACATGCAGTGTAGTGCCCTGGCTGATAAATTGTGGAATTCTTCTAACCAACACTCAGAAGTTCCTGACAACCAGCCTGAGGACTCAAACTCATGACTTTCTGGTACAGTGCTAAATACTCAAATAGTTGACACAGGATTGGATAAAGCTTAGCAGGTCGGTACTTACTGACCGGTGAATAGAACCAGTGTGGCTCTGGGTTGTAGAAAAAAACAATCTTTACCTTGTGCCAAGTGAAGCACTGCTTTTCTTTTGAAGTTTTTACATTGATATTTTAATACCTGTAAATCCTATATTCTGTCTACTGCAAAAGCAAAATACTGCAGATGCTGGAAATCTGAAACAAAACCAGATAATGCTGGAAATACGCAGGTCTGTCAGCATCTGTGGAGAGAGAAACAGTTAATGTTTCAGGTCGATGACCTTTCATCAGAATTGGCAAAGGGTAAAAATGTAATTGGTTTAGAGCGAGTGAAAGGGGGGAGGAAGAACAAAAGGGAAGGTCTGTGATAGGGTGGAGGGCAGGAGAGATTAAATAACAAAAGCTTTCATGTTACAAAGCCAAGTAAAGGAACAAAAGATGTGTCTGGATGAGGTGTAAATGGCAGGAGGGCAGCTATCCAAACACAAAGGAAAGGGATTAAGAAAGAAATGGGGAGGGAGCAAAAAAAACCAGGAAAAAAATGAGGGCAGAGGTTATGATCTAAAATTAAGGGTCACTGACCCGAAAAGTTAACTCTGCTTCTCTTTTTACAGATGCTGCCAGACCTGCTGAGTGGTTCCAGCATTTCTTGTTTTTATTTCAGATTTCCAGCATCCGCAGTATTTTGCTTTTATTGAACCCAGTGACTAGTTTGGAAGAAGTAAAAAGATGAGGTGCCATTCCTTGGGATTGCGTTAAGCTTCATTGGAGCACTGTAGCAGGCCAAGGACAGAAAGGTCAGAGTGGGAGCAAAGTGGAGAATTAAACATGACAAGCGACTGGAAGCTCAGCATCGTACTTGCAATGCACAAAGCGGTCACCCAGTCTGTGTTTAGTCTCCCCAGTGTAGAGGAGACCACATTGTGAGCAGTGAATAAGGTATATGAAATTGAAAGAAGTACCAGTAAATCACTGTTTCACTTGGAAGGAGTGCTTGGGGCCCTGGACAGTGAGAAGGGGGGAGGTAAAAGGGCAGATGTTGTATCTCCTGCGCTTGCATGGAAAGGTGCCATAGGAAAGGGGGAGGGGCAGTGTTGGGGGTGACTGAGGAGTGGACCAGTGTGTCACGAAAGGACAGTCCCTATGGAATGCTGAAAGGGGAGGGGAGGGAAGATGTGTTTGGTGGCGGTATCACGCTGGAGGTGGCGGAAATGGCGGAGGATAATCTTCCAAATGTGGAGACTGGTGGGGTGAAAGGTGAGGACAAGAGGACCCCGATCAGGGTTCTGGGAATAAGGGTGAGAGCAGAAGTTCATGAAATAGGTCGGACACAGTTGAGGGCCCAATCAACCATGGTGGGGCGGGGGGGAAACGGATTCTTCGTTGAGGAAAAAGGAAAACGTATCGGAAGCGCTTGTCTGGAACCTTTTGCCATGTAATCTCTCCTGCCCTCTACCCTATCACAGACCTTCCCTTTTGTTCTTCTTCCCCACCTCCCTTTCACTTGCTCAAAACCTATTGCTTTCGAGCTTTTGGCAGTTCTGATGAAAGGCCATAGAGCTGAAATGTTAACTCTCTGTTTTTCACCACAGATTCTGCCTAATGACTGTTCTTATAAAGAATAATTACAAAAGCAAAATACTGCAGATGCTGGAAATCTGAAATAAAAACAGAAAATGCTGGAGTTATTCAGGTCTGGAAGCATCAGTGGAGAGAGAAACCCTTCATCAGAACTGGAAAAGTTAGAAATGTAGCAGGTTTTAAGCAAGTAAAGAGGAAGGGGGAGAACAAAAGGGAAGGTCTGTGATATAGTGGAGGGCAGGACAGATTCAATGGCAAAAGTGGGTGGTAATGGGGAAGGGGTGTTGCGGGTAATAGGTTTATACAGATGCTCAAGCAAAACAAACACACAGCTCCTAAAAGTTCACAGCTGCAATGAACAGTTCTTTGACTTCAACATGCTAGTTTTGATTTCAACACTTGCATCGCCTCAAGGAAGCAACTAGTAAAGTGCTTCATATGCATGAGCAGTGCTGATAAATGAAGTGATTAAGTCTCGAGTTGATCATTTTGGGGTGGATTTTCTTCTGTATAGGCATTTTGTCTTTAAACATTTTATTTATTGTAAATTCATGAAAATAAGCTGGTGTACGTCTGCAAGAAGCTTTTTTGGTATAGTGATCATCCTGTTTTGGTTTTGTGTATCTTAAAGGAGGAAAGAGAGGTTTAGGGAGGGAATTCCAGAGTTTGGGGCCTTGGCAGTTGACGGCACAGCTGCAAATTTCCTTCTAAATTTATCAATACATTCAGATAAAGAAGGAAAGACTTGCATTTATATAGCACCTTTCACTATCTCAGGATGTCCCAAAACACTTTATAGCCAATGAAGTACTTTCAAAGTGTAGTTGCTGTTGTGAGGCCGTAAGAGTTAAGCAGCTGGATCTCTTTCAGTCTGAATAATGGATCAACATCTTGTGAATGATGAGAGAACCTTGTACTTTAAAAAAAAAAAATATTTGGCCAGAAAATTGAGCTCGGAGGCCACAGCATAGTTTTTGTGTTCTATATATTGGTACCTAGCATTATGTAACAACTGGATAGGTCATAAAATCCTTTAAGGCGCATATTCAATAGCTTCTCTTTGCTCTGATTGCTCGGCTGGTTAAAGGGATGAGTAGCTGAACTATACAGCTCAAGAGTATTCTCGGATTTCTCCTCCCTATCCCAACTTTGGGACCCCAGGTTAGGAAAGAGAAAATCAGCCAAGGTTCACACCCTTAATTGCTATCCATGCAAACTCTGCTGGTAGTGTCAATGTTGGATGAGGACATATTGGACTTGGGTGTTAATCTTTCGTGGTTGATCTGACTCTGGATTTGCACATGAAAAATGACTATGTACAATAGGTATCAGAGGGCATCCACAAAGATGTCATCACATTCAAAGGAGAAGGGGGAGGGCAGAAGAGAAAATTGATGATAAAAAGGCTTTCATCTTGCTTTCTATTGTACCAAATTCCTACAAACACAATACTTGTTTATACTTTTAGGAGGAGAAAGTAAGGAGATGTGGCCAATGGATTCCCAGGCAGCTCGAAGCACTCGTTCTTGTTCGGTAGAGGGAGACAACCTCTACCCAGCAAAGGATATTCCAGAGACTGTTTTAACCTTTTCGAAACAACAGTGGTTGGTGAGTACTTGTTCTCACTTCTAGGCAAGCTTTGTGTTGACTACTTTTCACATTTTAAAGATTCAAAATATGTGCCCATATTCACACAGTCTGCCACTATTTCATTGCAAGAACAGTTGGTACGTTTAAGATCTGTTGTCTGTACTGGTTGTTTATTAATGGTGGCATTTGATTTGTAGAGGTAATGGGGCTTCATTTGAACTTTTGGTGATAGTGTAAACATGGAAATATTGGATAAGCCGTCCATTTATCCACTCTCCTGATTTTAATTACCATTAAAATAAATTATTGGCATCTTGAAGTGGTGTTACAGATTCCTGGACTGATTAGGAGGCATTTTGCAATGTCGATCTGCTAGGGTCTTCAAGATCACTGTCTTCTGTTTGCTCCATAACTTTGCCATTTGAAGAAGTCTAACCAGAGAGGAGGTCCATCCACAGACAAGGCCAGATCAGCACATTAACAATAGCCAAGAGGATGTTGTTGCGGAAAAACCTTTGCCGACTGCAAGAGTAGTACACAAGGCTGTCCCAGTGAAGACATGCATTTCCATGCCTGAGCCATCCACTTAGCGAACAACATGTGTAATATGCGCTTTCACCAATCTTATCCTTAGCATTACTTAACTGCTTTGACTCTTTTGATCTACTGGTACCTTAATCCCGACCATTAGAAGTAAACTCTAGACACACTTGAAATAAGTGAGATCAACTTATTGCCCTATAAGTGATCAATATATTTGCCCATTATGTTTTATCCCAGTGCTTTCTCGATAGATTATGATGTGTGTCTTCCTGAGCCTGTCCTAGTACTTCCAGGCTTTTCTGCCTGGCTGTTGGTTGGTGTGGGATTGATGCGTCCTGTACTATTTTATGCTGGGTCATGAAATGGCCCTACCACTGTACTACAATGTACCATATTTTGGTGGTTGATTTGGTCCTGCCCACATCTTCTGTCATTGAATGGGACTGGAGCAGCTGTGTTATCACCTTAAGAGACAGCAACTTGAGCTGTATCCATTCAAGCCATGCTACAGCTGATGAACAGGACTTCAGTGCAACTACTTTTCTGTGAAGGACCAGACCTCTGGGCACAATGACATTCCTGAAATGTTTTGTCAATCTAGACAAGGAAGCCTGCTGCAAATCTGAACCTAAGGCCACTCTTGCTGACCTGTACAGTCACGAGAGATATTACGACAAGAGCTTGCAAGTCATATGGTGCCTTTAATATAAGAAAATTTACCAAAGTGCGAAACAGTGGCAGAAAAAACAAACAAAATAAATTAAGGAAGAAAAATTAGGGGTGGCAACCAAAAACATAGATCAATGAGTCAGTTTTTTTAAGGAGGGGAGAGAGTTAGCAAGGTGAAAGGGATTAGGCAGAGTATGGGGTCAATGGAATTGAAGACGCTGCAGCAAAAATTAGTAAAAACAACAGGTTACTCAAAGGAGGTCAGAATCATGTGAAGAGAAACATAGGACTGAATGAGATTGCAGAGGTAAAGAAGGATTTGGCCTGGAGAGATTTGTACATTTATTACAAGGATTTTAAAGTTGAAGCATAGACAGGTAAGTGGGTTGTGGGCACAGGGGTCACAGAGGATAAAGACATAGTGCAAATAGGATGCAGACATTGGGTTGAATTTAATGGGGCCTTCTGGAGTGGGCTGGGAGACGGGGGGGGGCAAAAAATCGGGAGGAGGTCAGTGATTGGTGTGCCCATCGCCATCCCATTGTCATGGCAGTTTGCCAGGGGTGGGGAAGGTGGCGGACGGCCCTCACGCCCAGAGGCCAATTGAGGCCCTGAAGTGGCCAATTAAGGGTTTCTTCCTTTGCCAGTGGCATTTTACCAATGGCATGTAGGCCCTCCACCATGAGGGAAGACTGCCAGGTCTTGGTGATCTTCCTGCAGGTTCGGGTTGAAAAGGCCCTCCTGATCGGGCACTCTGCAGCCCATGGAGGGCCCCCTGGTGGCACTGGCCACCTCTACGGCAACACCTCCCTGCATTCACCAACCAGCGCCCCCCTCCCAACTCCACCATTGCCAGGATCTGGCTCCGGTCACTCCCAACCCCATTTACCTTGGTCCGAGGCGGCATCCATGCTGCTTCTCCGATTGGGTGCAGTCCCAGCAGTGGTGACGGCTTCCAGAGGCACTGTTGAGACTGAAGAGCTGCCAGCCCAGATTTGCCGGCAGCTCTTGAAGGCCGGCTCCCATCTTCTAATGGGACAGGAGCCCTGGCACCAGACAGTGAATTGCCTGAGCGCCAAAAGATGCGGTGGGGGTCCCTCAAACGGCTGAGGCAGGGTTGCACCCAACTTTCCGGCTCAACTGGGATTCTGCCGCACCAACAAAATTCAGCCCATTGGATTTTCATAAAAGTTGCAATTTGTAAAAGGCAGAACTTAGGAGTTTCAGTATACAGTTATACCCCAGGAGTAGACTGAAATCAGTAGTTTACTTTCAGTGGATTATTTCTGAAAATGACATTCTTTTATTCCCATAATCATTTATCATGAGACGCACCTGTAGAATTAGGCCAATCCACAGAGGTTTCAATTTCCCTTTATTTTGGAGCAGATCTTTCTTTTCATCTCCTGTGCCATTGGTCTTTTCAGGCACAAGACCACCAACTGTCCACTCCCGCAACTGCCTATCAGAATGATGTCAGTCTCTACCACCATTTTCTGCTGTGTAGTTATTTACCATTTTCTACAATGTCTGCTTGTTTGAAAGTTTCTGTTCATTTTTAAGCTTTGCCACCCTAACTTCACATTGAACTTGCCAGATGTTACATCACTACCTCTGAATATGGCAAGTGTGTACTGAGAGCACAGAGCTGTCTCATGTAGTTTCAGGTCCCCGTCAGACAAACTTTTCTCATTTTAGAAATTATTTGCGTAAACCCATAAAATGAGTGAACCAGAAGCAGCATGAGATTCACTCGTTCATTTAAAAAGTAAACTTTTGGGTGACATGGCCCCAATAGCTTTCAGACCCTTTAGTCTTGTGAGTTGTATACCCAATGCTTTCTGTTTCTGTAAACCATGGTGTATCTTCTTTATGAATTCTAGATAGGTTAGTAAGGGGAGTATGTAATATTTTTCTTTGCAGGAGGAATTCTGTCATCCTGTGGAGAGCCTGGCACTAACTGTAGAGGAAGTTATCAATGTCCGGAAAGTCTTGGTCAAAGCTGAAATGGAAAAGTTTCTGCAAAGCAAAGATCTCTACAACAACCTGAAAAAGGGAAAGGTATGTGTGTTGTGCACTTTTCACAGTTCTATAATGACGTTGTTTATTATTCAATCCCCATTGGCTTTTTTTTTTCTCTCTCCTTTCTGCCAAACCATTCTCCCAAACCATTTATTCACCACCTCTAGTGGTTTAGGACCAGGGCAGGTGGCCTTCTCTGCAGCTTCGCACATCAATTTTGTGTCTTGCCCTTGCCAATCATTGATACTCATCTCAATCATAAGTGACACAGGCAGTGTGCCAGCATTTCCTGAGGCTGTAAGTACAAGTTAGAAACCTGGTTAACGTGTACACTGGAGCAACATCTATTGAGCTTAAAACTGCAATTATTACTGAAAATGAGGAGAGGGAGTCTTAAATTGACTTGAGACTTTGTTCTTTGCAGTTTCCAAACTATGAACAATAATCTTGTGCTAAACAACTGCTCTGCAATTACCAGCAAACTGGACTAATTCTCTCGCTCAGCCGCATCGGAAAGTATATCCATTGCAAACAGTGAGGATTGTATTCATTTGGATGTGAATTTGAAACTTTTATTCTCACTGTACCTCCCTAGATTTCTGCGTTCTCAGCTTGTTTAACTTTCAAAACATGGCGCCGATTCGCATGCCCAAACAAACAAGGTGCAAAATGCATTGTTTACCACAGGGACACTTCCAATCTGGATCCAGTGATGACATTGCAGACACATCTGGGAATATATTTAGCTTTCTGTATAAAATTATTTTGCTGGAGAAATTTGGAAGTTAGTATTGTAATAGAACAGAATTTATCTTTATGTAAGTGGAAAATAGGCCCCCAGTTCTTAAAATTTTCCAGAGTCGTCACTTAGTATGAGTTTATTTGTAGTTGGGAGTTCAAAAAAGTAAAAGTATTAAATACTTCACATCAAAATGCTATGTTTTCCTCTTTCTTCCCCTTGCCCACTCTGGCCTCTCCTGCAGTCCTAGTTTATCTGCTTCACACTTTAGGGTCACAAATGAAAATGGTAAACAATACTGAAACCAAAGTCCTGTTATTTTATTGATATATTGCAGTATGTTAAATCTTTTTGGTTTAGAGGCTCTGACATCTTACCTTTGATCTTTACCATGCAGGTTTGCTGCTGCTGTAAAGTGAAGTTCCCCTTGTTCTCGTGGCCCTCTGCTTGTCTGTTTTGTAAAAGGTAACTTGACTAACAAAAACAGTTTTCCTCTTTAATTTTTTTTAACTGCAGACATACTAGTTAACAATTCCATCAAAATGTCTAAATGTACTGTCAGTGTTCCAGTTAATCCACCAGGTCATTCAGGACCAAGGCTATCCTGGAAAGAAGGGAACGGACAGACTCATTCCCCTCCTTTATTTAGGGAAACAAGTTGAGCAGTGTATTTTACGGGAAACCTTTGTGGGTTACACAAAAGCAAAAGCACAGTCACGCCCCAGAAAGATTTTTGATTTCATTGATTTTAGCAAAACATCTTAGAAAAAATATTCCAGACCTTAACTGCAAGATATATGCTTTATTTTAAAATTTTACAGGCATTAAACATCTTTAGCAGTTGAGGCTGTTTCTCCATGTTAAAGGTGTTCTATAAATGCTAATCGTTCTTATGAAATTTGAGTACAGCTTAATAGATGAAGACACTACGTTAATGTATATTTGTGGATTGAATTATTTTTAAGTACAGTCTAAAGAATCTAATGCTAGAACTTTCCAAATGTTTGTCAAATAACTGCAGAGTAAAGATGTCCTCTTTTAATTTCAACTCTCAGCACTTTTGAGCTGAGCATGTTGACCGCAGACTTAGAGCAAACTTGACAAGATTATTACAAGAAATACGTGAAAAATAGCCCAACTATCTGTGCTATCATTTCATAAATATTATTAGTTTAGATAATGTATTTTCTAGTACTTTTAACAAACTTTTCATTGATTTAAAAGTGCATCTGTTTTCTTTCTCTTCAGATCTGTCTGTGGTTCTTGCAGTTTAAAGGTAAGAGCTGTTGCAAAAGTTACTTGATAAAAAAATTCCATTAACACTTTACCATATAAATCTGATCCATGAAATCTTGATGCACCTATTTTCCGATGAATTCCTTCTGCTTCAACAATGTGTGGCACTTTATAGATTGGTGTTAGACACTGCAATATCTATGTGGAATAAACAGACCTAAACTAATGGGAAAAGAGAATAAACAGTGTACCCCCAAAACAGGAGCAGTATATCTCCTGATCCAGGTGGCACTGGGTAAGGATCACTACTTGGTTATCTAATCATCATTGTGCAGATCCCAGGGACAGTAAACGTTTGTTCATGCACAAAGTATAGCAAGCGCCATTTCCCTGAACAATGGTCCTGATTAGGAAGTAAGTAATAATCATGTTTTTGTTGTGTAGTGAGAGTGCAGAGGTCTAGGCATTAGGCAGCCCCAAGCCTTCATAAAGAGTCAACAATCAATTTCAAAGTAACATGGACAGGAGTATGAGTTGATTTAATACATCAAAGACATTATTCATTCCAGCTGCTTCAGAACTACTGATTGTAGCAGTAAACAAGATCCTCCATGCTGACTGGCTAATTGGTGCTTATGGAGTGGTTTTTAAAATTTGTATTTGCATCTGTATCTATCCAGGATAATTCTCCCTCCTTCCTTACACAACTGGCAGCAACAGGAGGATGATCAGATTCCTGACATCCCTCAACACATTGACACTCATTAATAGTGCATTTGATTGGTTGGAAGTGGTAGACTGATTTGCAATCAATGTTTACTAGTAGAAAGTCGAAGTTTGACATTTTGGACAAATTGTTATAAAAGGTTTGCAAATGCGAATATGACAAAGGAAGAGTCATTGCTTTCATTGGGCAGACGTAATAAAAGAGAATAAAATTTATTTGGCTATCTTGCTCAGTTTTTGGTTGAGGCTTGTTTGAACTGAAATATAATTCTAGAATAGAAGAAAGGGGTTTTTATAATGTGCTTCTGAAAAAGAATTTGCATTTATAAATTGATTAAAATTTATAGTTGTGTGACAAATGTAGCACAATAGGGACAATTGGTGCAGCAGTCTAACGATTTTGCAGGTGATGTGCCTTTTAACGGGCATAGCCCTAAAATCAGAAAAGCTAAATTAGAGACAGTCCTCATACAGCGTATGTTAGCAAACTCTTGGCATTGTTCTAATATATACAAAGTGCCATCATGTCCCCACATACACTCCTTACACAGAAATTGCTTGAGCAGCTGCTGTTATAGGCCAAATTGGTTTAGGCAACTTTTCTGTCCTTCCTAACCGATTAGACAAGACTGAACTTCATTGAATATTCTGTTTGGTTTTCATATAAAATCACTCTTTTATAAGTACCCAAGATCTCAGCTGAACATTTTTCTTCTCTTACGACCACCACAAATGCTGAGTATGTGGAGGTTAATGGAAACAGTGCCATGCCTATAATAGAACTATGAAAAGTAACTACTTTTTTCTACAGATGAAGATTCCCTCCAAGAAATTTGCCCATATACCGGTTTACACTGTGGGTTTTGAGCATATCCAGGGAACCAGTAAGACAAAAACAGCTCGGACCAAAGGATGTTTCCAATCTCAGTAAGTATCTGGAATAGCTGCTAAAATGGATGTCTAAGATTTCCTTAGATTGAACTTCATTTTATTGAGGTATTAAGTAAATAACTGTAACAACAATGCATTTAATGTTTTAGCACAGTTGCCAGCACTAAGGCAGATGATGCTATGTAGGTAGGTGGAAGTAGATGATCTTGGGGATGGATTAGACATGGGATTTGAAACTCCGCTTGGAGTCACAGAGGTTGCTCACCATTGGCTTTAAGCTGAATAAGCAGTTTGTGTAGATGGTTTCACTTAACGCTGTAGTATGTAACATCAGACAATGTCAATATATTTCATACCATTCATATGGATGATATCTGCACTGCAGGACCTGTGGTTGTAATGCAGTTGCTGCAAATTTAATTTCATACTAAACCACAGTTAATTAATGGAAAATAACTGCTTTATAAGAATCTGCATAATTTTTAGAACGTGCAGGATGCTACAGTAACTGTACAGAATTTTAATTATTTCTGGTTCTATTTTGAAAAGTGCATATAATATATTGTTCCAGCAGTTTTGTCAGTGGGCCTCTGGATGAAAGAGTCTACCATTGGAAAAAGTGGAAATAGAACAAACTGCGTAAAGTTATTTTGTGAAATAACAGTAATAATGTCCCGTGTGATACCAGCAATTAAAGATAGAGTGTAGGCCAAACTCATGCAAAACTTGCTCCATGGAAGTGGAGAATCTGCAGTGCTTGCTAATGAAGTTTCCTTATCACAGAGATAGTCTTAGAACTGAGAGTTTTCCAATAATAGAACTGTGCAATATGGAGAAAGGCTACAACACAATAAAAATATCAGAGTTAACAACTTCAAAATGTTCTAGGGTGCTTCTCAGAAGGCATATGGAAAATATAGATGGAGCCAAGAAAGAACTTCAGAGGCATGACCAAAAACTTGGAGTTTTTTTTTGAAAGGAGAACTTGGTAGAAAGGCAGAGAGTTTTAAGAAAAGAACAGGACCTAGGCAATTGAAGGTGCTGTTGCCAATGATATGGCAAGGAGGATGTACAAAAGAGGTGGGAGTCAGTGGAACAAAAGGTTCGAGGGGGTTAATATAGGACTAGAGGAGAACACAAAGATGGGGCAAAATCATGGAAGGTTTAAAAGATGATAAATTTGAGGCTGTAGGACAGGGTGTCATTGTAGGTCAGTGGGGACAGTGCAGGATATGATATGTGCAACAGAGTTTTGACAGGTATTACTTAGCATATGGACATGGTGATCCAAGTTATATGATCTGCCTCGGTGGAATGATTTACTTTTAGATGTGCAGGAAATCTTGTTATTACATTAAACTTGAGAAAAGTTGAGAAAAATTCCCTGTGATCTAAGATGTTCTCTGGCCCATACATTTGTGAATAGGAAAAAGTAAAGAAAACAATCTGACTTTGCATGAAGCTATGAAAGAAGTCCTTTCCGGTCAGAATCTAGCAATGTTTATTTATTTTAGTTGATTGGAGGGGTGCATTACTGTTGAAGTTAATACTAAATACAAAGGTTTCTAGATACTATTCATCCCCTGGATCACGGTTCCTGCTCAAATATTGTAAGAAAAACCATAAATTTAACTCAAAAGCTTATAACCAAGAATAGCTAAAAGTTTGAGTTGTTACTAAAATATAGCATAGTTCTGATAGCTAGGCTTGGCAAGAGTATTAAAAGGTGTAAAGGACTCCAGTACTTTGACAAATAACCCCCTTTGGTCTTTATATTTTTTAGACTTTTGGTATTAGTAAGATGTCTTCCAAGCACTGTGGGTGGCGCAGTGGTTAGCACCGCAGCCTCACAGGTCCAGCGACCCGGGTTCAATTCTGGGTACTGCCTGCGTGGAGTTTGCAAGTTCTCCCTGTGTCTGCGTGGGTTTCCTCCGGGTGCTCCAGTTTCCTCCCACATGCCAAAGACTTGCAGGTTGATAGGTAAATTGGCCATTAGCAATTGCCCCTAGTATAGGTAGGTGGTAGGGAAATATAGGGACAGGTGGGGATGTGGTAGGAATATGGAATTAATGTAGGATCAGTATAAATGGGTGGTTGATGGTCGGCACAGACTCGGTAGGCCGAAGGGCCTGTTTCAGTGCTGTATCTCTAAACTAAACTAAGAGTGCTACTGTTAGGCACTTGGTTCTTCAAATCTTGATTTTGGTCCCTTTGTGTTTCAGGTCTCTCAGAAGTCTCAGTAATCGGTCAGTAGAACAGGAATTTCCGCACCTTTACACACATGGCTGTAGCTTCAAAGATGTTTGCGCTGAGTGTGCAAAATTTGTTGCTGATGTCATCAATTCAAGTAGAAAAAGCATGGATCTTCTGAATAATACCCCTATGAGGAAAGCCCAGTCTATGTATGCACGCTCAACAAGATCCTGAAGAAAGTAAGAACAAGAACTGATTTTGTTATAATCGCTACATGATGCCAGCCAAAGCTGTCCGCAGTCACGCTGCACGTGCTGATGTTAGTTCCTAAAAGAACAATATGCAGTGCTTCAAAGAAGTGCCCATGTCATCTGATCTCCAGAAAGCACGACAAATGTGGTGAGGATTAAAGACACAAATGAGTCGGGTTTAAGGAGGTCACGTGATAAAGGTTTAACATTTTCTCGGTAAAATGCTTTTCACGTTGATGCATGACTCACAGATACTGCAGAATCGAGGCACAAATGAGGACACTTCAAATGAGTTCACGGGCTTGGAGGTTTGACCTTTGATTTTTGAAATGTGGGTGAATTCTGAAAGTCCATCCATTGCTGGCAACAAGCTCTAAAAGCTGAGGGAGGTGGGGTGGGGGGACGGCATGATGTGCAGGGGCGGCAGAGATATACAGATTTTGAGAGTTTGAAACTCAGTCATCTTGACAGGGACAAGAGGCTAGGTCAGGTTGGAATGCACAAAATTGGAAATGTATTTTTTCACTCATTTCGAATGATTTCATTAAAATAATTTATTTTTCCTTTTTTTTCTTAGCTTTTGTTTGCTTGTTACAATCTCCTGCAAGCCTCACTATTAATCATTTTCCTATGCTTCCTTGCTACTGAAACAACTGCTGCTATTACATTGGAGACTTCATTATGGTCTGTACTGAGTACAAATTTTAAGGTTTTCAGGATGTTACGCATTCAAAACTCGTGTAACATCTCATTATATGCAACGGGTTCAACCACAGATTTTATTTTAATTGGATCCCATTGCAATTCTTGAATAAATGTCCTAGTATTGATCATCATTTCCTATCAACTTAGACACTGGGGATCACTATTTGTGTGTACTGTGTCATGGTTGTGCTTGAGGCTCATCACAATACAAAAAGCACCAAGAGCTCATTCTGTTTTAGTGCAGCCTAAGGTGATTTCTTATTCCTAGCTGAGTTGCGTCTCTTTGAAAATGGTGTAAGTCAAATAGCTTTGAATCTTACTCCCGTGATATCTGAAGTGAGATCAGGCAAGGCCAGTGGGAAGTCAAAGTGGAATTGGTCCTGTTACTTAATTTACCAGAGCTAATGGGCAGAAGAAATTTAACTTTCCTTTGGCTGCTGCAATGTCCATTGTGTACATATTGCTGTAGCACTTTCACTGCACTTAGTGGACATTGTTGTAGTAAGGAATCTTTTCAAAACACTGTCTTCTCATATTAGCAATGGCCTCATAAATCCACAGATATATTTGGACAAGCATATATCAGTGGTATCTGATATTAGTTATAAAAACTGGTGCATACATGATTTGTAACTATTGAAAAAGTATCGTAACATATCCATGTATTTTTAAATGGGACAGTTCCTCTTTAGGAATGTGTAGAACGCTAAGGCTGTACTGCCCTGTATATCTTCTCAGTACTTCGCTGGATCTTTTGTATTGATATTCCAGAGCTTCACAGGAGTGTGGAATGGACTCTAACATTGATGCTGAAAATAGAAAATATTTAGCTCAGAGTGTTACAAATTAAAACCTGAGAGGTTCAACTAATATGATAAACCTGAAGTTCCCGAGGGCTATTACAAAGTCTCTGATTCCAGAAATCACAGTACCAATGTCACACACAGTCCAAACTATTGGGGTTTGGTTCTTTTTCTTTTCTTTACATTCTGCATAGCTGATCCCCTTTTCGTTTGGCCAATTGTGTGTTTACCGCATTCAGGCAGCGTCACATAATGGGAAACGATGATGAGGCTATCGTGTTTGCAATGTTCTACCAGGATATTCACCATCTGTAATTTGCCTAAATGAACGACTAATGAAGAATGGAAACTCCAACCTGCGGGAGAAAATTAGACATTAAAATTACAAGCATAGCTGTTATGCAAACCTAGAATTATTTTAAAGCTCTGCCTTCTCGTGACTTGACTTTTTTAGTGACAGATACAGGAACAAAGAGTGAATAGGCTGTAGAATTCATTGATCTTAAACTTAAATGATTAAGAAGTAGGTTTCAATGAATGTGGAATATTGCATGTTTAACAGTTTATAAAGTTGCCTGATACTGGCAGTTGAGCTTTTCAGGGGCTGGATAATTGAATAGAGACTGTAAGAGTGCAATAGTGACTAAATCCAGTCAGGAACGTTTTAGTACAGCTGCAATATATACTGTTAAAAATGTATAAACATATAGGTCTGATGCAGCTACCAATCCTGTTGTTGATCCCACTCTAGCATAATGTTCCTTATTAACCGTTTTGCATGTTGAAGATGTTGAACGAAGGTGATCCAGTAAGACAGTGCATGATGGTAGAATTTAATGGGCTTGAAGGTTTCCTGATTGAGACTCATTGACAAGGTTACTGTGGCCACTCTCTGCTGGAAGCATTGCATGCAGTAGGGCAGCCACCAGCTAGTGCAATGGCAACTCAACAGAACATCACACCTTTTAAGGATACAGCTCTACAGGATAGGACCCACAGGCTGTCAATGAATATCCAAACTTTGATTTGAAGACCTCTCATATCTAGAGGTAAAACGGTTTAAGTCGTCAGACATGCAAATGTGTGCAATTCCCCATCCAGGTGTCCATTCAAAGCAATTACAGAAATCATATAGGCATGTGCTGTAGGTCAAAGTTATTAGCTTCTGGTTAAGACATTGCACTCCAGTGAAAAATTGTATCTAACCAAAGGAACTTATGAAGAAGGAAATCGGTGTTTCAATGCTAAAGATTTTCAGTATAAGCAATTATATTATCATTATCAATACAGTTTCCCTGGACTGAAGGGATGTGTGTTGTGTGTATAATGACTGGATTTCAGTCAAACAGCATGCTAAAAATATGAAAATAAATAAACATTTTATATAAGGCCTGCTGTCCAACATGGAATGTAAAATTTATTTGATATGTATATGTATGTATTTTTTCTTGTAAATATAAATTCTATTTACTGCAGGATTAAATAAAACTATTCAAACTGTCCAGAGACTTCTGTTGGTCAAGAATATTTGATAAATCAAAGTTATAAGAAAATATCTGGAAATGTAATTGATCACATGTTTGTGTCAAGTATGCAAATTTTTATGAACACATTTTTAAAAATGCAGAAATGTAATATTTTTAATATTCGATCATGCATTGCAGGATATGAAGGTTATTGTTGGGTGTTAAAAACATCAAAGGGGTTCTTTTGAAATATGAAGTGAGGGCAGGAGCCTGAATGTCAGTGTTTAATGCTGTTCACTTGTTTTCCATATATCCCAGCTATCAGAGTTTTACATTGACAGCTTTTTGAAGCCCCAAGCCACAACTCACTGCTCACAAAAGGCAGCATGGTCGGGTCTCTGTCCCCTTGATGCCATTCTTGTTACTTGAATTGAGCCTGGCCACTGCAGATAGGAATTCTGATAACAGGAATTCCCACCTACAGTATAAAGCAGCTTGAATCACTTCAGTTAGCAGCAGGATTCTGATAGGGGTGGAAAAAAACCAAAATGCTGGACATAGGTTAGGCATCATCTGTGGAGAGAGAAACAGAGTTAATGTTTCGGGTCGAATGACCTTTCATCAGAAGACCATCACCCTGAAACATTAACTCTGTTTCTCTCTCCACAGATGCTACTTGATCGACTGAGTATTTCCAGCATTTTCTGTGTTTATTTCAGATATTCAGCAACCACAGTATTCTGTTTTTGTATTTTCTCTTAGGGGTGTTGCTGAGGAGAAATCCCTTTCTGATTGGCAGGACGTTATGAGTGGAGTCCCGCAGGTGTCTGTGCTGGGACCTCAACTTTTTACAATTTATATCAATGACTTTAGTTGAGGGGAGCAATGGCATGGTATCTAAATTTGCAGATGACACAAAGATAGGAAAGTATGTTGTGAAGAGGACATAAGGAGCTTGCAGACCGATATAGATAGGTTGAGTGAGTGGAGTGGGCAAAAATCAGGCAGATGGAGTATAATGTGGAAAAATGTGAAGTTGTTCACTTTGGTAGGCAGAATAAAAAAGTATTACTTAAATGGAGAACGAATGCAGAATTTCAAGGTGCAGAGGGATCTAGGTGTTCTGGTGTATGAGTCACAAAAAATTAGTATGCAGGTACAGCAAGTAATGAAGAAGGCTAATAGAATGCTAGCCTTTATTACGACTGGAATTGAAAATAAAAGTAAGTTGTTATGCTTCAGTAATACAGGGCATTGGTGAGACCACATCTTGAATACTGTGTGCAGTTTTGGTCTCCTTATTTAAGGAAGGATGTGAATGTGTTGGAGGCAGTTCAGAGGAGGTTTACAAGATTGATACCTGGATTGAGCAGGTTGTCTTATGAGGAAAGGTTGGGCAGACTGGGCTTGTTTTTACTGGAGTTTCGAAGAGTGAGGGGAGACTTAATTGAAGTATATAAGATCCTGAACGGTCTTGACAAGGTGGATGTGGAGAGGATGTTTTCTCTTGTGGGTGAGTCCAGAACTAGGGCGTACTGTTTTAAAATTAGCGGTCGCCCTTTTAGGACAGAGATGAGGAGAAATTTTTCTCTCTCGGGGATGTGCGACTTTGGAATTCTCTGCCTCAGAAGGTGGTGGATGCGGGGTCATTGAATATTTTTAAGGCGGAGGTAGTTAGATTCTTAAGCAAGGTAATCAAGGATTATTGGGAGTAGATGGAAGTGTGGAATTCGAGTCAGAAACAGATCAGCCAACATCATATTGAATGGCAGAGCAGGCTCGAGGGGCCAAATGGCCTACTTTCGCGTCTAATTTATATGGTTATATGGCAAATGGAAAGGGAGCAATGGATAGGGGAAGGGGGAAAGGATTGGAAATAAAAAGGAGTGTTATGGGGAAATGAAAGTCAGAGGGAAGAGAGTAGAAGCTGGTAGTAGTGCTTTGAAGTGGGAAAGAAATTAGATTCCTACTATTAACTGAGAGGGAATGGGGAGGAAGTGTGCTGGGATTAACTCGAGAGAAGGAGCGAGAGATCGCCAGAATGACATGAACAAGGTGGAGGCAAGTGGGAGGCTAGTGCCATAAACTGAGAAGTGTGGGATGAAGGAGAACAGTGTCAGCATGAACTGAAGGGAGACCTGTGGGTGCCAGACTGAACTTGGGGTACAGCTAAGAGTGCCAACCAAGGGGAGACATGACTGCTAGCGCGAACCGAGGCAAAAGTGAGGAGCTCTAGCATGAAGTGGAAGAGTAAAGCACAACTCTACAACTGATTGGTACTAAGGAGTTAAGGCAGACATTGTTGACCATTTTAAGCCTAAGGATATAATGAAACAAACTTCTTCTTGACCTGAACCACAATATATATTTTTATGATCATTTCAGTGTTTTGTGTTCAGTGCTAATAACATAGAATTGATGGAAATCTAAGATGTTGGATCAAAACATCCAGAAATCATTGCATTTCGGCAATATTGGAGATGCCATGCCACTACAAGTAGATCTGTCCTTCAGTTTAGACTCTGACTGCCCTATACAGTATTGTGCACAGGAGTACTGTAGAGCAGGGATCCTTTGGTGTAGCTGGCAAGCTTGTGTGACAATTGAGTGTGACAGCAATGGTATTTATTCAGACCCTCCTTAGAGTACCTCTATACACTCTAGTTACAGTGCATTAATGTTTGATCAAAAGGTGCAGTTACATATGTGTGGACAAATCTGACCATAGAATTCCCAAAGTTATCATCATCTGCAAGCTGCAGTCTGGATATCGCAACAGGTGAGCAAGTGAAATCCTTTAAAGGCAAACCAACAGTCAGCATGAAATCTTGTGATATTAACCCCAACACCTAGAAAGTCATGGTCACCGACAGACTATTATGGCATAATGTCTTCCAGGTCTACTTAAATCAATTTGAGCCTTGCAATTGGCAAGATCTGGCTGCCATGTCCCTGCATTGAAAGGCAACTCGTGTGGCACTTCTGGGTTTCAGTGCGATATTTGCGCCCCCAGCAGCATGCCAGTAACAACTGAAACTCATTCATCAACTTGTTGGGAGACTCCATCAGGTTTTCGAGTGTCAAATGCTGTCACCATGGAATTGTTAAGTTCAAAAATACAAATATGATTTTGAATACAGTTCTGAAATTTTTTACATAATGTTGAATTAAACAATGCCGAAAAGCAGAATGTTCTAGTTAACCTTGCAAAGCTTTTAGCTTTCGTGACAAAAGTTTGTTATTGGGACAGAAACAGAGCTAGCTCATTCAGGAATGTTACAACACTGGTAATATCTGTTTACAGTTAATAATTCTTGTGATCAAAACATTTGATACAGTAATTCTGAAGAACAACAGAGCTATGTTTTTCCTGTATCATCTTCCCAATTCTTTTCTGACCTGTCCTTACTTCATGCTTTCTTTAATATGCATCTATTTATCTGAAATAATCCAGGTATACTTACTTGTAGAAGCAGTATACACAATTTCCTATTTATGAATGTTATCCATTTAACACACTATATATTCCAGCACCCAGAGCACAATTCCTGTTGTTTACTGTGGTCCTACTGCCGTTTTAACAGTCTTCAACCATCGCTTCACTACAACAGATTTACTGAAGCAATATTAGATTAGATTAGATTAGAGATACAGCACTGAAACAGGCCCTTCGGCCCACCGAGTCTGTGCCGAACATCAACCACCCATTTATACTAATCCTACACTAATCCCATATTCCTACCAAACATCCCCACCTGTCCCTATATTTCCCTACCACCTACCTATACTAGTGACAATTTATAATGGCCAATTTACCTATCAACCTGCAAGTCTTTTTGGCTTGTGGGAGGAAACCGGAGCACCCGGAGGAAACCCACGCAGACACAGGGAGAACTTGCAAACTCCACACAGGCAGTACCCGGAATCGAACCCGGGTCCCTGGAGCTGTGAGGCTGCGGTGCTAACCACTGCGCCACTGTGCTGTGAATGGAAGTTTTAAAAAAAATACAGGCCTTACTGCTAGTGAAAAATGAGTCTTCACAGATATATTTTAAATCTATTTTCCTACTACTTTACATAATTTGATTAATAGACATGTAATTTTGTTCCCCCAAAAATTTCTTTTGCTCTACTCCTATTGTAGGTTTGCAGTATTTCCTTAAGATCAAGTACCTTACTGAATTCTTCTTCATTCCTCATCACTAAAACTTCCTCCTTCCATGCACTATGGCTAACCTTGATACAGGCAGCAGCATAACTCAAGTCTGCCACCTGCACATCACATTCCACAGATACCACCCTTTCTCTTCCACCATGATTATCTCTAACTGTTAGATCTCCCAAGTAATGTCTGTGTTTGTTCCTATAGTGTCTCTTTGCTGTTCCCTCTCTTTCTGGTGTCTCATTACATTTTTACGGTGGGCAGCACTGATTTTCATCAATCCCTTTCTCTGATAGCTTCCTCTTTGATATATGCCTTTTACTTTTACAATCTATCCTATAGATTCCTGCTCACCTGTTCACACCCATACTTAACTATTCTCAACTGCCATTTTATAAAATAAAATCTTCATAGCTCTCCCCAACGAGGTACTTCCAAACCTTTGCTTCAACACTTGTAGACTAACTCCTGTAGATGTCCTCCTTCATTTAACATGATTTGGATTTCAGTTTTTGCAAGCTCTCTGCTGTCCCTTTTTGACTTGCCACTTGTTTAGAAATCTGTTTTATGAATAATCATATTCAAAAGATATGTATCGATCCCGAGTTAGATCAGGGAATCAAAATATGAAAAGACATTTTCACTAATCTCATCCTTTTAATTGTTTTGTTTTCTTCGTCCTTGTATCATCAAAATGATTAGATTCTAATGGTGACTAATTGAGGCCTTCTTTTGGGCCTCCTCATCTCGAGAGACAATGGATACGTGCCTGGAGGTGGTTAGTGGTTTGTGAAGCAGCGCCTGGAGTGGCTATAAAGGCCAATTCTAGAGTGACAGGCTCTTCCACAGCTGCTGCAGAGAAATTTGTTTGTCGGGGCTGTTGCAGTTGGCTCTCCCCTTGCGCCTCTCTTTTTTCCTGCCAACTACTAAGTCTCTTCGACTCGCCACATTTTAGCCCTGTCTTTATGGCTGCCCGCCAGCTCTGGCGAACGCTGGCAACTGACTCCCACGACTTGTGATCAATGTCACAGGATTTCATGTCGCGTTTGCAGACGTCTTTAAAGCGGAGACGTGGACGGCCGGTGGGTCTGATACCAGTGGCAAGCTCGCTGTACAATGTGTCTTTGGGGATCCTGCCATCTTCCATGCGGCTCACATGGCCAAGCCATCTCAAGCGCCACTGACTCAGTAGTGTGTATAAGCTGGGGATGTTGGCCGCCTCGAGGACTACTGTGTTGGAGATACGGTCCTGCCACCTGATGCCAAGTATTCTCCGGAGGCAGCGAAGATGGAATGAATTGAGACGTCGCTCTTGGCTGGCATACGTTGTCCAGGCCTCGCTGCCATAGAGCAAGGTACTGAGGAATTTATCAACCGTTTAGAACAAGGGGTCTGCAGTCCCCTAGGGGTCTGCGAAAAGATTTCCGGGATTTTTCAGTTGGTTTGTCTAGTTACGACCGAGGCAGGAGGAGTGCACTGTTTATTCTAGTCCCACTTCTCCACAGGTCACAACATATGTTTAAATTTTCCCACTTACCGATACAATCATATACTCTATTTTTCCCAGAATAAGACACACCAACCAGGTTCTTTTAACAAACAAGATTATCGGTTTATTATAAACCATGTTTTAACCAATAATGAAGTAAAACATACAACTTGAAATATTAAAGCCCCTTGCCCCTCACATACATACATACATACACACACACACATATTCATACACACTGGTTAACAAGGGAAAAAAACACTAAGGCTGAAAAGAAGGTATGGAAAGATGTCCTTTGATTTGGTTAGGCATTTCAAATGGGTATAGGCAGCTATCGCTAGGATTTTCCTAGATCATTTCTTTTCCGGTGATGTTGAAGATCAGTTTGGGCAGACTTTCCAAGAGAAACAGCTACAGAGGCTCCAAATACGTCTTACAGCAGGAATGCAGCAACAAGTTCCCACACGTTCGATGCAAAGTTCCTTCAAACATACAGGGTTTCTTCAAATACAGGAGGAATTAGGAAACTGCCACACTGTTTGCAGGGTTTTCAAGAGAGAACTGAGCTGGGTCTTCTTCTGGCAGGCAAAACTTAACTGTCTGTTATAATTCAAAGTGAAATTAAAAACCTTTCAGAAGTCAAGTCGCCTGACATATGTAAATCGTGGTCTGTCACTTCTTTCTAAGCATCTCCCCAAGTCAAAAACACCCCCTGCTGGGTAATTATCCACAGACCAGGTGTCTTCCAGTAAAACCTGCTTACTAGCCAAATCCAGGAACTTTCTAGTAATTTTTTTTTTAAAACACAAAATTCAGAAATCTCTTTAAAATTTCTGATGAATCAGTGTCCATAATTCAAAGACAAGTCCTTAACATATTTTACAAAACAAATAGAAGCAATCTCGTAACAGTCTTAACCATCAGTTGTCTCCCTGTAGATTGGAATAGTCTCAGCGATACGAAGACTCGTCAGTTCAGGTTCTAATTGTTGGACACATGTTGTATGTTAGACAACTCCCTTTGCGTGGCACTGACTTTTACAGCTGTGTTTGTCCCAGCAGTTTTTTTTGATCCAGCCCTATTCACTTTCACATTCATAAACCACTCACCACTTTTAACTCTTAAATAAAATAGTGGGAGTTATAACTTCTCTTCCAGGGGATTAAAACCTGAGGTGGGGGCAGGAAAACCTGGGAGTTAATCTGGCGTTGCATGGGCTGAAGTAGTGCAAACATTTCTTTCAACCCTTTTCTTTTGCCTGCTGCAGAGCCCCTGTGTCGATTGGAATCCACTCGTGCTTTGGAAAAGAGACTGATTTTTCCCTAAATAAGCTGGTGTTTGAGAAGAGGAGGGGTGCATGTTCTATGTGGCATTGGATGCGGGGAAGGGAGGAAGTGGGTGGAAAGAAAGACTTTCCAGTCTCTAGCCCTGTTGCAGGGCCATAATAATCAGAATTCATTGTGATTCTCTCCTTCATTGCTTTTAGCCTGAGTTAATAAAATAGCTGAAGGCGTAATCATGATTTTCCTCATATCCCTGACTTGGAGCTTTATATTTTGGCCATGTGCTTCTCTGATCGATGAATAGGCTTTAATCTGAGCAATAAAAAAATAGTGTGGATGCTGGAAATCTGAAATAAAAACAAAAGTGTTGGAAGTACTCAGCATGTCTGGCAACTGTGTTTCTCTCTCCACAGTTGCTAATGTTTCAGGTCTGTGACCTTTCATCAGAACTGGTCGTGACCTGAAACTTTAACTCTCTCTCTCTCTCTCCACAGATGTTGCCAGACCTGCTGAGTATTTCCAGCACTTTCTGTTTTGATTTAATCTGAGCAGTTGCGCCCTGTGAGTCAATACCGCTGGCTATTTGGGAAGGAGTTGGGGAGGTGGAAAAAGGAGGACTGCCTTTCTCACTAAAGGCTTTTTGGCGATGAAGTCAGGTGGGTAAAGTCGCTCAGGGCTGTTTATTTCTCCATTTCTCTCGTGCCGTCTGCTTCCGCCATTACTTGCACTGATAATTCAAGTCAATGGCTTTCATTGCTGTGTTAAGGTGTTATTGAAATAAGAGGAAAGTTCTGTTTCTGAAATGGAGAACATGGACTTGGAATTTTTGTCCAGCCCAAACAAGTGTGCACGGAATGAGCCTGTAGTGAGCACTGCACTTGTTGCTCCAGTTCATTTCCTGTCAAGTAAACGGTTAGTAAATGGGTGCATAATTTAGGACTGAATAAATTTTACTTTATGTAAGGTGTAAAACAGCTCTTTCAGTGGGAGTAGGAAAAATGACAAAGAATAGGAAAAATGACAATGAATAGGAAAAATCATAAATGCACACAATGAATACTAGATATGGATAAATTTTTTATGTGACCATCAGCTTCGAAGCAACACAACCCACAGAGCGAAGATACAGAATTTCTCAAGTTCAACATTGAGTTGAATAACATCGAGGTGGCGGCAGGGTGAGTAAAAAAAGAACATAAACGCAGCATTAACCTCATAAAGCAAATATGAAGGCAGCTATATACATTTTGTTTTTATTTTACTGGAAATGGAGATATACCTCAACCGCAGTGTGCAATGTATGCACAAATGGGCTGAATTTAGTGAGCATATCGCGGGTCCCGGGCGGACCCTGGAAATGTAGGTCATTCCTGCTAGTCACGTGGGTGGCTGGCCCACCGCAATTACGCAGAGGGCGGCCACTTTACATAACGGAGGTGCGAGGCCCAACCAATCATGGAGCAGGATGTGAGGTGACGAACACGGCATCGAATGACTCTAGAGCAGGTGGTGTTGCCACATTTAAAGCCCTACCAGCCCTGCTTGCATTGCTGACTTGGACTGATTTGCTGCTTGGTGTTCACTGCTGAGTGCGGTATTGGAGTGACCCCTGGAGCCCCAGAGAAGCCGCAGTATGACAGAGGCAAAACTCATGGTTTAGCGATGGCTCCCTTGAGATTCTCCTCCAAGCTGCAAGGGAAAGGCGGAAGGTCCTCTTCCCCAGTGATGGCAAGAAAAGGCCCTCCTTTTTTTTTCATTCATTCATGGGATGTGGGCATTGCTGACCAGGCCACCATTCATTGTGCATCCCTAATTGCCCTTCAGCAGGTGCTGGTGACCTGCCATCTTGAATCGCTGCAGTTCATGTGGGGTAAGTACACTCACAGTGCTGTTAGGAAGGAAGTTCTAGGATTTTGACCCAGCAACAGTGAAGGAATGGTGATATAGTTCCAAGTCAGGATGGTGTGTGGCTTGGAGGAGAACATGCAGGTGGTGGTGTTCCCATGCGTTTGCTGCCCTTGTCCTTCTAGGTGGTAGAGGTCACAGGTTTGGATTGTGCTGTCTAAGGTGTGTTGGTGTAGTGCATCTTGTAGATGGTACATACTGCTGCCACTGTGTGTCAGTGGTGGAGGGAGTGAATGTTTGTGGACGGGGTGCCAATCAAGCGGGCTGCTTTGTCCTGAATGATGTCAAGCTTCTTGAGTGTTGTTGGAGTTGCACGCATCCAGGCTAGCGGAGAGTATTCCATCACACTCCTGACTTGTGCCTTGTAGATGGTGGTCAGGCTTTGAGGAGTCAGGAGATGAGGATTCCTAGCCTCTGACCTACTCTTATGGCCACGGTATTTATATGGCTACTCCAGTTCAGTTTCTGGTCAATGGTAATCCCCAGGATGTTGATAGTGGGGGTTTCAGCCATTGTAATGCCATTGAATGTCAAGAGGAGGTGGTTAGATTCTCTCTTGTTGGAGTTAGTCATTGTCTGGCACTTATGTGGCGCGAATGTTACTTGCCACTTATCAGCCCAAGCCTGAGTATTGTCCAGGTCTTGCTGCATTTCTACATGGATTGCTTCAGTATCTGAGGAGTCACGAATGGTGCTTAACATTGCAATCATCAGCGAACATCCTAATTTCTGACCTTGCGTTGAATTGAAGATCATTGATGAAGCAGCTGAAGATAGTTGGGCCGAGGACACTACCCTGAGGCACTCCTGCAGTAATTGTGATGTCCTAGAGCTCAAATGATTGACCTCCAACAACCACAACCATCTTTCTTTGTGCTAGGTATGACTCCAACCAGTGGAGGATTGTCCCCCGATTCCCCTTGACTCCAGTTTTGCTAGGGTTCCTTGATGCCATAATTGGTCAAATGCTGCCTTGATGTCAAGGGCAGTCACTCTCACCTCACCTCTTGAGTTCAGCTCTTTTGTCTATGTTTGGACCAAGGCTGTAATGAGGTCAGGAGCTGAGTGGCCCTAACGGAACCCAAACTGAGCAGGTTATTGCTAAGCAAGTGCCGCCTGATAGCGCTGTTGACGACACCGTCCATCGCTTTACCGATGATCGAGAGTAGACTGATGGGGCGGTAATTGGCCGGGTTGGGCTTGTCCTGCGTTTTGTGTACAGGACATACCTGAGCAATTTTCCACATTGCCAGGTAGATGCCAGTGATGTAGCTGTACTGCAACAGCTTGGCTAGGGGTACAGCAAGTTCTGGAGCACAGGTCTTCAGTACTATTGGCAGAACGATAATGCTGATCTCTCTGCAAAGTATGACTCTCTCTTTCCACCTACAGGACAAGAGGGCCCATAACAGGAGAGAGACGGCAGAGATATCCCAGATCATCAGCCTCCCTCTACAGCTGAGGAGGAGGCACTAGAATTAGCAGGGACCAAGGGCGGCTGCTCCATACCTGATGGAGGGACTGGAGTCTCTGCGCAAGAGAATGAGAATTGTCTTCCATCGACCTTGGCATGGGGGAAGACAGTGGCATAGTAGTAATGTCACTGGACTAGTAATCCAGAGACCCAGGTTAATACTCAAGGGACACTGGTTCAAATCCCACTGTGGCAGCTGGTGGAATTTAAATTTAACTAAATTCAATTAGTTCATAAAAATATGGAATTGAAAGCTAGTCTCAGTAATGGTGACCATGAAACTACCATTGATCGTCGTAAAATCCAACTGGTTCACTAATGTTCTTTAGGGCAAGAAATTTGCCATAATTACTTGGTCTGGCCTGCTTGTGACTCCAGATCTACAGTAATGTGGTTGATTCTCTAACTTCCCTCTGAAAAGGTTTAGCAAGCCATTCAGTTGTACAAAACCTGCTACACAAAAGTTGAAAAGGAATAAAACTGGATGGAAGACCCGGCATCGACCAAGGGCCCGGAAACAACAATGGAAAACCCAGCCCTGCCGACCCTGCAAAGTCCTCCTTACTAACATCTGGGGGCTTGTGTCAAAATTGGGAGAGCTGTCCCAAAGACTAGTCAAGCAACAGCCTGATCTAGTCATACTCACGGAAACATACCTTACAATTAACGGCCGTTAGTTTACTCTCGATTATTAGTAAAGTGATGGAAGGTGTCACCGACTGTGCTATCAAGCTCCACTTGAACAGCAACAACCTGCTCACTGATGCTCCAGACACTGTCTATGCAGAGATGACCCTGCCTTGGCAGCTGTGCCTTTGCTACTTCTCCCAGCAGGCTCCCTGATGGCCCTCAGTACCCACACTTGCTGATAGCTGACCTTCCCATCCAGCAGTATGGTCATCCAACCCAACAGTTTGGACACCCAATACAGCCACCCCAAAGCAAGTCCCCCCCCTTTCAGACCATCCAAGACACTGCTCAGCCGGCACTCCCACTCGCGACCACAATCTCCCCTTGCAGGGTGCATCACACTGTAGGCTGACAATGGCCTCACCTCCCCCATCTTCCCCTATGCAGGTCATGGCTGCCTACCTGTCGTGGCACTGAGGCCTCACCTTGGTGCCGCCAGCTTTGAATGGCCTGGAATCCAAAGGCACATGAGGGCCACCCATCGTCCACTTAATTCTAAGCCCTCCCCCCATCCATTGAATCTTGATGAATTAGATGCTAATGTATTAAAACTAAGTGTTCAGTAACTTAAATTGCATTCCTGTCGGGGCAGTATGCCAGCTTGACTTCCTGCCACTGACTAAATCCGGAATTGACATCACAATGTCGGATTTCCGGGCAGACACGTCTGACGCGATTCTCCGTCCCCCTGTGCCCCCATTCCTACTCCAAACAGCCGCATTAAATTCAGCCTGTACTGTCCAATGAATCTTTGAAACCGTCCAAATTACCAAGCAAGAATTATGCAAGGACAAGCAATGTTTTTTTTAGCGAAAAGCTAAGGAACAGGTTAGTACTCAAGCAGTAATTAAATCTGCAAGTACCACTGATAAAAAGCTTGGAACCTCAACCTATATAGTGGCGCAGAAAATTGCTGAAGCAAAAGAATTACATATGATTGCTGAGAAGCTATAACACTGTGTACCACTGAAATTGTAAGGGAAAGATTTGGAGAGCGGAAGGCTGAGGAACTGGAAAAAATACCGATTTTAAATAACACTGTCAACGCCAGATTTATTTAATGTCAGAAGACAGTTTTGCAGTGAGTTGATTGAGTGCATGACAATGAATTGTTCCACAACTCAAATCCACAGGCATTTCAAAAATGTCCCATTTCTTTGTCTCTGTTCGTTATGTGTGGAATAAGGAAATAAAAGACTGTTTTGCAAGGAACTCAAGACAACAAAGTCAGGCAATCTTTTAAAATTTTTGATGATTTCATGACATCAGCTGGAAAAATTGCATTGGGGTCTGCAATTTTAACTTGAAAGCATTCCGGTGTGCAAAAAACCAAAAGCAGCTGCACCTGATACTATTTGGACACATTGTTTTTTTACACTGAGAGGCACTTGCTGTGCGAGGTATTGAACCAGGTCTTCACAGTATTCTCAATATAGTAGTAACACTTAGAGAGTCATAATGGCACAGAAGGAGGCCATTTGGCCCATTAAGTCAATGCCAGCTCTCTGTAGAGCAATCCAATCACTCCCATTCCCCAGCTCTATCACTGTAGCCCTGTAAGTTTATTTCCCTCAAGTGCCCACCCAATTTCCTTTTGAAATCATTCATGATCTCCACTTCCACCATCCTCATAGGCAGTGAGTTACCATTCGCTACATAAAAAAGTTCTTCCTCATATCCCTGCTGCATCTCTTGCCCAAAACCTTAAATCTGTGTCCCCTACTCCTTAGGAACATAAGTAATAGGAACACGAGTAGGCCATTCAGCCTGTGGAGCCTGCTCAGCCATTCAAACAGATCATGGCTAATGATCTACCTACACCATTTTTCCTGCACTATCCCCATATCCTTTAATGTCGTTAGTATTCAGAAATCTAGCGATTTCTATCTTGAACATGCTCAATGATTGAACTTCCACAGCCTTCTGGGGTAGAGAATTCCACAGATTCACCACCCTCTAAGTAAAGAAATTCCTCCTCATCTCAGTCTTAAATAGCCTCCCTCTTATTCTAAGACTGTGTCCCCTGGTTCTAGATTCACCAGCCAGAGGAAACATCCTGTCCACATCTAACCTGTCACGCTCTAAGAATTTTGTAAGTTTCAATGAGATCACCTCTCATTCTTCAAAACCCTAGAGAATACAGGCCCAGTTTCTGCAATCTCTCCTCATAGGACAATTCCGCCATCCCAGGGATTAGTCTGGTGAACCTCATTGCACTCCCTCTATGCCAAGTATTTCCTTCCTTAGATAAGGAGACCAAAACTTCACACAATACTCCAGGTGTGGTCTCACCAAGTCTTTGTACCATTAGCTAATGGGAATAGCTTTTCTTTGTCTGACTTATCCAAACCTATCGGAATCTTGTACACCTCTATCAAATCTCCCCTCAATCTCCTTTGCTCCAAGAAGAACAACCCCAGCTTCTCCAACCTAACCTTATAGCTATATTTCCTCATCCCTGGAACCATTCTGGTAAATCTCCTCTGCACCCTCTCAAGGACCCTCACATCCTTCCTAGTGTGGTGACCAGAACTGGATGCAATACTCTAGTTGCGGCTGAGCCAGAGCTTTGAAAAAGTTCAGTGTAATCTCCCTGCTTTTGTACTCAATACCTCTATTTATGAACCCTAAGATCCCAACTCCTCTCTCAATATGTCCTGCCACCTTTAAAGATCTAGACACATGAACCCCCCACCCCCCACCCCCACCCCGGGTCCCCTTTGTACACTCTTTAGAACTGTACCATTTGGTCTATATTGCCTCTCCCTATCCCTTTTGCCTAAAAGCATCACCTTACATTTCTCTGTATTAAATTCCATCTGCCACTTTTCTGCCCATTCTGCTAGTCTATCTATGTCCTGTTGCAGTTGATTGGTATCATCCTCACTGTCTGCCACGACTCCAAGTTTGGTGTCATTGGCAAATTCTGAAATTTTACTCTGTATTCCAATATCAAAGTCATTTACATATATCCGTGGTCTTAGCGCTGTCTACCATCCTCCAGTCTGAAAAACCATTTACCATGACTCTCTGTTTTCTGTCCTTAAGCTATTTTTTTGTATCCAAGCTGACATCGGCCCTCCTGTTCCATGAGCCTCAATTTTGTTAATCAGCCTTTTATGTGGTACTTAGTCAAAGGCTTTGACAACATCCATTGCTTTTCCTTCAACCTTCTCTGTTACTTCATCAAAAAAAGCATGATCTGCCTTTTATCAATCTACGCTGGCTCTCCCTAATTAACTCAAACTTCTCCAAGTGCCTAGTGATTTTTTCCCTGATTAATTTTTTCTAAAACCTTACCCACTACAGATGTTAAACTGATCAGCCTGTAGTTGCTAGGAATGTCCCTACACTCTTTCTGGAATAAAGGTGTCACATTTGCCACTCTCCAATCCTCAGGCTCATCCCCCATATCTAGGGAAGATTGGAAGACTATGGCAAGCTCTTCCACTATCTCCACTCCCACTTCTTTTTGCAATCTGGGATGCAAGCCATCCAGACCAGGCGACTTATCCACACTAAGCATAGCCAGCCTTTCCAGTGAATCCTACCTATCAATTTCCTCTTCATCCATTACCCATAACATCTCTGCTTCTACTGATATTTTGTCAGCATCCTCTTCCTTAGTAAACATCGATATAAAGTACTCATTAAGTATTCTAGCCCTGCCCTACGCCTCTAAGCATATATCACCCTCTTTGTTTCCAATACACCCCACCGCACCTACTACCCACTTACCATTTACATGCTGGTAGAAGGTTTTTGGGGTCCCTTTTATGTTACCTGTCATTCTATTCTCATATTCTCTTTTTGCCATTTGCATTTCCTCTTCACTTCCCCTCTCAACTTATTGTATTTGGCCTGGCTCTCACTTGAAGAATTTACCTGACATGCAGCATACACCCTTTTTTTGGTTTCATCATATTCTCCGTCTCCCTCATCCAAGGAGCCCTGGAATTGGTTCTCTTACCTTTTGCCCTTGTTAGAATGTAGATGAAATAGTGCCTCCTTAAAGATCACCCATTGTTCCATTACAGTTTATCCTGTCAATCTTTGGTTCCATTTTTTCCCTGGCTAGCTCCCCTCATCTCCCATGGAAGTTAGCCCTCTTCCAATTTAGAAGTTCTACCTTAGATTGTTCCTTGCTCTTCTCACATTAGTTAATTTTATTGAATCCAGAGTAACAAACTCCAGGTGTTTTGCTGTACTTTGTGTGGAAGTGGATGCAGAGCGCAATTCCATGCTCATGCATATATCTCAAGGTAGCATGTTACCCTGTATATTTCTTATCAGGGAACAGTACATACTTTCTTTGCTGATGAGAAATCTGAACTTGCCCAGGTGCTGAAGGATGACAAGTAACTGGCTAAAACGGTTTATCTTGCAGACATTTCACAGATAGTGAAATTAATAAGCTGAATAAAACTATACAAGGTGGAGAACACTTTTTTATCCGGCATGAAAGAATTGTCACATTCAAAAGGGAAACGGTGTTCTGAATCTTCCAGACTTTGAACATTTTCGGCAGTTTGTACATTTCTCAGGTCCCAACCCTGTTCCCCACAGCAGTGCCCCTCCCAATTAACAGGCTGCCTCTGAGATCATCATCCAGTTAGGAACGGCGAGCAGGTTGCGGAGGCAGGAAGGCAACTCAGCGCATGAGACTGCAAGACCAGCCAGCAGTCTTCACTGTGTATGCAGTGAAAGCACTGCTGGTGTGCATGGGACACGAGAGACCTGGAAAAAATGGAGGAGTGAAACAGCTGGAAGCAACAGCTGCCACCTCCTCACCACCAGCACTACTCCTTAACTAAGAACATAAGAAATAGGAACAGGAGTAGACCATACGGCCCATTCAGCATGCTCCGCCATTCAATATGATCATGGCTCCTTATATCCCTTGATTCACTGAGGCAACAAAAATCTGAATATCTCATATTTAAATATTTTTAATGATGGAGAATCCACAACCCTCTGGAGTATGGAATTCCAAAGATTCACAGCCCTTTGAGTGAAGAAATTGCTCCTCATCTCAGTCCTAAATGATCAGCCCCTTATCCTGAGACTGTGTTCTAGATTCCCCAACCAGGGGAAACAAACTCTCAGTGTCCACCCTGTCAAGCCCCTTCAGAATCTTGTATATTTCAATGAGATCACCTATGATTCTTCTAAACTCCAGAGAATATACTTGGACAATTTACTTAGACTCTCATCGGAGGACATTCCTCTCATCCCAGAGACCAACTAGCGAACCTTTGCTGTACTGCCTCCAAGGCAACTATGTCTTTCCTTAAATATGGAGACCAAATCTGCACACAGTACTCCAGTTGTGTTCTCACCAATGCCCTGTACAATTGTAGCAAGACGTCTTTATTCTTGTACTCCAATCCCCTTGCAGTAGAGGCCAACATGCCATTTGCCTTCCTAATTGCTTGCTTTACCTGCATGCTAACTTTCTGTGTTCCTTGTACAAGTACACCCAAGTCCCTCTGAACATCACCATTTACAAGTTTCATGCCATTTAAAAAATATTCTGCTTTTCTATTCTTACTACCAAAGAGAATAACCTTACACTTCCCTACATTATACTCCATCTGTCACTTTGATACCCACTCACTTAACCTGTCTATATCTCTTTGCAGCCTCTTTGTGTCCTTCTCACAGCTTGCATTTCCATCTAACTTTATATCGTCAGCAAACTGAGATACATTACTCTCAGTTTCTTCATCTATGTCATTAATATAGATTGTAAATCGCTGAAGTCCCAGCACTGATGCTCGTGGCACTCTACTAGTCACAGCCTGCTGTTATGACCAGGTCAGAAAGGTGTCTAGGGGTCCCTCTCAGCCTTCACCTGGTCTTACCGTAACAGGGTTTAATTTTAAACACACCGTGTTTTTAGCTCCCCCTTGGTGAATCCTTGTTCACTGCTTTCCAATTATAAGGCAAAAAAACCAGCACAAACATACTTTCTTAAGTTTAAAGAAGAAAAGTTTAAATTTATTAAACCTAAACTCTAATTCAGTTAATGCCTACGGATACACAACACGCCATGCTAGCATGCATATGCGATACACACGTGCAAATAGAGACAGAAAACAGAAGAAAAAAAAGTGGAAAAGTTTGAGGCAATATCTGAAGAGTTTCTGTTATGGTTTTTCGAGCTCACTGTACAGTCCTTGATTGTAGGTAGATCTTGCTTTTCACTGGGGCCCAGTATTCTTCTTAAACCTTGTTCGCTGTAGGAGACTTTTCTCTCTTGGGTTTCATGTTTCTTCAGTGCATTCAGAGGCTTGTGAGAAAGAGATGGGAGCAGACAGTAGAGATCTTCTCAGTCCAGCTGGAAACAGACACTCTCAGTTCAAACTGTTTGTACAATTCAGAAAACCCAAGGTTGCCAAGCAGGTTAGTCATGTAACTAAAACAAGAAATGCTGGATTTTTGTTTCAGATTTCCAGCATCCGCAGTATTTTGCTTTTATTATAGTCATGTAACTAACTGGTCTGACCATCTCTCGGATTGCATCATCTTAGCAGTTTCTGGAATGCTCCTCTTGCACACAATACCTGGTGATAAAGGTCCATTGTGGATTGAATGTGTCAGGAAATGGTCCTTTGTCCTTCCAATCACCATCTGTTAATATGCAAATGTCTTTTCCAGCCACAGCCGATCTGTTTAACAAGTCCTTTCTTCTCTCCAGTAACAATTTAAAATCAATATTCATGACAAAATTAAAATGCCTCATTCTTGGCAGGTGGAGCCTAGCATGACAACTTGAAAATGCCCCGTTTATCCCTAACCTTTGCTTCCTGTCTGTTGACCAATCCTCTATCCATGCTAATATATTACCCCAAACTCCATGAGCCTGTATCTTGTGTATTAACCTTTTGTGTGGCCCCTTATCAAATGCTTTTGGAAATCCAAGTTGTCATGAAAACGTGCTATGTCGAATGCTGATTTTTTAAATCCACCAGTTGGAAACCTGAATATTAAACTGGTGGAGATGAACCAATCAAACCTTGCAGGCTTCGAATTCAGCCTGCTGACCGTGACCACTGAGGCATATTCCCTGCTGCAGACTGTAGTGTTCAATGACTTACTTGATCTGTGTTAGTCTGTTCACCAATCGATGTTCACTATGCTTAATTACGCCTGAGGGTGGAGCTAGTGAGTTTGAAAAGTTTCTGGAAAGAACAGACAGAGACCCCCTTGAAGGAAATCAACCGCATTGCTGCCTCTCGGAGAACCACCGAATCAACCAACTACATCTTCAAATCGGAAGCCGATGAACCAACAAATCAGCCGACCACATCTTCAAACCACAAGCTGAAGAAGTACTGAATCAGCCATCCACGTCTTCAAACTGGAGGCCTCAGGACCACCAAAGTAAAGTCGCGCGACCACAGAATTCAGCCTGAAGCCAGCCAAGTCACCAACCTTCACAGACTGTAAATCCCTTTTATTTCTCTGGACTCTAATTTCACCAATCTATCCTTCCCCTCCTCACCTGATCATAACAAAGTATACTACATCTAATGGTTCCCTTTTATCTACCCTAATAGTTACATCCTCAAAAAACCTCTAATAAATTTCAAACATGATTTTCATTTTGTAAAACCATGTTGACTTTGCCAGATCATAGGATGATTTTCTAAGTGCATTGCTAAGACTTCCCTAATACTAGATTCCAGCACTTTCCTGATGATTGATGTCAGGCTAACTGGCCTGTAGTTACCTGTTTTCTCTCTCTCCTTTCTTGAAGAGCGGTGTTACACTTTCTAACTTTCAATCTGCTGGGACTGTTTTAGAATGTAGGGAATTTTGGAAAATCATAACTAGCGTATCTATTATCTCTCCAGCTACCTCTTTTAAACCCCTAGGATGCAGGCTATCGGGTACTCGGAATTTGTTGAATTTTAGTCATAGAATCATAGAATGGTTCAGCCTATCATGTCTGTGCTAGCTCTCAGAGCATCGCAACTAGTCCCACTACCCTGCTTTTTCCTTGTAGCCCAGCAAATCTTTTCTATTCAAATAATTATCCAATTCCCTTTTGAAAGCCACAAATGAATCTGTCTCCACCACACTCACAGGCAGTGCATTCCAGATCCTAACCACTCACTGCGTAAAAAAGTTTTTCCTCATGTCGCCTCTGGTTCTTTTGCCAATCGCTTCAAATCAGTGTCCTCTGGTTCTCAATCCTTCAATCAACAGGAACAATGCGCTTAGAAAACCATAGTATGATCAGGTAAAGTCAACATGGCTTTACAAAATGGAAATCATGTTTCCCCTACCTACTCGGTCCAAACCCCAGATGATTTTGTACACCCCGATCAAATCTCCTCTCAACCTTCTCCTCTAAGAACAACCCCAGCTTCTCCAATCTATCCTTGTAACTGAAGTCTCTCATCCCCGGAACAATTCTCACAAATATTTTCTGTACCCTCTCAAATGCCTTCACATCCTCTTAAAGTATGGTGCTCTGAAATGGACACAATACTCCCCCTTATGTTTCTCCAGCATTTTTTCTCTGCTGATATCAATTACCTTTATTTCCTCACTCTTATTAGCCACTAGGTTACCCTCTATTTCTGGTATGTAACCTGTGTCTTCTACTGAAGACAGACACAAAACATTTGTTCAATGTCTCTGTCATATAAATCTGTCATTTCCTCATTTTCCTTGATAATTTCTCCTGCTTCTGCCTCAAAGAACAAAGAACAGTACAGCACAGGAACAGGCCATTCGGCCCTCCAAGCCTGCGCCGATCTTGATGCCTGCCTAAACTAACACCTTCTGCACTTCCGGGGCCCATATCCCTCTATTCCCTTCCTATTCATATATTTGTCAAGATGTCTCTTAAACGTCGCTATCGTATCTGCTTCCACCACCTCCCCTGGCAGCAGGTTCCAGGCACTCACCACCCTCTGTGTAAAAAAACTTACCTCGCACATCCCCTCTAACCTTTGCCCCTCGCACCTTAAACCTATGTTCCCTAGTAACTGACTCTTCCACCCTGGGAAAAAGCTTCTGACTATCCACTCTGTCCATGCCACTCATAACTTTGTAAACCTCTATCATGTCGCCCCTCCACCTCCGTCGTTCCAGTGAAAACAATCCGAGTTTTTCCAACCTCTCCTCATAGCTAATGCCCTCCAGACCAGGCAACATCCTGGTAAACCTCCTCTGTACCCTCTCCAAAGCCTCCACGTCCTTCTGGTAGTGTGGCGACCAGAATTGCACGCAATATTCTAAGTGTGGCCTAACTAAGGTTCTGTACAGCTGCAACATGACTTGCCAATTTTTATACTCTATGCCCCGACCAATGAAGGCAAGCATGCCGTATGCCTTCTTGACTACCTTATCCACCTGCGTTGCCACTTTCAGTAACCTGTGGACCTGTACGCCCAGATCTCTCTGCCTGTCAATACTCCTAAGGGTTCTGCCATTTACTGTATACCTCCCACCTGCATTAGACCTTCCAAAATGCATTACCTCACATTTGTCCGGATTAAACTCCATCTGCCATTTCTCCACCCAAGTCTCCAACCGATCTATATCCTGCTGTATCCTCTGACAATCCTCATCATTATCCGCAACTCCACCAACCTTTGTGTCGTCCGCAAACTTACTAATCAGACCAGCTACATTTTCCTCCAAATCATTTATATATACTACAAACAGCAAAGGTCCCAGCACTGATCCCTGCGGAACACCAATAGTCACATCCCTCCATTCAGAAAAACACCCATCCACTGTTACCCTCTGTCTTCTATGACTGAGCCAGTTCTGTATCCATCTTGCCAGCTCACCTCTGATCCCATGTGACTTCACCTTTTGTACCAGTCTGCCATGAGGGACCTTGTCAAAGGCTTTACTAAAGTCCATATAGATAACATCCACTGCCCTTCCTTCATCAATCATCTTCCTCACTTCCTCAAAAAACCTACGTTGTTTACTTTAGCTACTCCTCTTTATAAGCTCACAATCTGTTTTTATATTATTGGCTAATGTTTAAAAAAATTTTCCTGCAGTCTCCAGGAGATTGGAAGGAAATTGCAAGCCTCTACCTGCAGAGAACCGCAGGCTTGCCAATTTGCATCTTAAGACAATAGATTTAATTATTTAATTTATTTGTCGGTGCTCTGACCGCGCTCTCTGCGTATGTCTCCTCTTACCCGACGAGTTGCAGACACATTGACGGTACCGTGTGATACCAGTAAAATCTCATTTACACTGAAAAATTGCTGCTAATTGGTTGCTGATGAGCATTAATTGCCATTACCGCACTGAGGCTGCCTCCAGGAAAAGCACGAGTAGGCAGGAACACATCAGGGAATCGGCACAACCCTTTTCTCCGCGATTTTCCCACATCACCTCCCTCCCCAACTCCAAACGTGCCTCTGAGTCCCTGAGAAAATTCCCCCTGTAAGTTTGGAAAGTTCTTGCCTGTGGGGAGACTGCGGATATGTTTGCACTCCTACATTCTTCCATTCAAGAAAAAATTGACTTTGACATTATCAAATTACAGCTGGTAGCGTATCTTGCTGGTCTATTCAACAAATTTAGTAGGTATTTTCCAGAACTCACAACAGAACAATTTGCTACACACTTGTGGGCTACAAACCCCTTTAGTGAGAATACCGAAGCTGAACTGACCTAATTGTTGCTCAGCACCAGCAACAAGTTTCACATTAATTAAACAACACTAATTATAAACATATATGCTTAATTGTATAACTACATTTTATAGAGAAAAAAGTACTTGTGTTGTGTTATAGAGGGTCCAGAATTTAACATAGAGCCTTGGAAAAAGGTTGAGAACCCTATTTTAGAAGACTGCAATATCTGTACATCAATGCTTCCCACCACGGCAGAATTGCTGAAGCCAGGATCAGAGACCGACTTAACTAATGAAAGCCTGTAAGTTTCATAAACTTTTTGCAATAAATTTGGCTTCATCACAAACCACCAGAGCAGAACTACCGTTGCTAATGCTGTTCCACGAACCATCTGGCTCTAAGCTTTCCAAGAAGGCTGCTTGTTTTACAGATTTTTTGCCCATGTAAATACTGACAAGCTTACCAACCTCAATTTCCTGAAATCTTTATGTTTATGTTGCATGAAATTAAGTTCTTTGCTTCTTTCAGCAGCACATGGTGACAGTAACGAACTTGCATTCATAGAGTGCCTTTAACATAAAACAACATCTCGAGGCATTTGGGGACAGACTGGAGTAGAGGGGAAATTATAAACGGTGGCCAAAGGCAGGATTGAAGGGGTAGATTCTGTGGTGGCTTTGAAAGTGGGGAAGGATGGAACAAGAAGTTTAGGGACAAAATTACAGTGTGTGTGTTTGAGATGACTGACGTCATACAATGATTAGAGAGCAGAGGAGGTGAGAATCTTGCCTCCTTTGATTTTTTAGCTGGATTTAATTTTCAAAATATAAAAACAGAAAAATCCATGAGAAATTTTGTAATTGAAAAACCAGGAACCCATTTTCGTTCTAGAGCTCCATCTGCTGACTGACTCAGGTACCAACACTGTCATGGTGTTCTGTTACAGTACCTGATACTAGCGCAGATGATTTTGCCAGCTTCAATGTACGAAACCATAAGCTATCATGCTTCTGCCTTCAGAGAGGAGAGGAATTAAGTGGAGACACAGCTAACTGCAATAACCGTATGAGCACTTTCACAAATTGCTCAACAATGATAGTATAGGTTAACCAGGTCTCTTAATATCTCTACCGCACCCACATTTGTGAAGATATGCTCAGATCTCTGCTACCCTTTACTCAGAGAAATACAAGCAGCAGTGTAACTGAAACTAATTAGCACAGCATAATAGCAGCCTTATTCCCTTTAAAGATGTTGACTTATAAAAATTAAAAGCCTGTTGCACTAAAAGAAATACTCAAAGAGAAGAAAATAACTCAAAATAGTGATACTTAAAAAAAAAACAAGTTTGTCCAGATCATCCTCTCTCCAGTATCCACCAAGAACCACAATGCCTTGGCAATCTCCTCTTTGGGTTGATAAAAAGCTACAGATCTGCCAAGTGACAATCTTAATCTGTTTGGACACCTTGTGATCCAGCTCATTTGATGCACATAGGTGGAGTCGTAGAATTGTAAGGTCTTAATTTTGGCCTTGCTCAGCAGAGATAAGGCACTTTGCAACAGAGGGCAAAAAGATCAGACTTATAGCTGTTACTGTTCTCCTACCAGGGTATTAGCAGAACTTTTGAAAGAGTTTGCCTATGTAATCTCATCTAATTCCACTAACCATTCATCTGTTAGTTGAAGAATTGGTGTGTGATTCAAGAAACATAAAGAGGGATTTTAATAGAAGGGAAATATAGTGGAAGAGAATTGAAGTATATTTTTGCTTCATTGTGAATGCAATACATGAAAAATATAAGGGTCAACTTGTGAAAATGGTACGAGAGAACTCTGGGAATGTGAGTACCAACATTTTAAAAATCCCAACCTGATCAAAGCTTCCCAATATACCAGTGTATGGTGTTGCCACACTATCTGGCATTGTTTTAGTTTAGTTTAGTTTAGTTTAGAGATACAGCACTGAAACAGGCCCTTCGGCCCACCGAGTCTGTGCCGACCATCAACCACCCATTTATACTAATCCTACACGAATCCCATATTCCAATATCATCCCCACCGGTCCCTATATATTTCCCTACCACCTACTCGGGGCAATTTATATTTTTTATGAGTGGATTGAAGAGGAAAAGAACTGGATTACTGAACATATAACACAGAAAACAGGTGGAAACAGAAAGTAAAATGCAAGATAAATTACAGCAGAATAAATTACAAATACTTGAAATTCAGATAACAGACAAAGATATCAAAAAAGAGACAGGAGAGGGAAATTTATCAAAGATTCAAAAACATCCAGGGGTGATAACCAATGGTAAGGGAGGGGGAAAATAAAGTTTTGCAAAACAAACTAAATACAATACCATCTGTAATGATAAAGCATGAAATATAAATCATGCCACTGACACTCTATTCCTGCGGTGCTGACACACTTCAACAATTCCATTCCCCCGCCCCGCCTAACTCCTTCCCCCCCCGTCCAGGCCACTCCACTTCCGGCCACCGGCTTCCGGTGAGAAGTGGCGCAGGCGCGGTGCAGGTCCTAGGCCCCGGCTGGCACCGGTATCATGTCATCGCGGAGCCTGCGGAAATTGCGCGGGGAGCGGATACAGGAGCCGCTCAATCACCTTGTGGACCAGGAGGAGGAGCGGCCGCTGGAGCCTGCACCGCTTCGAAAACAGCGGAGGAACAAGAAAAAGAAAGCGGCGGCTAGCAACCTGCACCAGCTGGTGAGGGAGCGGGGGCCCCGGGAGGAGGGGGAGGGTTTGGTGAATCTTGACTTCAAAAAAAAACTACCAAAACAAATCCCCTGCAACTTAAGCTTAAAGCAGTGAGTCTCGGGGCTGTTATGGCAAGTTGGGAGAATGTTTATGTCTCGAGATTGGAGTTGGGATACTGGCACTTGTACTTTATCACAATGCCAGGATGCGTCAACGCACTTTATAATTAATGAATTACTTTTGCATTGTCATGAATGTTATGCAGGTCAATGCATTTGCAAAGTAAGGTCTCACTTTTGAGTGAAGGGATGAATATGGACCAGAGCACTATGAGAACTCCATGTTATTCTGTAATTGCTGTGCAACCTTTTTATGCCCAACTGAGTAAAAGGGCATGGCGTATGTTTAATGTCTTGCCCAATAAATAATTTCTGTATTTTAAATTGCAGAAATTATTGTGCACGTTCAAGAACTAATCATTTATTTTCCTGACCAGTGGAGGGACCGAGCATTTTTCTTTAACATAGTCAAGTTTTCTTTTATACTGTATGATACAACTGTATTATTCCTCCCTTTTCTGACTTGGGATAGTCTGTATTTTTTTACTGTAACTGCAAAATAATAAGTTTACCTATTTGAAGGTGTAAACAGCTGTAGTGGGGGTGGTCGCTGTTTATTGAGAGGTCTAGTAACCACATGCACAGAGTAAGCTTGACTTGAATTACCCTGTTTCTGATAATGAAAGTAGGGATTGAAAACATTGCGCTGGGTTATTGTATAATTTTGGTATATTCCATAAAAGCCTTGTACTTTGAGTATCATTAGGAAACTATTTATTGCCATGGATTCAGTACTTGAGTGGCTATTTCAAATTATTCTTTTAAATACATGAAAATGTAAACATTGAGTCCAGTGATTCTGATTAAACTGATTACAGTATATGTAGTTCTAGTACTTGGAAAAGCACTTACCATTGAAGAATGAGAAATGTAAGGGGCAATTGTAATATCTGGAGGTCAATAGAGTCCTTGTATAAGTTTTTGCTTTATTTTCTATTTCTGTAGACAAGTGAAGCTGATGCTGAGAATGATGCAGAAATTAATGCAACTAATGAGGAATATCCTACAGAAGAATCAGATGGTATAGATTTGAGGCTCAAAGTCCCTTTGGCTGGGGAGGATGATCAAATTAAAACTATAGAGAATATAGAAAATGAAGGACTAGAAAAGAAAAATGAAAAATTGGAAAATGAATCTGACATTTTGCAGGTAAACTTTTAGTATTTCATGCATGGGGCTTAGCAACTAATTTCAAACTTTACAGTGCCTTTTGTGCATTGCACTTCATCCTTGAGTTATTAAGGAATTGCGGGGTAGAACTTTTGCTTTGTACACACGTATTGTTTAGTAGAAAAATACCTTAAATCTAAGTGAATTCACTGTGCTTGTTGGACTCTAACACAAAAGCTTTTGTCTCATTCCATTGTGCCAAACTTAACTACAACTGGTAGATCTCCAGTGGTGTTGCTCATGTTTATTCTGGAACATGGTTATGATGTCCTCCAAAGATGGGGATGTTTTAACCCAATTTGTACCTTTAAAGACACCACTTAAGTAATTTCCTATTCGGAAGTTGTCAAAATAAGCAAATTAAATATATTTCCTTTTTAAATTCAGGTCATTGTAATTGCCTGTAAATTCCACTGCAGCTCAAGAATCTAACTTTTTTTCTAAAAAAAAGAATGTTTCGCACCTGTAACAAGTGTGGTGGATGCACATGAAGTGCAAAATGTCTTATCCACCTATTCCTTTTACTGTTTAAATGGTTGCTACACATGAAATCTGGCTGCTTTATATTTGTTAAAGAATATTAGTTTCTATTTAATTGAATACTTCTGAAGACACATTTTTTTTGCTTCTTAGACAAATTCAAATAACAAGCCCAAACGGAAAAAAAAGAAAAAGAAAAATCGGAACAATACTCCTGCTGATGCCCAGGTGATGATGCGAATGGTGATTAAGCAGTACTTTGCAATTCTGTTTTCTCTATTTATGTAAAGTGTATCAACAAAGGAAAGTGAATGTAATGTTAGCTTATAATGCAAAAAGTAATCAAATTAGATGATTTTGAACTTACAATGACAGACCTGAATAGGCCTCCTTTCTGTTCACTCTTAACAATAAGTAAAGTTGAGTTGTCCTATAAAATCTTAGTGTTTGTCCTCTTTCCAGGAAAGTGCTGTCGATGACATTGATAGCATTCTACAAGAGATTGAGGGGCCCAATGGTTTCCAGTACCAAACTCACAGCGTCAGTGCAGAAACAAGACCATTGCTGTATGTTGAACATAGGTGAGCAATAAAATCTAATTTTTATCATGTAGGAGTGGTAACATCAGTTTTGGCCATTTGGCATTTTGATAGATTGGTAGCATCAATTTGTGTACATTGAGTCATGAAAAAGCAACAATTACTACTTGAGGTTAAGCTATTTAATTTAATTGATGTATACGCTGTGGCTCAGTGGTAGCGCACTCATTTAATTCAGGAGGTTGTGGGTTCAAGTCCCACTCTAGAAGTTTGAACACAAAAGCAGTGGAGTATTGAGGGAGTGCTACATGGTCAGAGGTGCTGTCTTTTGGATGACGTTAAACTGAAGCCCCATCTGCTCTCCCAGGTGGCTGTAAAAGATCCCATGACACTATTCGAAGAGGAGGAGGAAGAGAGTTCTCCCTGGTGTCCTGGCCTATATTTATTCCACAACTAATATCATTAAAACGGATTATCTGTTATCATTTTGCTGTTTGTGGAAGTTTGCTATGTACAAATTGCCTCCTGTGTTTCCTATATTACAATGCTTCAAAAGCACGTAATGGCTGCAAAGCACTCTGAGACATCCTGAGATTGTGAAAGGCGTTATATAAATGCAAGTCTTCCTTTTTTATTCAATATTTGCTTTTCTCTATCTCCTGCTTATCATAAATTAACATATTTCTTGCAGGAATCTGAATCCAGAGACTGAACTAAAGAGATATTTTGGGGCGCGAGCAGTTCTTGGAGAACAAAGGTTAGCTCGTTTGTTGTGCAGGTGTTGGGAACTAAAAGATGGCCATTGTTTTCAACCTATTTAAGTTGTGATAGTATGTGATATAATCTTGCTTTAACTGATTTCTACTTAGTGTTTAATTCAGTGTCTTTTGTTTAATGGGGAAAAATTCTAAATTAAAGTTTTGATTTCTGCTTGAATTGTTTAATTCTATGCTGTTTGACTAAAGGTTTTTCACTAGCGTATTAAGAATGGAAGCTTTCACTTTTTTTTCCACTTAAAATCTTTCAAATCAGGTCAAAGCAGCGGCATCGTTCATTGCACAGGAGTATGTGGCTCACAACACCAAAAGATACTTGGCCACGGTACACTAAAACAGGTAAATATATGCTACCTATATGGTGATATTGTTTTATCACATGAGGCTGCATGGTGCAACAGTTTAGAGTTGATTCAACTTGGCTATGTTCAGATAGTGAAGAACATAGATATCTACCTAGCTACTGAAATATGAGTACTGCAATAATGGAAACTGGTAAAACAATCCAGCAGGTTTTAGAAAGTACTTTGTTTTGGGGCTGAATTTTCAGGTCCAAGGTCAGGAGCAGAGGTGGACGGGGCCCAAAAATTATGAGGCTAGTCAGCGTGTCAGTTTTGCGACTCCGTTCCTGAAATGATTTTGGGGCCCAGGAAGGCAGCCCGCCCTCTCTCCAGGCAGACAATTAGGCTCATTAAGAACCTTGTTAAGTAGGGAAAAAGGAGGCCAACTGGGATTTTCCAGTCAACCACCAGTTTCCTGACATGATGGGCATGGGGAAGGTGCAGGTTAACTGCCTGAAGGCTGGCATCCAGCTGCAGTATCAGGTGCCAGTGCTTTAGGCAGGCCTACAAGCCCGCCCTCCCTGTCTCCCTCCCTGCTTGAGTCAGGTTACAGCCAAAGGCTGCACTGTAAAGAGGCACCCCCAACCCCATCAACCGCCACCCCCCCCCCCCCCCCCCCAAACAGTGGTCGCCTGGCTGCTTTCTCTATTTTTCTTAATTACATTTTTGAAGGCATGGCTGAGAGTGCACTTGCGTGTTGAAGTGCCTTAGTTACTTACCATTCATTGCAGCTGGGTGCTCCTCTGAAGCTGGAAGACCTCTGGCCCTCCAGCTTAGAGAGCCTGCCTGCCGCTCTTAATTAGACCTGTCTCCATGCCAATTCAGAGGGAACCCCGGTCAATATTCCAAGTCAGTGACTGTTGCCCCATGCTCCCCCAGGGGCGGGTTCGGGCTTGGAAAACAGTCCTGGCCCCCAAGGTGAAAATTCAGCCCATAGTTTTAATGTTTGCTCTTTCCTCCTCTCTTCCTCCCCCACCCAAAAAATGCTTTTTTAACTATAATATGATACTCCACATTATTACCCTTAGTGTCCAAAATCAGAATCAATCCAGAACTTAACTTCTGCTTTGCCACTTATAGGGATTTCTATGCAGCTGCTAGAGGCAAAGGGAGGAGCTCAGTATTTCACCTTTGAACACAGCCGCGATTATCAACAGACCCAGTTCAAGTTCTTGGATGCAGTAGACTCTATGGACCCAAATAACATTCTGGTAGGCTGTTAATAGATTGTGTCGAACAAGCAGAAATTAAATACATGGCAATCAAATTGCCTGATTTTTGTAGGAAAGGAAAAATTAGCCTGTAACCAGTCTCTAAATTTCTTTAAAGATGTCATTGTATATATCTACAGTTGTACTGTTGAGTCAGCAACAAATCGAAAATATTCTTTATAAGATAAAGCTACTTATTCTTTTAGCCAGTTGCACAAGAACTCTTTGCAAATAGGTTGTTTCACAAATATTATGCTCTACTAATAAAAATATCCAATTGGTACGCCCACAATTCTGCTATTACAGCAGTAGCATCTAACCAACAAGAGCTATATATTCTACCTTTTTATTAAAAAAAATCTATTTGCAGACTTCCAGAAATATTGATTAAAGTTGTAATCCCTCTTCAAATTAGAGATAAGGCAGTGAAAGTGTTAATATCAGTTTTGCAGAATACAGTCTGTGAACATTAAAATCGCAAAGACCCTGGAGTCAGCCTCTCCATCTCCCTCACACCCACCCCCAAGCCGATGCCTAAAAAAGTGTGATTTTCTGTTAAACTTGGTCAACAGAAATTGAAGTTGCTTTATTTGATTGGATTCTGATTTCATGGAAATTTACATACGTACATACGAGTTAGGAGCAGATGAAGGCCATTCGGCCCCTCGAGCCTGCTCCGCTATTCAATAAGCTCATGACTGATCTGTTTGTGTTTCGAATTCACATTCCCATCTACCCCCAATTTCCCTTGCCTAACCAGAATCTATCTACCTCGACCTTAAAAAAAAAAATATTCAATGTCCCTGCCCCCACCACCTTCTGAGGCAGAGTTCCAAAGTCGCACAACCCTCTGAGGAAAAAAAATTACTCCTCATCTCTGTCTTAAAAGGGTGTCCCCTAATTTTAAAACAGTGCCCTGAGTTCTGGACTCCCCCACAAGAGGAAACGTCCTCTCCACATCCACTTTGTCAAGACCATTCAGGATCTACTGCAAACAGTATTCGCGATGTGGTCTCACCAATGCCCTGTATAACTTAGCATAACATCCTTACATTTATTTTCAATTCCTCTCTTGATAAAGGATAGCATTCCATTAGCCTACTTTATTACCTGCTGTACCTGCATACTAACCTTTTGTGACTCCTGTATTAGAACACCTACACCCCTCTGCATGTCGGAATTTTGCAGTCATTCTCCGTTTAAGTAATACTCTGCTTTTTTTATTCTTCCTGCCAATGTGAACAACTTCCCATTTTCCCACATTACACTCCATCTGCCAGATTTTTGCCCACTCAACCCATCTATATCAGTCTGCAACCTCCTTATGTCCTCTTCACAACATATTTTCCTACCTATCTTTGTGTCATCTGCAAATTTAGCTACCATGCCATCGCTCCCCTCATCAAAATCATTGATATAAATTGTAAACAGTTGAGGCCCCAGCACAGACCCCTGCGGGACTCCACATGTCACATCCTGCCAATCGGAAAAGGACCCATTTATGCATACTCTGTTTTCTGCCTGCCTGCCAGCCAGCCAATCTTCTATCCATGCTGATATGTTAACCCCTACACCATGAGCTCCTACTTTGCGCAATAATCTTTTATGTGGCACCTTGTGGACAGTGCGGGCATCGAAACCTCCTTGTAGGGCAGGAGAAAACAAGCCCCCCCGAAAACCCTGTTTCACTAGTGCTTCTTACTGCATGCGGCTTTCCCGAAAATGAATAGGAGCTAGATCCTCTACTAAACGTAAGTCGTCATTAAGCCACAGTTGCATATGGTGGGCACTTTAATCATCAAAGTCGTTAGTGGCTATCAACACAAGTGATTCTTTCCTACCTGATTCTAGGCATTGCTTCGTCTGAATCCACATCACATCGACTCACTACTGCAACTAAGTGACATCTGTCGGATGCAAGAGGATCAGGAAATGGCACGTGATCTAATTGGTAAGAGGCAGGCAGTAATTTCAGAACAGAATTGTGAATGCATATCCATTGAAGGGCATAGTTTCATACTAGTCAGCAGTATTTTCTCCCTTTGCCCCCAACAAAATTTGTATCTCGCACCTGTGGTCTGATTTGCAGTCAAGAGGATAGGATAGTCCCTGCCTATTTATATCTGGCTGCCATTCACAACTTACTTGATTGAAATTAGAAAAGCTTCCTTTCTTAAACATAATTGGCAGTTTAAACTAGGATTTGAACTAGTCTCCCTTTGGGATTTTAGGACTTAATTTCTGGTTGTTGGTTTATGCAGCCACTTGATACAATCAAGCTACTTAAATAAATTTGTCGAGTTCTAAATCTAATTGTGGGATCTTGTACTTCAGTTTCCCATAGGGGTTACTTTGCCATAAATGCAATGTGTTGGATAAACTTATGTTTCTAGGTATTGAATTATTTGTAAATGCTGTCGATGTTTCAAGTTGTGGCTGATCATTTTTGGTCTAATCAAACTTGACTGAAGTTACTGTTCATTAGCAAACTGGGGTAATCATATTTCTATCTTTAAAGGCTTGTGAATTAATTGGCTGGGTTTAATATAGTTGCTCAGTGTACATAAATTGATGTAGAATTGCAAAATGTTACAACACAAACAGGCCATTCAGCCAACAAGTCTGCACTAGTGTTTTTTTTGTAAACATCTCACTCCCCATGCTCTTTAATAGCCTATTTTTCAAGCAACAATCTAATTTGCTTTGAAAATAATGTATGGACTGTGTTTCAACAACAGTTTGTGTCATAGAATTCCACATTTTAGCCACCCTCCAAAGAAATTTCTTCTAACCTCACCTTTAATTCTTTTTATGATCATAAATTTATGTCCTCTTGTTATTGTCTCATATATTAGTAGAAACAATACCTTCATAAATCTTGAATACCTCATCAGAGTTTTCTAGCTGGCACTAACTAAATCAATATATGGAGAAGTGCTCAGTTGCACTGTTAGAATCCGAGTCATTATGGTGCAGAAGGTGGCCACTCGGCCCATTGAGTCCATGCCAGCTCTCTGTAGAACAATCCAGTCAGTTCCATTCCCCCACTCTATCCCCATAGACCTGCAAGTTTAGTTCCCTCATAATTGCGTTATGGAAATATAGGGAAGATTTTCTAATCTCTTACAAGAGTTGGGATGTTTTTTCAAATATGCCAAAGATTATATGCATCAGTAAATTATTTTTTCTCCCTTTCTTCCATTCAGAAAAAGCACTGTACTGTTTTGAAAGTGCATTTCACCCAGTGTTTAGCCTGACCAATGGAACTAGCCGGTTAGATTATTGCCGAGCTGAGAACAGGTTTGTACTACACTTGTTAAAGCGTTAGATTTAATATTTGTATAGCGAGCTTCTCCTTGAATTGTTAGAAGCTGTGCTTTTTCTGTATTGGTTCTTTGTAGTAGTCTCTTTGTAACACATACAAATATTGGCCTAAAATAAAAACTTTAAAAATGCTGGAAATACTCATGTCAGGCAACGTGTGTGGAGAGAGCAACAGAGTTAAGGTTTCAGATCAATGACCTTCATATTGGCCTACCATATTAGCAACATGAGGGGCTATGCTTAATGCTTTGCCTGCAGTTGGCAATCTTGCACATAAATTTTTAAGTACAGCAGATCTTGTGATGAGACAAATTGGGATTAGTCTTGAGGTTTAGCCAAACAGTTGAGCAGGGACATGAATTACTGCATCACTAAAGTGCAAGCATGACATGGTGAGAAAGCAGTATACTGCTGTAATCTTTTAATTATTCTTCAGCTTAGTGCTGAATTCAGCACCTTGTCCCTTTCATATGCTGCTGCGAAATGAACTCGAACAGGGCACAGGCTGTTGCTCTCTGGGTATGTTGGACAGCTTAGATAATTTAATCAAAGGCAAATTTTAATTTCACTTTTGTTCTTAAAAGCTGGCAGGTACAAATGGAAGGCCAACTGATATTTGTGAGTCTTCCTTGAAGTATTCTTTTAATATAATTTGACATTTTTGAATAATATGTATTAGTATTTGTACACCAGGAAATTTGCAGTCATGATCAACAATAATGGAGTTGGAGGAAATAGTCACTTATTTGTTCATGCATTTTCTTGCAGTCTTAAGTATGCCTTTCGAGTTTAATTCCATTGATGTAGCTTACGGCACTGTCCACCTTTTTCTCCTCCCGCCTCCCCAAATGAGAGAACTTTTTACTTATATTTCCTTTATCTGATGCAGATTCTCCCCTCTTTGTACATGCACAGGTCGTTCTTCCTTGCACTGTACAAGCATATGATATTTCTGGAAAAAAGGGGTTGTCCACGCACAGCACTAGAGTTTTGTAAGCTCATCCGCTGGTAAGAATCAGAAATTACCTGTTGGCACATATCCTGTTGATAACTTTGTCACTTTTGAGGCTGAAATGCTCATCGAGAAAAAAAAAATCACCAAATTAACTTCTATGACTGAGCAGAAACAAATATCTGTCAAGTTACTAGCCTGACCAAATTTAGTTTTGCAGTGAAAATGTACAGGTTGTATGCTTATGTCACAAGCCTCCACTTTTCATTGCTGCAAAATAAAAAATAACTTTTTAAAGTGACTTGTATGGAATGTCTTCAGAGGGAAGAAAGTTGAAATTATGAAGTACTGTGAAGTTTAAAAATCTGTTTTTAAGTGACAACATGATGAAACAAAATGCTGCCACAGTTCCTGAGCAGATAAGTGTATCAAATGTGAAACACTCTCATGCCAAGCTGCCTATTCTAATTGTAAAACCTCTGGACAAGATCGTTGCAGAGAGAAATTGCAGATTTTCTTGCTCTTAACTTCAAAATATAAACATTTTGGTGAACTGAAGACACTTTCTCCTAGCTGTCAATGGAATTTGCTTCCTCTCTTTCCTGAGTAGGTCTTGAGCCTCCTGTGGCCAAAATTGAGGCGAATAAACTATTTACAATTTAATAGCAGTCCTACAATCAGAAGCCCATTGACAAACATCCTTTGTACCATCTCAGTCATTGGAACTGGACAGATTGGAAACTGAATGGAAAGAGTGATTGAACTTGTCTCCCCCCACCTCCCCCGCCCCCCCACAGTATTCCATCTTTTGTTACCTTGAAACCTGTTTTTAATAGAATATTAATAGTTAAGTACAATGTGTTATCGTTCCTTTTGCTTAAGCTCTTTAACAATAGAAGTTGATTGAGTTTTGCAAACAGTAAAAAGGGGAAAACAATTCAGTGCTCAGTTTTAAAGAACCAATCTCCTTCAACCTACGTTAGGCCTCAAAAAATGAATGTTCAGCCCATTTTATGATTTCTGTGAAGGAGCTCTTCATCGCTCTATTCCAGAGTACACAGATACATTTCATTGACACTAAAATGGAAAGATAAATTTACTCTTTAAAATAGAGCTTTGCAAACTAAACCAGTGAACTAAGTACACTAAAGACTTTGGGAAATAGGAAATATTGTGAAGTAATTGAAAATCATACAGTAGGAACTCGGGCTCAATAAAAATATTGTTTTACTGCTGGCGCAATCTAATTCATAATGTCTGTCTCTGTAGCCTGGACCCTGAGAGAGATCCACTATGTGCTTTGTTGATTATTGATTTTTTGGCATTGCGAGCAAGGGAATATGCTTTCCTGATACGACTCTACGAGGAATGGGAGGTGAGAACATGTCCATGGTTGGTTTGCTTGTTACAATTTTGAATTTATATTGCATACAAACAGCTGAATTAACAATAATGTTTTTGTGTTCAATGCTTATTTCACCCCGCCCTCAGTCCTGATGATGTTGACTGTGCTGAAGTGCAATTCAATGGGTGCCTGTTACCCTACGTTTATTGACCCAAATATGAGCAGTGGCAAGGTATTTGTGGGACATTATAGCCAAGTTTGATCTTCACCAACTATCAAAATACATGCACTTTCCAGTAGGAATCACTCATTGGAATCAGGAATGGGAATACTGGCTAGGTTTTTTTCTTCTCAATCCTTCATCCCTATCCTAGTTCAGGAGAGGGGTGCTTTGTGGAGATCTCAATCCTTTTGAGAAACATGGTACTGAATAGGGAAACGTGGTTTTAAACAGAGCAAGGTCAAAGCTTGAACTTGAGTGTTGCATTATCTGTAATAGCACTAAGTGCAACACCAAAACTAATACAAGCTGGTAAAAGTCACATTTTGTGGCTGATTTGACTTGCACTCACATTATGTTTTAGTATTGGTGAATGGAAACTGAAAGCTCTGCATCTTGTTCTGTTGCTGTGGTGCTGGTCAATATATGCAGTAGCAAAGGCATTAGAGGATCTTTAGCATACAGTCCATTGTCCTAATTAAAATTGAGTGGATCAGTATGGAGTGCAAGTGACTACAGGAAAAAATAAAATCCAACTTTAATTTTGGTTGCATGCAGTAAAAATATGAAAACATAATTAATTTCTCCTTTTATATGTGAATGTGTAATCACTTTTATTAATAATGTATTGTGATTCCCAACAAGTTAATTTTTGCAAAAGGAAAAAATATATTTCAAAGTAAGTTATATAGCAACAGTGATTTGTAGCTCTTAGAAACATAGAAAATAGGAGCAGAAGTAGGCCATTCAGCCTTTTGAGCCTGCTCTGCCATTCATTATGATCATGGCTGATCATCCAACTCAGTAATCATAAGTAGTAAGTTCGATTCTCACTTTTTGGCGATGGTCATTGCCTGGCACTTTTGTGGTCAAATGTAACTTGCCACTTATCAGCCCAAGCCTGAATGTTGTTCAGGTCTTGTTGCATATGGATATGGACTGCTTCAGTATCTGAGGAGTTGTGGAAGGTGCTAAACATTGTACAATCAGCGAACATCTCCACTTCTGATCTTATGATGGATGGAAGCTCATAGGTGAAGCAACTGAAGATGATTGAGGGGCCTAGGACATAACCCTGAGGATCTCCTGTAGTGATGTCCTGGGACTAAGATGATTGATCTCCAACAACCACACCTATCTTCCTTTGTTCTAGGTATGACTCCAGCCAGTGGAGTTTTCCCCCTAATTCCCATTGACTGCAGTTTTGCTAGGGTTCCCTGATGCCACACTTGGTCAAATATTGCCTTGATGTCAAGGGCAGTCACTCTCACCTCATCTTGAGTTCAGCTCTTTTGTCCATGTTTGGACCAAGGCTTTAATGTGGTCAGGAGCTGAGTGACCCTGGCAGAACCCAAACTGAGTGTCTGTGGGCAGGTTATTGTTGAGTAAGTTCCGCTTAAAACACTTGACGACACTTTCCATCACTTTACTGGTGATTGAGAGTGGACTGATGGGGCAGTAATTGGCCAGGTTGGATATGTCCTGCTTTTTGTGTGGAGGACATATTTGGGTAATTTTCCACAGTCAGGTCGATGCCAGTGTTGTAGCTGTACTGGAACAACTTGGCTAGGGGCACGGCCAATTCTGGAGCACAGGTCTTCAGCACTATTGCCGGCATGATTGATGCTATTGAGTGTTTGTATCATATTTGGTCTTAGTTTTGTCAGTAACATCTTATTCCTTTTCTGTTGTCTCTCAGTTTCATTTAAATCTGTCTCAGCTCCCAAATTTTGCATTCTCTGTTCCACTGGCTTATTACCATCTTAGTCAACGAGAAGATCTATCAGATACTGAACGCACTCAAAAGCAGGAGCGAGCTAAGCATTTGATGCAAAAAGCTCTCATAGAGTTTCCAAGTGGTAAGTTGTGAAGTGCTGACCTTGTGCTTCAACTGAGAATTTCAACAGCTATATATTAAAGATATCTTCTTTAGAACCTGTTCAGTGCCAATCTTTTCTGCCATCATTTTTATAAACTTCTTACCCAACCAATGTGAAGATGAGGCATGAATTGGCAATTAAAATACATGCATTAAGAATGGTGATTTATTTCTTGTTTACAAACTCTTAAATATTTTTTATCTTGCTTGTATTTATTATATAAGAAGCAAAAGGAAGACGTGAGAAAATACTGATGTAATGCCTGTCAATCTTCAAATTGGTCCTTTAAGTGGTGAGCAGAAAGATTTGTGCTGAACATACATAAAACTATGCACTTGCGTAAAGTTGGCATGAGAATATGTTCTTAACTGATAGAAATTATTTTGTGGATGTGTGTGATGCTTATCGCCAGCATTGTGTAATTTGATATATGGGAGTGTATGGTGTCTTGCTATAAATTGGTCTTGATAATTTATTTTTCAAAAATAGTTTGAAACTTGTGCTCTACAGTTCCAGAGTTCCTTGTGATTTTCTTTTTGTGGTGGTGCTAAATGAAATTTTTTCCACAGTTGTATGTATGAGTATTCTTTTCTGTATCAGTGTGCTTCATGTGATGGGAGGGAACGCTTCCTCCTATTTTCCTCTGCCTGACACACAAAGCAGCTGGAGACCTACCCCTGGGACGTTGCTAATGTTCTTAAGCACCTTTAGCAACTTGAGATAACTAAAACTCAGAAGCTCTCACTGACTGTGGTGAAAATGTCTACTCTGAACATACAAATTAGGAGCAGGAGTAGGCCATTCATCCCCTCAAGCCTGCTCTGCCATTTGATAAGATCATGACTGATCTGAATGTGGCCTCAACTCCACTTGCTTGTCTACCCCCACCCCCCTTCCATAACACTTGACTCCCTTGTCTATCAATAATCTATCTAAATCAGTGTTGAATATATTCAATGACCCAGCCTTTGCTGTTCTTTGAGGAAGTGAATTCCTCAGAGAAAAGTTTTCTCCTTATCTCCGTCCTAAATGGAGAAACACATCTTTCCAAGGAATCATGGTTAAGATTGTAGAATTGCAGACACAAATATCCTCTGGAAAGCAGCATGTTAGAGTTATAATGCACTAAAGTACTGTGCACCCTTGTGTCCCTTGTATGAGATGGCTGCTCAACAGTGTTGTAGGGCTAGCGGGCTTTGTTGGCTGTTTGGCACAAGCCAGAGGAATAGAATTGCTGATTAAATCTGAGCACTATGAGATGGTGTTAAAAAGGTGAAAACTGACAAGGTGAGAACTTTGAAATTTGTTGAGATGATTTCTCTCCCCACCCCATTGTTACTACAAGATTTCTTTGGATGCAGATACAATGTATGTGTATCAATGCAAATGGTGTAGTATAATTGCCCTATCCCAAATTTGGTGGTTCTTTTTGGTGTTTTCGGTGCTAATTTAGCACTTGGTAATCAGCTGGCCAGTGTTACAGTGAAGGTCTGGTTCATGTTTGTCCAGTTGAAATGGTACTTGTGTTCATAGATTGCCTGGGCTATGAACTGAGGGAACTGGGCTAAAGCACAGACTCGATCATTTGTTGCTGAATGGACTTTTTTGGTCTCTATGGGGAAACAGTCAGAATTAATGACAGATTTGGGAAGTGATTGGATGTCGTTATGGTAATAGACTAAGAAAGGCAAGCAGCTTTGTGTATGAAAACCGAACAATAAATACCTTTTCAATTAAAGGTTGGACTGTCCTGCTTTTAAATAAGTTTATTTAAAACTATAATAGGGATTGATTTTAATTTATTCAATGAATACAGGCTCTGTGACGTAAGACCAGCAGTTAATCTCCAGTTTGGTATTATATCCAATCTCTTGGTGATGTTCTTTTGGGCCTCCTTATCTCGAGAGACAATGGATACGCGCCTGGAGGTGGTCAGTGGTTTGTGAAGCAGCGCCTGGAGTGGCTATAAAGGCCAATTCTAGAGTGACAGACTCTTCCACAGGTGCTGCAGAGAAATTTGTTTGTCGGGGCTGTTGCACAGTTGGCTCTCTCCTTGCGCCTCTGTCTTTTTTCCTGCCAACTATTAAGTCTCTTCGACTCGTCACATTTTAGCCCTGTCTTTATGGCTGCCCGCCAGCTCTGGCAAAAGCTGGCAACTGACTCCCACGACTTGTGATTAATGTCACAGGATTTCATGTCGCGTTTGCAGACGTCTTTTAAAGCGGAGACATGGACGGCCGGTGGGTCTGATACCAGTGGCGAGCTCGCTGTACAATGTGTCTTTGGGGATCCTGCCATCTTCCATGCGGCTCACATGGCCAAGCCATCTCAAGCGCCGCTGACTCAGTAGTGTGTACAAGCTGGGGATGTTGGCCGCCTCGAGGACTTCTGTGTTGGAGATACGGTCCTGCCACCTGATGCCAAGTATTCTCCGGGGGCAGCGAAGATGGAATGAATTGAGACGTCGCTCTTGGCTGACATATGTTGTCCAGGCCTCGCTGCCATAGAGCAAGGTACTGAGGACACAGGCCTGATACACTCGGACTTTTGTGTTCCGTGTCAGTGCGCCATTTTCCCACACTCTCTTGCGCTTGTTGATTTCTGCATCTCGAGACAGGTTACTGGTGATAGTTGAGCCTAGGTAGGTGAACTCTTGAACCACTTCCAGAGCGTGGTCGCCAATATTGATGGATGGAGCATTTCTGACGTCCTGCCCCATGATGTTCGTTTTCTTGAGGCTGATGGTTAGGCCAAATTCATTGCAGGCAGCCGCAAACCTGACAATGAGACTCTGCAGGCACTCTTCAGTGTGAGATGTTAAAGCAGCATCGTCAGCAAAGAGGAGTTCCCTAATGAGGACTTTCCGTACTTTGGTCTTCACTCCTAGACGGGCAAGGTTGAACAACCTGCCCCCTGATCTTGTGTGGAGGAAAATTCCTTCTTCAGAGGACTTGAACGCATGTGAAAGCAGCAGGGAGAAGAAAATCCCAAAAAGTGTGGGTGCGAGAACACAGCCCTGTTTCACGCCACTCAGGATAGGAAAGGGCTCTGATGAGGAGCCACCATGTTGAATTGTGCCTTTCATATTGTCATGGAATGAGGTGATGATACTTAGTAGCTTTGGTTATTATTTGGTTATTATTCAATAAATACAGGCTCTGTGACATAAGACCAACAGTTAATCTCCAATTTGGTATTCTATCCAATCTCTTGGTGATGAGTTAGTAATAAATTACCACCATAGGAATAAGCAGTTTTTTAAAAAATAGCTGTTGTTAGCTGAAACAAGTATGTCCAGAAATCACCCCTTATTCACCTCAAAAACATTGAGCATGTCTTTGTATTCCTTTCCAGTACTAATGCCATTACTGGATCAGTGTGGTGTGCAGGCAGACCAGGCAGTGTTGTCACACAAGTATTTTGGATTTGAAGTACAGATAAGGTATGTGTCATGAAAGAAACTGCTTGAGTGATTTACATTGTAAAGTTAACAACTTTTTGCAGGTACCAATTTCAATAAATTCTGTGCAAGTGAGATAATGACTTGATTAGAATTATTTTCGATCAGAAATTGGAACAAGGAAGCTGTCCACCTGCTAGCAATACAGACTGTAACTACAACTCTAGCTCACTTTGTTCAGTATGTGTAACTGTCCAAATATACTTGTCCTTAATCCCCAAACTTGCTACACCAAAATAAAATTGATTGAAATAGTTCCTTCCACCATGTATTTATCAGCTGGGGTATGCACATTTCTTACTGCATACGGTTGAGTATCTACCCCCCAGCAGCACACTTCAGAATGAGTTTTGATGATTGCTACTAAGAGTACATGGATTTAGTTCATAGAACTTTCCCCTGCAGAAGAACTACTAAATTTTCAGAGCTATAAAGAAAATTTCAAGCGAATTAGAAGTCAAAGACATAGGCCCAAAATTTGCTGGAGTGGGGCATCGTGCAGTGTGCCGCATGAGTTTGATTTTATTCCTCATCCTTCAGCTCAAATTTTTTGCACCGCGAATTCCTGGAAGTAAAAGATGGGATAACATCTCTAATGTTCTCTAATGAGAATCCTTGTTTGAGATTGTAGTCCTGATAATAAAAACATTAATTCCAGATTTATTTTCATAAGCTCATCAACCTAGTATGCAGAGTTGACTTTATTTGGTCAGGATAAAAAAATGTTGTGAATTGTGGAGATAGTCATACATTGTTTAAATTTAAAGAATGGCAAGCCTAAAAAAAAGATTGAAAATATTAAACTGAAATGAAGGCAAGATGCAAACAAAACTGGACTTGAATAAGAAGTACATTTTCAAAATTTGCAGACAACACCAAATTGGTGTAGTTAATACAGAGGAGGACTAGCAAAATACAGGAATACATGTAAAAAAACTTGCAGAATGGGCATGTTAATTGGCAAATTAACTTCAGTATATATAAGTATGAAGTGGTACATTTTGGAGGAAGAATAAGCAGGCTACATACACCTTGGAAAATATGTCTAAATGGGGTCTGGGAGCAGAGGGTTCTGGGGTTACACAAATCACTAAAAGTAGCAAAGCAAATGAATAAGGCCATTAAAAAAAAAACAGCCAAGTACTGGGGTTTATTTCTAGAGGGATAGAATTGAAAAGCAGGGAAGTTTTGTTAAACTTACATTGAATCTTGGTTAGACGATACTTGGAGTAATGTATACAGTTCTGGTCTCCATATTATAAAAAGGATATACAGGCACTGAAGAAGATGCAAAATAGATTTATTAGAATGATAGCAGTTACCTGTTAGGAAGGATTCAACAGGCTCTTTTCTCTAGACAAGAAAAGACTGAAGGGGGCTTTCAGAATTATGAAAAGCTTTGATAGGGTAGGCATAGAGAAGCTGTTTCCACTTGCGAGGGAGACTATAATTAGGGGCCATAAATATGAGAGTCATGAATGTATTCAATAGGAAATTTAAGAGAAACCTATTTACCATAAGAGTGGTTAGAATATGGAACTCGCTACAACTAGTTGAGGTGACTAGCATAGATGAATTTAAGGAGAAGCTCGAAAAACACATGAGGGAGAAAGAGATAGAAGAATATGTTAAATGGATTAAAAGAAGAAGCCTGGTGGGAGGCATGGGTGGAACATTAACACTGGCATGGAGCTGTTGGGCTGAATGGCCTGTTTCTGTGTTGTACATACTATGTATCTGTGTAAAACACTTAATGGGCTATAATTTGCAGTGGCAGGGCACCTTAACAGCTCTGCCATTACTTAGGCTTGCCCTTGTTACACAATAAATTTAAAAAAACTTTAATTGTGCACATTGCTGAAAATGTGAGTTGATAATGATGCAGTGAGGAAAATAGGCACCTGGGACTTTAATGAACAGGGCAGGCAACTGTATTTCCTTAACCAAACGGATTGAAGGATTGTGAAATTAACATCACGAGGACTGAGAAGGAAGTATAAATTAGAATGGGTGAATTCAATGTCAAATCAAGGTACGAAAGAAAGATTGGATTAAATGGGGGAAAAGAGACAGATAAAGTAAAATAAAATTAAAATAATATAACATTTTGAAGATCTTCAAAACAGCAATTCTAACCTGAAGGAAAGAGACCCTGCATATGTAATAGTTTTTAGTGCCAGAGAGGTTTACTGGCAGTAATTACCACTCCTCATATCGTTTATAGGGTCTTGGCCTGAAGTGGGCAAGACACAACTTTATATGGTGAGTTTAGAACAAGGGCAGCAGATGTATAGGAACATCTCCAAGTCACATGCCATCCTGACTTGGAACTATATCAGCTGTTTCTTCATTGTCACTGGGTCAAAATCCTGCAACTCCCTCCCCACCACTACTCTGGGAATACCTTCATGGACTGCAGCAATTCAAGAAGGCGGCTCACCACCACCTTCTCGAGGGCAGTTTAGGTTTGGGCAACAAATGCTGGCCTTGTCGGTGTCACCCATGTCCCATGAATGAATTATTAAAAAAGTGAAACTTTGACCTTTATTTTTTGGAATACAGTAGTCACTCATGATGTGGCCCAGTTTCCTGTACTATTACTGCTAAAGGTGAAAGGAACAAGTGCATTGAATGAGAACTGCGATCGCCAAGATACTTTTACACACATTTGTTTGTATGGCATTGATTTAGTTTGTTCCTACTATGAAAAAATTATTACTTATTAGCCTGTACTAATGATTCACGGAATGTAACTCAGGCTGTGTGGCAGTCGGTTAGCTCAGTTGTTTAGAGTGTGGTATTAGTAACGCCAAGGTTATGGGTTCGATTCCTGTACAGATAATTTCTTACAGGGATAGAGCCGAGGAATGGGACTGATTGGATTGGTATGGACTTGATGGGCTGAATGGCCTCCTTCTGTGCCGTTATGACTGAGATGCTTATAGTTCTTGGGCAAATATGCCATTTACGATTGAGGTACTGCCACAAATAATTTTCTATGGACTGAAATTTATGGAGAACACATGAAACCTGATATATAAAAAGAAAAACATGTTTTTGTATTAACTGCTAGATTCTTAGAGTGGCATATAGTGTACTGTTTTAAATTTTATATATTCCCCTGTCCTCCCCTATTTTTCTGAACTGTGCCCTCATTTGTTCCATTATTGTCCCATACAAGGTATTCAGGAAAGATAGGGAAGGAAGAAAAGGAGGAGGAGCGGCAGTATTAGTTAAGGAGAATTTTACAATGCTAGAGAGGGATGATGCTCTGGAGGAGTCAGGGACAGAATCCGTTTGGTTAGAGCTAAGAAACAATAGAGATGCCATTACACAACTGGGTGTATTCTATAGGTATCCAGCTAGTGGAAAAGGTGTAGAGGAACAAATTTGCAAAAAAAGTTAGGTGCAAAAAATGTAGAGTTGTGATAATGGGGGACTTGCATTATCCTAATATAGACTGGGGTAGCAATAGCGTAAAGGGCAGAGAGGGACAAGAGTTTCTTAAGTGTGTTCAGAAGAATTTTCATAATCAGTATGTTTCCAGTCCAAGGAGAAAGGATGCATTGCTGGATCTGTTACTAGGGAATGGGGTGGGTCATGTGTATCAAGTGTAATTAGGGGAACATTTAAGGAACAGTGATCATAATATCATAAGGTTTAGTTTGGCTATGGAAAAGGACCAGGAGCAATCTAGAGCAAAAATACTTAATTGGAGGAAGGCCAATTTCAGTGGGATGAGAATAGATCTGTTTCAGGTAAATTGGAATCAAAGATTGGCAAGCAAAACTGTAACGGAACAATGGGTTGCCTTTAAAGAAGAGATGGTTCAGGTACACTCAAGGCATGTTCCCATGAGGGGAAAGGTAGGGCAACCAAAGCCAGAACTCCCTGGATGATGAAAGATAGAGTGTAAGATGAAGCAGAAAAAGGGTGCATATGACCGATGTCAGGTTGTTAATACAAACGAGAACCAGACAGCTTAAAGAAGGTTCAGTAAGGAAATGAGAGGCAAGGAGAGATTGAGAAGAGACTGACAGCTAACCTGAAAGGGAATCCAAAGTCTTTTGTAGGCATATAAATAGTAAAAGTGTGGTAAGAGGAGGGGTGCGGCCAATTAAGGACCAAATAGGAGATTTATGCATGGAGGCAGAGGGCATGGCTGTATTAAATGAGTACTTTGCATCTGTCTTTACCGAGGAAGATGCTGCTGGAGTCATATTGAAAGAGGCGGTAGTTGAGATACTGGGTGGGCTAACAATTGATGAGGGAGGCAGCATTAGAATGGTTGGCTGTACTTAAAGATAAGTCACCAGGATTGGATGGGATACATTTGAGGATACTTGAAGTTGCCACAATCTTCCAATATAATAAAAGCAAAATACTGCGGATGCTGGAAATCTGAAACAAAAACAAGAAATGCTGGATTCACTCAGCAGGTCTGGCAGCATCTGTGGAAAGAGAAGCAGAGTTAACGTTTCGGGTCAGTGACCCTTCTTCGGAACTGACAAATATTAGAAAAGTCACAGATTATAAACAAGTGAGGTGGGGGTTGGGCAAGAGATAACAAAGGAGAAGGTGCAGATTGGACCAGGCCACATAGCTGACCAAAAGGTCACGGAGCAAAGGCAAACAATATGTTAATGGTGTGTTGAAAGACAAAGCATTAGTACAGATTAGGTGTGAATATACTGAATATAGAACATCAGCAAGTGCAAACCTGAAGAAAAACAACCTGAAAAAAACAGTGGGTAAGCAAACTGAACAAACTAAGATGAAATGAAATAAATGCAAAAAAAGATTGTAAAAAATGTAAAAAGGAATGCAAAAAAAAGGAAGAAAAAATAACTAAAAATGACTAAAAATGAAAGTAAAGTGGGGGGCTGTCATGCTCTGAAATTATTGAACTCAATGTTCAGTCCGGCAGGCTGTAGTGTGCCTTCCAATCTTCCAATCCTGCTCAGGTACAGTGGTGGTGCCAGAGAACTGGAGAATTGCAAATGTTAGACCCTAGTTCAATAAAGGGTGTAAGGATAAATCCAACAACTACAGGCCAGTCAATTTAACCTCAGTGGTGGGAAAGCTTTTAGAAGTGATAATCTGGGACAAAATTAACAGTTGCTTGGGCAATTGTGGATTAATTGAGGAAAGCCAGCATGGATTTGTTAAAAGCAAGTCTTGTTGAACTAACTTGATTGAGTTTTTTGATGAGGTAACAGAGAGAGTTGATGAGGGTAATGCGGTTGATGTGGTGTACATAAACTTCCAAAATGTGTTTGATAAATTGCCACATACTAGGCTTGTCAGAAATGTTGTAGCCCATGGAATAAAAGGGGCAGTGGCAGCATGGATACGAAATTGGCTGAGTGATAAGGAACAGTGTAGTGAGGAACTCCTGCAGTAATGTCCTGGAACTGAGATGATTGACCTCCAACAACCACAACCATCTTTCTTTGTGCTAGGTTCTGACTCCAACCAGTGGAGAGTTTTCCCCTTGATTCCCATTGACTCCAGTTTTGCTCATGCTCCTTAATGCCATACTTGGTCAAATGCTGCCTTGATGTCAAGAGCAATCACTCTCGCCTCACATCTGGAGTTCAGCTGTTTTGTCCATGAGGTCAAGAGCTGAGTGGCCCTGGCAGAATCCAAACTGAGCGTTAGTGAGCAGGTTATTGCTGAGCAAGTAATGATAGCATTGATAGCTTGATAGAACTGTCGACAACCCTTTCCACCACTTTGCTGATGATTGAGAGTAGACTGATAGGGCAGTAATTGGCTGGGTTAGATTTGTGATGCTTTTTTTATACAGGACATACCTGGGCAATTTTTCTCATTGCCAGGTAGATGCCAGTGTTGTAACTGGACTGGAACAGCTTGGCTAGGGGTGCGGCTAGTTCTGGAGCACAAGTCTTCAGTACTATTGCCGGAATGTTGTCAGGGTCCATAGCCTTTGCAGTGTCCAGTGCCTTCAGCCATTTCTTGATATCACGTGTAGTGAATTGGATTGGCTGAAGACTGGCATCTGTGATTCTGGGAACCTCAGGAAGAGGCCGAGATGAATCGTCCACTCGGCACTTCTGGCTGAAGATTGATGCAAATGCTTCAACCTTGTCTTTTGCACTGATGTGCTGGGTTCCCCCATCATTGAGCATGGGGATATTTATGGAGCCTCCTCCTCTTGTTAGTTGTTTAATTGTCCACCACCATGCACGACTATATGTGGCAGGACTGCAGAGCTTAGATCTGATCCATTGGTTGTGGGATCACTATTCCTGTTTATTGCATGCTGCTTCCGCTGTTTGGCATGTAAGCAGTCCTGTGTTGTAGCTTCACCAGACTGACACCTCATTTTTAGGTATGCCTGGTGCTGCTCCTGGCATGCACTCCTGCACTCTTCATTGAACTGCAGCAATATGTCCAGTCCTGGGCACTGCACTTAAAGGATGTGAAGGCTTTCAAAAGGTGCAGAAAAGATTAATGAGAATGTCCCCAGGGATGAGGAACTTCAGGTATGTGGATAGATTGGAGAATCTGAGGTTGTTCTCCTTCAAGAAGAGAAGGTTGAGAGGAGATTTGATCGTGGTCAAAACCATGAGGAGTCTGGACAGAGTAGGTAGAGAGAAACTGTTCTTGGTAGGGTCAAGAACCAGAGGAGGCCGATTTAAGGTATTGGCAAAAGAACCAATGATGGCATGATCGTTTTTACGCTGTGGGCTGTGAGTGGTTATGATCTGGAATGCACTGTCAGAGTGTGGTGGACGTGGCTTCAATTGTGGCTTTCAAAAGGGTATTGGATAAGCACCTGAAGAGAGAGGATTTGCAGGGTTACGGGGAGGGGGCTGGGGAATGCGATTCGCTGAGTTGGTCCTGCAGAGCGTTGGTATGGACAGGATGGGCCGAATGTCCTCCTGAGCTGTAACCATTCACTGATAACTTTCTCTGATAAGTTTCATGTCTCTCCCTCTCTTCACTCTCCCAACTCCTGCTTCAGGCAGCCAAGTGCATTGAAGCAGTTAGTAGCACTGTTTATTGGAAGAAACTGGATGCTCTGGAAAGAAGCAAGAATCATGGCATGGCTGGAAGAGAATGTGAAGGAGGTTTTACGTCGAGTAGATGCAAAAGACCCACTTGTACAGGAGTCTGAGAGCAAGTAGGTGCTTCATGAAACTGCATTTTCTGAAATTTGAAGCTGTATTGTAACTCTGAAAATAATTATTGGTAATATATTTTTGCGTAACTAAAGCAGTGTGGTTAAATGAGAGATAAAGAAATAAATACAAAAAATATTGTTCTGACCAACCCTGGCAGGACAGATGAACAGCTATTCACTACTATTTCTCCAAGTCTAATTCAGTTAATGTGTCTATTGTAAACTTTAGTCTACAGTGCATCAGCCGGTAGTCATTCTGATTAGCAATTTCCTTTGGGGCATTCGTCTCATCGTGTCCCAGCTGTGTGTGCGGATGTTCAATCACATTTTATATACTCTTCTATCTGGCTGTCTGTCAAGCCTATCATTTTTCGTTGTCAAAGCATGAGAAACTATGCATGTACAGAGAAATGTTTGCACCATTTCCATGACTGTTCCTCTTTCTAATTGTATGTTTAATATTTTATCTTAGAGACCTTTCTTTGTCTTTGAATTTCAATTGTTAGAAATTAATATATTTTAGAAAAATACAGATAAATATCAATTAACAAAAAGAAACTTTATCCACTGAAGGTTTTGAAAAACCTAGACCTGTGTTCAGTTTTAGAAAGTAAGATTAACTTGCTACATTAGAAATATAGTGAGCAGCTGAAGTTGGTGGGAGTTGAGGCTCAGCAACAGAATGCCATTTTTCCTAATTCTAGTTCCAGAAAAACTTTATTTTCATGTTGAACTGAATTTTTAAAAAAAATAATCAGGCATGTTCTTTTAACTTTTAAAAATAAGGACATTGCAGGTTCTTATCCCATCGAGTTTCTTCAATCTTGCTTTTAACAAGTGAAATTCAGTATTTGGTTTTATTTTTTAGCTAAAAAGTACTGCTGCTGAGATTAGATTTATAACATTGACGTACATAATTTGCTTTCCTTCCCTCTCCTGTTCTGTAAAATTCAGGGAGCCTCCTAACCACAGGACGTAAATGGCTGCATCTTAGAATCAAAATTTTACAGTATAGAGTGAGGCCATTCCACCCATCATACCTATACCAGCTCTTTAAAAACTACTTGCTTAGCCCCAATCTCTTGCCCTTACCCTTTATTCTTTTGTAGAATCATAGTCTAATCATGTCGCAACCTGGAATATGAAGCTTAAGTATCTTTTGTGTCTGAGATTATGCATGTCTTTTTTTTTCCATTCCAGGAGAAAGATTAGATACCAGAATGTTCCCAGGAATATCTGTCGTCACATAATTCTGTCTGAGATAAAGGAAGCTATTGCAACACTTCCACCTGTGAGTGATACTAAATAAATTCTGTATTTACTCTGAAAATCATTGAACTTTGGTTTATTAAATTGTATTTTTAACTCTTCAACCCACGAGTGGGCTACCAAGAGCACAAAAATAGTATTGTAGTATATATTTAAAATTTAAAGAACATTGGTGAAGGGACAAGGCTCGTATTGCAGGACACCACCAAATTGAAAAGGGTAGGAGAAAAGAATAGGTATGTCATAAGTAGTGAACAAGTGATGCCAAGTTTAGGTTTTAAAAGTGGTTGGTCAGGTAATCAAAAAACCTATAGATCGTAGAAGAAAGGAAAGACTGAATGAGGTAAGGAATTTCATAGTTTTGAGGTGTTGGGATGCAATGAGTTAGAGTAGAAACACTGCTATTCTGCAGGTGGTATTGCAGAATCTCATGTTTCTTAGCTCAAATTAGAACTTTTAGCAGGTATTGGTAATTGTCTTATGGCATTATTCTGTTCATAATTGTGTAGAAAGGCAAGTGCCTGACTAAGTCTAGGTGATGCTTATAGAGGAAGGAATATGAAAATCTGATCAACTCCAATTATCTTCCAGGCTTTGGACTGTGGAAGAAAGAGGAGTTTCTTCACAAATTGCCAAATGGTGAATTAGCAGAGGGTTTAAAATTTTGTAGAGCATTAATTAAGGCTGGCTAAGCTGAACAATTTGTCCAGAAACCAAACTGCTGGCAAGCTATCAGGTTGCTGGAATGTTGATTGTTTCAAAACCATTGACTCTCATTGAGGTACTTTGTTCTCGGTGTGGGCAACACTGGCAAGATCATATTTATTGCCCATCCCTAAGTCAGACAGTTATTACATTTAATGGGTACTTTTGTATGAAGAACAACCACTGCGACACAGTTGATAAATATACAGATTATAAATTGATTTTTTTTTAAAGGAAGTAACTGCTCAGCCAGTGATGGGTTATGATCCACTTCCTCCACTAGATGGCATCATCACATATACTAGACCTGAAAGGTATGAATCATTTGGATTTTTTTAAAAATTAAAACTTGTCTCCCAGTCGAATGAACATTAAGATTTGTAACTATGCTTTGTTAAATTGCTTTGTTTGCTTACTGTACCAGTTTTCACATCTTTCCATAACAAATAATTGAGTTAGCATATTGATAACAGAAATCCAGAAAATGATTTGTGTTGTGTTACTGGAGCATAGAGTATACAAGCTAGTTAGTAATGTATGAAGAATGTGAAGCAGGGAGCAGGTTGTACACCTCTTCCCTGGGTTGTTTAGTACATACACCTGTAAGGAAAGTGAAAACTTTGTGAAATAAAATTAATAGTGGTATAAACATGTTTCTTTAATCTGATGAACAGGACGACACAGAAGCAAAATCATAAATGTGATATTTCAGCAGGGCTTTTCAGTGGAAAAATATAATTTAATATGCACCCAGGATACGGAGAGGCATTTAATGAGATTTCTAAGGTCTGGCTAGTTACTATGAGGGTGTAGCTACATGCTGGGAATGTCCTGCTGGATTAGAAACAGCTGAGCTTAATGTTACTTAAAAAAAAAAGGGTGACAAAGAGCCAGACAACTACAGACCCATTATCCTCACTTTAATGCTGGGGCAAAACGATAGTATTCATTTTAGGAGTAAACTTGAGGATTACTTGCACAATAACATAGGAAATAACATCAAACATGGATTCAGAAGTTAAAAGTCCTGCCTAACCAATCTTCTTGGCTGTTTTGAGAAGCTGATGTCCCAGGTGGTCTGTGGAAAGGGCTTTGATAAAGATCTGCAGATATATAAGTTTAAAAGCAGTGGGGGACTCAAGGTGAAACTTGTGCATAGATTAAAGAAATTGCTTATGGGGTGGAAGTAGTGGCCACTTGTTAATTATTGAAGGTGAGCTGGGGAAGAATGGTGGGTTGACTGCCCCGTGGATTGGTGTTGGGATTTTCTAACTTTAATTTACCTGGAGCACCTGAATTTCAAGTAAATTTATCAAACTTGTAGTGAATACTAAACTGGATGTAGAAAGGTGATGATAATTACATGTGGCACAGAATTACACAATGCATTTGACAAAGATGTGCAAGTGGCTGAAATGGTGGCAGATTAAATTTATATCAGACAAGTATAAATTACTACAAGTAGAAAGAAAATAAGTGGGTGCCGCAGAAGTTGAAAAAATCTCGGGGTTTCAGTCAGTTCGATTCCCAGCATATCTAGTCTTTATAGAATAATGAGTAACCAGGCAGCTGAACTATGTAGGCAAATCACGAGTAGTCACTGGAGAAAGCTATGGTTATAATGCAGTACTTTGGTTCGACCACACCTAGAGAGCACCTATTCTAGTCCCTAAGACATAAGGGAGACACTTAATCCCCAGAGGCAGTCAAGAAGTGCTGTGAGATTGGTCCCTGGTGTCAGAGTGATGAGTTATGAGGAAAGACTGGATCAACTTTGGACTTGGGGACACCACTGGGAAAAATACAGGGTTCTGAAAAGAAAATGAAGAATAAGAAGGTTATCAGAGAAGAACTGAGATTCCTTGACAATGTAAGTGAGGTTGAAATTGAGAATTAAGTATAAGCAGTTTAGTAGATACTAAATGATTAGTTTCTGGTAGCACTCGTGAGAAGATAATAGTAAGTCACCCAACATAGATGGAGCTACAATTACATTTCATAACTTTGACATTACTTGCATGGAGATCCCAGATGAGTTAAACAAAAAATCCACAGGGATGGGTGGCCTATACCTAATAGTGCTGAGTGAGACTAGAAACAAAATCTACAAAGTGCACATAATCACCTTGATGGAGTCAATAAATATAAAGTGCGGTCCCAATTGGAAATCAACCATTGTATATCTTTTTATTAAAGTAACAAAAGAAATTCTGGTATCTAAAGACCATTAGTTTGCCATAAATTATCAGCAAAATAATGGAATAAACATGAAGGCTGCCTGTTTGAGGAAAACTTGGTAAATGGCAGCCAGCATTTGGGGGGGGAGGACGGACATCCCATCCCATCCTCCCCTTTTTGACTTTTTTGAGTAAGTAGCATTACAAGGTGATGCTGGGAAGCACTCGAGTGTATCTAAACTTTGAGAAAGCCTTGAATAAAGTGTCACTGATTTTGGAGGTGGATAAAATTGACTGTAAAAGAGGACACTGGGTACTGCTCTAGTCAGGGGAATTAGGTCACATTGGGAAGATTTACTGAGTGGAGTATTTGAGGGATTGTTGCTGGACTCCCTGCTGTTTCTAAATTACATAAAATGACCTGGTTTCAGGGTTCTGATGACTTGAAACATTAACTCTGTTTCTCTCTCCACAAATGCTGCCTGGCCTGCTAAGTATTTCCAGCATTTTGTTTTTATTTCAGAAGGGCAATTCAAATTGGTCAGATTCTCAGCTAAGTTAGGGGGAAGGGAGGGAACAGTTGTATCGGCACTACAGCAGGACCGAGACAGAATCTGTAAGTGGACGGATTTATTCAGGTGAAATTCAGTACAGAAAAAATACAATGTGTTATACATTGGAAGGAAAAAATAAGGGTCACAGTTACTCAACAGCGTGGAACCAACTAAGGAGAGGCTGAAATATCTGGCAGACTCAATAATTATCATGTCCATTCACTGCAGAACAGTAAAAAGAATGTTGATTTTGTTACGACCAAGGTGGGAGTGCACTGTTAATTCAATCCTACTTCCCCACAAGTCACAACATATTCTTCAAATTTTCCACTTGTTGAAACAGTCAATAGGATACACTTTTCCCCCAGAATAGAACACACTAACCAGGTTTCTTTACTGAACGACAAAATTAACAGTTTATTATAAAACAAGCCTTAATTAGTAATGAAGTAAAACAATAGCATGTAGATCAAATTTTAAAAGAATCCGAGAATTTTTTTTAAAGTCCTCTTTTTCTAAACCAATTTTTAAAGGCCCTTTTTACTTTCGTCATTTCACACTCTCATTCACACACACATATATATATTTCTACACATAAATAAGTTAACCGGAAAAAGTGAAAAAGGATTTTTAGGTCAGAGCTCTGTGACAGACAAAAAAACACAAATAGATCACTTGCTCATTTTTTGAAGTAAACAGCAGATGAGATATGTTGTTCCAGACTAGCACACAGTCCAACCTTCTAAGCACACTAATTGGTAGGATCTTTAGATTCTTCCAGAAATTGGTTATCTTCAAACGGCATTGAAAGTAATTTAGCAGGCCTTCTTGAAATACAGGAAACAAGATGAATTCACGGTGGACTTCACAGGATCCTTCAGAGATATTGGAAATCGAAGCTGGGTTCTAGTCTTCTGTTCTTTCTGACTTCTCCTCCAGGCATGACACGCACACACACTGACTAACAGTCGAACAGCTTGGCAGTTTTAGCCCACCCAGAAGTGCTGTGCCTGCTACTAGACTTGTCCAATCAAAGGAGAATTGTCAATTTTCTGCCCTAAACCTAGACCGAACCAGGTGACAAGTTGTAACACTATTGCCAATCCAGCCCTCACTGTCCTCTTGATATTAAACATATACTTTTAGCTTAATTATAAATCTCTTTTTTTTAAAAATAATTTTTAACAGAACAGAGTCACTTTCAGAATTTATATTGTCAGATCAATAGGGTTCTAGTCTGAGGAGTCCTGCTGAAGCTTCTTGCTTTGGTCAGACTGCACTTTAAATATTGCACTCAGTTCTAGTCACCAAACACAAAGGGAATATCTGATTGCCAGAAATGGAATTGGTCCCTAGTGTTGGGGGCTTGAGTTTTGAGGAGAGGTTAGCAAATCTCAGACCTTTTGGCCTTGAATGAATGTGATTGAGGGGGGTCCTACAGCAATATACTTAATATGAAGTGAAATAGAAAAGGATTAATGCAGAGCACTATTTGAAGCAGGACCATGGGATTTAAGTACAAGCTGGTAAAGGGCAAGTGCAGGATTACGGTCAGAAAGCACTTCTTTACACTGGTACCTAGAATACTGTTGAGGTAGGGTAAGTGGATGACCACCAATCATTCAAAAAGCAGTTCAATGTGTTGCAATGTAGTTTTTACAGAAAGGTGATTTAGATCCCAGTGAGAAACAGTATTTAAATGAAAATGCCTTTGCATTTTTAAGTTTGAAGATTTAAGCAGCAGGAAGAGTGATTCATTTTGAGATTGTAAAGTTAGTTTTAATTGTAATTGAAGCCTAAAGATATTTTATTCAAATGTGTGTTTTCAGTCATTATTTGTCCTTGCTTTTGCTCAATTTTTAATGTGCTTACCTTCCTCTTTCTCATCTGTGACTACAATTGAGTTTACTGAGCAAGTGTTTCTTCTTTCAGGGTAAATCGAGCAGCAGATGGAAGTAGCTTGTCACTATTCTTTCGGTCTTTGTTGCCAAATTTTAATCTTCAGGTATGTGCTAATAAAGAGGGAGGTTGTGATTGTTTTTTAAAAATCAGTTTTACTGTGTTGAAATCTGGAACATTATGGTAAAATATATGAAACAGTATGTCCTTTTTGTATTACATGAATAACTGTGTTGAAGCAGGTGCAGCAAGTTCTGAACAGTTATCTGACCTAGGAATTCTTAATGCTTACATAAGAGAGAAATTGTTTTATTCTGTCGAAAGTTCTTTGTTTCTTTACATTTTTGTATAAATATTTTTCTAGTGCCACTACAATATTTATACACAGTTTTAAACCAGAGACTGAGGCTTCAAATTCTTTGGGACAATACCCCAAAACTTCAAAGTCCTCTCTTTAGTGTAGGTGTGAAAGTATTCTGTTTGAAAAAGGAAAAGCTGTTAAACAAATATTTTATTTTTCAGTGTCCATACCATATAGGGTTGTTGGCAACAAGAAAGTAGATGGTCATGGCTTTCAAGTTTTTAACTTTTTATTTTTTGTAAAGCTTTTGATACCAGCATCCAAATGAAGTATAATCCAATGCCAAACTGTTTTTAGGCATGATCCTAAGCACCACCAGGTTTACAAAAATTGTTAGAAATGAATGAGAATAAATACATTTATTTTGGGCTGGATTGAAGTTGCATTATGTGACCTAACTTGCTAACTAGATTTTGTAATTTTGTTCTTTCTCTTCTCTCCACATGCCCCCTTCTCCCAACACCCCACCCTTCCCCCTTTCAAAAAATACATTCCTGGAATAATGTGTTTTTCAGGAGGACAGGAGACAGAACATGGAAGGTGAGGGTGCAGAGGTCCAACATGAATTGAACCAGGGAGTAAACCGACTCATGGCTGCAATGAGGGATATGTTGGCAAATATCCACTTTCAGGAGCCACCACAGGACGATTATCAAGATGGTGATGGTGAATGGGACTAAAATTTCATGCTCTAAATCTTCAGTGAACTTTAATTTTCAACTGTAATAATAGTGCATTCTATGACCGCTAACAAAGCTGCACCAAAGTGATATAGAAACACTTATTAAAAGATGCAATCATATTGTATTCAGTTCCTTGAATTATTATTGACTACTTAAAAGTGCTAACACAGGTGAAAGAAAGCACTTTAGCTACAGTAATTTTCAAACAATTAGAAGTAACTCAAAAAAATGATAAGCTGCAACTTCTTATATGGCAAAAGTTCATTTTTGGTTTATAAACCTTAGTAAGATAAGATGCTGTCAACATTAAAGGAGAATCGATAGTGTCCAAAAACTTTAAATTACAGGAGCAGCTGCTATTTTTTATTTACTGCAGTCTTAATTTAAGCATGTAATTAAGCAAAATGAAGTTAACATGGTCTAGAATTTACACAAGTGCTCCATTATGAGAAAATGCCATTACTATACATGAGGCAGCTCAGTTGCCTTCCCACAATGTGCTTGCTTTGCACTATTAAGTTCATAGTTTTGATTTGCAGAGAAGGCTGATTGTCTGAGCTGCTTAGGTATGTATTTGAAGGCTATCGTTTCCTTTTTTCAAAGTTGGTGCCACATCTCCACTTGGAAGGCATGAGGAGCAAACTGACAAGTCTCCTTTGCCTAAATGTGCAGAATGCATGCATACTTTTTACTGATAGTATGTGGAGCCATAGATCAGTCAGCAGTCAAATTTGTGATAGTGTGATAAAGGAATGAATCTTAAAAAGCTAAATCCATTGATATCAGACTAGGAGAAGTGTGAGAACCAAGGTCAAAGTCATTCTGAACACATTAAAGCAACAATAAAAATTTACAAATAAAAAAGCTAAATATTGCAGATGCTGGAAATCTGAAATAATTGAACGTGCTCAGCAGGTCAGGCAGCATTTGTGGAGAGAGAAACAGGGTTAACGTTTCAGGTCAATACCTTTTGTCAGAACTGTAATCAAGGATTCTCAGTCACTATAAAAAGGCCAAGAGTTCCCACTGACAAGTGTATAATTAAGGAAACTTATTTAGGTTTAAAATAGAACTAGGAATTCGTAGAAAATGATAGAGCATACTTCATAATAATCGGTAGGATAAATTTGTGAAAACAACTCGAGGTCCAAAGAGTAAAATACTATTTTAACTTGAGGGAAGGTCATCGACCTGAAGTGGTTTCTCTCTCCACAGATGCTGCCTGACCTCCTGAGTATTTCCAGCATTTTCAGTTTTTATTTTAGTTTTAATTTACTGTTGCTCAGTTTTACTAACGATGCACACATGAACGTATTTTATCTTCATATATTACTATTTCTGTTGGAGTTCATTATTTAGAATTGTGAAATTATTTCTCCATTTTTCTATTTTCTTTCCTTAAGGTAACACCATTTTTTTTTAACTATTTGGGTATCCTGGATTGCTTTCACATTTATTCTACTGGTTATTATAAAGTATGCTCTGTAATATTCTATGAATTTCTAGTTCGATGTTAAACATAAATAATACTGTGTTCTTAATGATATACTGGTCAGTGGGAAGCAGTGGCCTTTATGTAGTGACTTGATTACATTCAAGAAAAAGGAAAAGCAGGAAAAAGAGCTGTCAACCAAGATGGCCTAAACTGAGCTCTCGCCAAAGGAATACAAACCAGCAATAGTAATTTAATGCATTATCAAATGATTATTGAAATGAGTAATTCTTCATCCTTATGTCTTACATTCTCATTAGTATCGGATTTAACTATATTTTTTATGTAAATAGCCCTTTCACACCTTGACAAGTGACATTTGTGGATATGATGAGACATAATTTTTCAAAAATGAAATTTGTGATTTGATTTGTCATTTGAACCAAGAACCTATGTAGGAATGAGTATTCAGATTTTTTTTCTTGGCTTTCATTTTTAAGTCAAACTCATCCAACAAATTAGTTGCATCGGCGTTGCATAACTTGTTTTCATTGATCTAATGTGATTGAATGCTAGTAAATTAAATTCAGAATTGAGTGGGTTATTGCAAAGCATCTTTTTCTCTGCATGCTGTGTACTGGAATATTTTTTCCCAATTGCCAAAGCATAACAAGTGATACTGGAAAGAAGACATTTTTCAAATCAGTAAATGGTGCCATGAGCAATAAAATTGTTAATCGTAAAAGAGATCAACATATTGTTTTAGAAATAATAAGGGGAAGCTTGAAATAACTGGGGCTACGGGCTGAATGATATCCATCCAAGGGTCCTTAAGAAGATGGGGCAAATGCCATATGAGCCCCTTACTCGTATCTTTAATGGCTCACTGAAATCTGGGACTGTTCCCTTTGACTGGAATGTTGATGAAATCCATTGACCCATTAGCTTGCCATCAGTAATGGGTGGGATGCATTATATGGCTACTTACAGAAGGCCATATCAGGGACACCCAACATGATCCTGGTAAAGGAGATTGTGTTTTACGAAGAATTCACCAGGATAGTGGATGAGGGAAACCCAGTAGACATTGTCTACGTGAGCTTTCAGAAAGCTTTTAATAAGGTGCTGCGTAAGAGGCTTTGCTACAAGATAGAATAAACTGGAATTAGTGGTAATCTGCTGCACTGGATTGAGTATTGGCTGCTTGTGGGCAAGATTTGGCGCTGCTTGGAGAACCAGTCAACAGTGGTGTCCAGCAGAGATTGGTGCTAGGACTTGTGCAATTTACTAGTTTCATTCATGATCTATATGTAGATGTTGAGTTTGCAGATTATACCAAGGTATGTGTTAGGGTTGTAGAGGATGCTGAACACCTACAAGCAGTTATCAGTGTGTTGGGAGATCAGGGCCTGTGATTGGCAAATTATGTTTAACTTCGAATAGAGCAGTATTGTGCATGTGGATAGGTCAAACAGTGACTATACATACATGCTTGAGGGAAAATAATTAATCAGTGGCGAAAGAGACCTGGTCATTTTAGTGTACCACTTTTTAATGGTTCATGGCCAATACTGTGAACCTATAGCTAAAGGAGATAGGGCTCTAGGATCCTGTAACTACAGGACCATTCAATATAAAATAAAGCATACCTTTTTGTCCTTATTCAAGACCTTGGGTCTCAGTTAGATAACCGTGTCCAGTTTTGGTTTCCTGACATAATGGGTAATGGCTCAAAGAGCTGAGTTCCTATACTTTATAGAAGTCTTGACTTGGGTGATTTGATTGAGGTTTATAAACATAATGGAGGTATTGTGTTTGTGTAGACAAATTATTTGAACTAAATAGGTTAGGGAGGACTAGGGGTCTACCTTAGATGTTAGGTTCTTGTTTTCTAGAGAATAGTGGACCCATGGAGAGGGTTGCCAGGTCATGTGGTGAACATTTTGATTTACTGAATTCTTTCAAACAAATGCTGGACCTGTTTCTGACTGGGGTGGAGAGCATCTTGTATGTGAGGTAGGGACCCTGTAGGGTCATTCAGGGTTGCAGAGTCTTTTGGATTTGTTTTGATTGCCTAATGGGGGTTCAGAGAGGAATTTTGAGGTTTTTCCCTCATTAATTGGTCTGGGTTTATATATTTTTTGTCTCTCCCAGGTGTGGGGGTTAGAAGGCTTCACCTATGTATGGATCAGACTAGATGGACAAGTAGGTCTTTTGTTGTCTTTGTGATTCAATAAATTTACTTCTCATGTCTTATTAAATTGTGCAATATTAAACAGTAATCGGTGTACAATCCAATATAGTGAAATGGTAGGATAGCCTGCAGTAGAGATTATAAATATGAGCATATAACGTTCACATAGCAGAATATATAAGCAGTAGTATAATGCTGGTTATAGATAATGGGTGATTTTCTCCAAGCTGTGTAGCTTTGAAACAGACAACTGTAGCTATGCAGAGAATTTGTTATCCATTTTGTGGGCAAATATAGGTTTAAAAGGAGTGCATTTTATGACAGGTGACAATTGTGTTATTATAAGATATGGAGCTCTGTTCAGAAAAAAGAGCTTGCTCTTCTATAATCCTTTTCACACATCAGGACGTCACAAAGTGCTTTTAGAGCTAATTAAGTACTTTTGTGAAGTGTAGTGACTGTTATAGATGTAATGGAGTATTACAGGCTAATAACATACCACAAATATAGAAACATGGAAAGATGTATGACACAGGAGGTCTTTCAGCCCAAATGTTCACACCGGCTGAAAAAGAGCTTTCCAGTTGTTGGTCTGTAGCCCTGTAGGTTACAGTACCTCAAGTACATATCCAAGTGTTTTTTAAATATGATGAGGGTTTCTGCCTCTGCCATCCTTTCAAGCAGTGAGTTTCAGACCCTGACCACCCTCTGGGTGAAAAAACTACTCAACTCTCCTCGAATCCTACCAATTACTTTAAATCTGTGCCCCCTGGTTATTGATGTCTCTTCACACGATCTAAGCCCCTCAATTAAATCTCCCTCAACCTCCTCTTCTAAAGAAAACAATCCAACCTATCCAATCTTTCCTCATAGCAAATTCTCCATTCCTAGCAAATCCTGTAAATCTCCTCTTACCCTCTCTAGTGTGATCACACCCTTCCCGTAATGTGGTGACCAGAACTGTAGCTGTAATCTCATTAGTGTTTTATACTGTTCCAGCATAACCTCTCTGCTCTTGTACTCTAGGCCTCGGCCAATAAAAAGTATCCCCATGCCTTCTCGACCACCTTATCTACCTATCCTGCTACACTCAAGGATCTTTAGACATACACTCCAAGGTCCCTTTGTTCCTCTATACTTGAGTATATATTGGTATTCCTTTGTCTTCTTTATCCTCCCCAAATGCATTACCTCACACTTCTCCAGATTGAATTCCATTTGCCACTTTTTCCACCTGCCATCCATTGATATCTTCTTGCAGGCTACAGCTTTGTTCCTGAATATCAACCACATGGCCAATTTTCATATCATCTGCAAACTTCTTAATCATTGCCCCCTACACGTGGCTAAATAATTGATTGGTATATACCATGAACAGCAAGGGACCCCTGCAGAACACCCACTGGAACACTTTGCTTCCTGTCCCTGAGCCAATTTTGGATCCAACTTGCCATTTCCCCTGTGGATCCTATGAACTTTTAATGTTCTGACCAGTCTGCCATGTGGGTGGGACCTTATCAAAAGTCTTATTAAAATGTGTAGACTACATCAATTGTGCCACCCTCATGCTCCCTCGTTGCCTCAAAAATTCAGTTGTTAGTCAGATACGACCTGCCCTTCAATCCAATAATTTTCCTAGCTGTAATTACTCAAACTATCCCTTCCTCTCTTTTTAAAAAATGATATAACATTAGCAGCCGTCTGCCACTACAGCTGTCGCTAGAGAGGATTGGAAAATGCTCAGAGCCTCTGCCATTTCTTCCCTTAGCAGCCTGGGATATATTTCACCTTGACCTGATGATTTATCCACTTTCAAGGGCACTAAACACGGTCCTTCTGAAAACAAATGCAAAGTATTTATTGAAACAGTGATTCCTGTTGTCAGCAAACGCAGTCTTATTAAAAGCCCTGCCCCTGTCTTCTGCTTCCTCACATGTTATCTTTTTGGTCTCTATTTGGTCCTACTCTTTCCTTAGTTATCCTCTTACTCTTTATGTATTTATAAAACACATTGGGGGGTTTCCTTGATTTAACCTGCCATATCTTTTCATGTCCTCTCTTCCATTCATGCGCTGAACTTGTACATAGTTGGTACGTATTGTCCATTTATCACAATAACGAGGTGGAGGGAGCTGTACAATTTTTAAAAAGTGGAATGAAAGTAAGGGGGTTTAGGGGACAAGTTATGCAAGAGGTGAGTGGAGGTAAGTAATAGTAAATCAGAGTTAACATCTGGAAAGCGGCAACGCCCGGCTCCCCGCCCTGTATGGCGGCCACTCTGCCGCAGTTCACTCCTCAGCTCCGCCCCGCATGCGACGCCTTCTTGTTTACGTCTGGATTCCTCGAATTTACTCAATCTAACTTGATGACAAAAAGCGCTAATCAAAGATCTTGTGCCATTGTAACCAATCGGAAGAGTTACCAGGTAGAATTATGTTTGCAGAAGTTATGGAAGCCAGCATTGGCCATTCACAGGTGAAAGACGCTTGTCAATCAATATAACGAGGCGGGTCGTGATGCCTGTTAGTGATTGGCTGATTGGAACGTCACTCGAAGGCTGAGCGAATGGAGGGCGGTGTTGATGAGCTGTAAAGTTTGGGTGCGCGCAGTTTGCTGATAGTCGGAGGAAGGCTGTTTGCGGAGCGGGGAGAGTAACCTAGTTCGTTCGGCTTGTTTTTATAAACCTACCCTGGGGCCTCGTTGCTGTCGTTAAAGAAATCAATAAATAAGGCAGTCGCAGCTAATAATGCCATCAGAAAAATCCTTCAAACAGAGGAGGACTTTCGGTAGGTGCTGGGATTGGCTTCCAGCAAATAGCGGTCTTGTTTAATCGAGCCCGGGGGAGAGAGGCCCCGCCGTCCCGGGGGTGGGGGGTAGTGAGGCCCCGCTGTCCCGGGGGTGGGGGGTAGTGAGGCCCCGCTGTCCCGGGGATGGGTGGGGGGGGAGTGAGGCCCCGCTGTCCCGGGGATGGGTGGGGGGGGAGTGAGGCCCCGCTGTCCCGGGGATGGGTGGGGGTAGTGAGGCCCCGCCGTCCCGGGGGTGGGGGGTAGTGAGGCCCCGCCGTCCCGGGGATGGGGGTGAAGTGAGGCCCCGCTGTCCCGGGGATGGGTGGGGGGGGAGTGAGGCCCCGCTGTCCCGGGGATGGGTGGGGGTAGTGAGGCCCCGCTGTCCCGGGGATGGGTGGGGGGGGAAGTGAGGCCCCGCTGTCCCGGGGGGGGGGAGGGGAGTGAGGCCCCGCTGTCCCGGGGATGGGTGGGGGGGAAGTGAGGCCCCGCTGTCCCGGGGATGGGTGGGGGTAGTGAGGCCCCGCTGTCCCGGGGATGGGTGGGGGGGGAAGTGAGGCCCCGCTGTCCCGGGGGGGGGGGGGGAAGTGAGGCCCCGCTGTCCCGGGGGGGGGGGGGAAAGTGAGGCCCCGCTGTCCCGGGGGGGGGGGGGAGTGAGGCCCCGCTGTCCCGGGGGTGGGGTGGGGGGGGGGGGGAAGTGAGGCCCCGCTGTCCCGGGGGGGGGGGGAGTGAGGCCCCGCTGTCCCGGGGATGGGTGGGGGGGAAGTGAGGTCCCGGGGGGGGGGGGGAGTGTGAGGCCCCGCTGTCCCGGGGGGGGGGGGGGGAGTGAGGCCCCGCTGTCCCGGGGGGGGGGGGGAGTGAGGCCCCGCTGTCCCGGGGGGGGGGGGGGGAGTGAGGCCCCGCTGTCCCGGGGGTGGGGTGGGGGGGGTGGGGGGAAGTGAGGCCCCGCTGTCCCGGGGGGGGGGGGAGTGAGGCCCCGCTGTCCCGGGGATGGGTGGGGGGGGGAGTGTGAGGCCCCGCTGTCCCGGGGGGGGGGGGAGTGAGGCCCCGCTGTCCCGGGAGGGGGGGGGGAGTGAGGCCCCGCTGTCCCGGGGGGGGGGGGAGTGAGGCCCCGCTGTCCCGGGAGGGGGGGGGGAGTGAGGCCCCGCTGTCCCGGGGGGGGGGGGGGGGGGAGTGAGGCCCCGCTGTCCCGGGGGGGGGGGGGGAGTGAGGCCCCGCTGTCCCGGGGGGGGGGGGGAGTGAGGCCCCGCTGTCCCGGGGGGGGGGGGGGGAGTGAGGCCCCGCTGTCCCGGGGGGGGGGGGGGAGTGAGGCCCCGCTGTCCCGGGGGTGGGGTGGGGGGGGGGGAAGTGAGGCCCCGCTGTCCCGGGGGGGGGGGGGGGGAAGTGAGGCCCCGCTGTCCCGGGGGGGGGGGGGGAGTGAGGCCCCGCTGTCCCGGGGGGGGGGGGGGAGTGAGGCCCCGCTGTCCCGGGGGGGGGGGGGGGAGTGAGGCCCCGCTGTCCCGGGGATTGTGGGGGGGGGGGATGGGGAAGTGTGAGGCCCCGCTGTCCCGGGGATTGTGGGGGGGGGGGGGGGAAGTGAGGCCCCGCTGTCCCGGTCCTTTTTGGGCGGCGCTGCGTTATTGTGAGGGTAGAGAAGGTTGCGGCCTCTGGCTGGGGCCGTGGATGTTCGGTTTCCTGCAGTACAAGCTGATGGAGCCGTTCGTTTACCGGGGCGGACCCGGAGCTCGCACTTAGTCTCCGGGGCTGGGTGGAGGGAGGGGAGCTGCCGGATTGTCATTCATTTCAGGCCTGAAAATAGGTCAGGGATGTAACCGTGCGTTTCTCTCATTGTTTTTGACGGTTGTAATTCTCAAATTTTGCTTTGACCTTTCTATCAGTGTTTTATTTTTCATGTTACAACCAGAACACTTTTTGCTTGATCTTGATTTTCAAATTCATCTTTTGAACTAAGTGAAACAAGTGTATTGCATCTGAGAAAAAGCAATTTGGCTTGTCGAAGCTCGTGTCTGTAATTGCAATAGCTTAATCTTTTATATATGGAAAGTATTGCGACACAAGGCTGTATTTTAAGTAACCTTTTGCCCTCTGTGTATTGCAGTTGAGTAACAAGTAACAAGGTGACGTAAATAGCATTGTTGTAGCAAGCTGCACTGCCACATTTATGAACCTACCAAGGCCTACCAAGATGATGGATAAACAGAAATGGCGGGATATATAGGGAAAGTGAAACAAAGTTGTGGAAAACTGAGAGATTCCTCTACAGTATTATAGAATAAATGAGACCTGAATAGATGATTGGCATCACTCAAATTGATCAGTTCTCTTCCAGTTAGTCAGCCTCAAGAATGTGTTTATGTTCAGTTGTTTGGCAACATAAAAATTCGATTGATTTATCCAGCTATTTTTTCCAGTCATTGGGGAAAACGCAAATGCTCTTACGTTAAAGGCATTATATAAATACAAGTTGTTGGTAGGCATGTTATGAAAGGGAAAAGGAATTTTGAAGTGATGGGGAAAAACTGGACGATTTTTAAAATGAAATGAATTGTAATGGATGTCCTTTATGTAGAAACGCATTTAAGTGCAGAATCAACAATATTTTTGTGTTGCACAGCTGCTGTTCTTGGGTTCACTTGGTAATATTACCATTCCATATCTTGCCTTGCGAACATTGGTCTTGTTTCATCTGAAGTCCCTGTCAAGCTTGTTCATCTGAGCCAGGTTGAATTTTAAAGGAGTTGCCAGGAAATATGGCTTACTGTTATTCAACTGCAAAGTCTCTTGATGCCACTGAGCAGGAATTAAAAGGAAGCTAGTGGCAGCTGGAATGTAAGAGCCAAGAACTAAGCAGCTTATGTCTTGAGAACTGAAGTAGGTGGTCTCTGGCTGGTGGGCAGGAAAAGTTCTTTACATTGAAGTATAAGCAATATATTTCTATGGTAATATATAGGATAAATTGTGGCGAGTCGAAGAGACTTAGTAGTTGGCAGGAAAAAAGACAGAGGCGCAAGGGGAGAGCCTACTGTGCAACAGCCCCAACAAACAAATTTCTCTGCAGCACCTGTGGAAGAGCCTGTCACTCCAGAATTGGCCTTTATAGCCACTCCAGGCGCTGCTTCACAAACCACTGACCACCTCCAGGCGCGTATCCATTGTCTCTCGAGATAAGGAGGCCCAAAAGGAATATATAGGATTGATGACAAAGTTTATCTCTTGGAAAAAGCTTGGGAGTTTATTGCTACTGTAGTTTAAAATTTATGGATCGATTGCTAAAGTGAATGTTTTTGGATGATGAGATTTATTTCATTTTGGATATTAAATTTGCTAAATGATCTTAGTGATGTACATTTTTAAGGCTTCTCATTTTTAAAAAAAGTTAATAACCTGTAAGAATTTGATTTTTGAAGATATTTCTACATTAATTTGAGGGGGTAATTGGGGTTTTGGTGATTTTGTGTATGTGGTTTTTATAGCTATTGTATTGATTGGGAAAACAAGATTACATCAAACGTCCATGCTTAATTACGTTTTTAAAAAATTATAACCTATAAAAGAAAAACAAGATCTTTCAGTGCAACTATCTTGGAATAAATCTCTGACTGATATAATGGCAGAATTGGATGTCTAAGCAATTAAGCCCATGTGGCAATTCTGCAACACCATCTTCAAGCCTAAAACTAATACTATATCAGTTAAGTAGTGCTGTCTCTTTTAGGAACAACAACTGTAGTTCCTTTCAATTGTCCTAGCACATCCATACCTTATTTTAACAAAACTTTTGAAAGTTCAGCATCATTACTCATATATCTGATGCAGATTTTGATTGCAACCCACTACTGCAAGATTGTCTTCTAAAGGTCAGGCAGTACAATGATACAGCACAGAAGGAGGGCATTTGGCCCAACATGCCTGTGCTGGCTCTTTTGAAAGAGCTATCCAGTTAATCCCCACTGCCTGGATCTTTCCACATAACCCTGCACTTTTGTGTTTTAAGTATGTATCCAATTCCAGTTTAAAACTTACTATTGAATCTGCTCACAGTGACCTTTCAGCATATTCCGGATTGTAACTCTTTGCTAAAATAAGTATTTCACCATCGCCCAGTCTTTTGCCAATTATCTTAAATCAGTGTCCTCTAGTTACTGACTCTCCCAGTGGAAACAGTTTCTACTGTATCAAAACCCCATGTCATTTTGAACATCAGCTTGTAGTATAAATGAAGTATGCGGGTATAGACCATTCTTACAATTTTTTTTACTGGTCGTACAACTAGCCTGAAGGTGATCTTGCACTAATAATGATGCATGACTGTGATATAAATGTACCTGGCATGAAAAAAAAATTACTTTAGACAAATGATTTGAAAAGGTATTCCAACTTTTTTCAAACACCTACAAGTTTGCACATGTGCTCAGTTGTGCCACCACCTAATATCAACTATGTAAATACATCGCTCCATACATGGTTGTTGAAAATTGAATTCATACTGCACCAAGGTGTGTAGTCTGAAAAAGGCAAACTACTTTTTCTTGAAGTTCCATCCCTTCCTTTCTGCTCTTACCTATTGCTTGTACATATTTAAAAAGATGTCGCTTGTGGCGTTTTTTGGTCCAGTTAAAAACAAAAAAAAACTTGAATTTATATAGCACTTGTCATGATCTCAGGAGACTCAAAGCACTTTACAGTCTACGAAGTATGGTTGGCACTTAGTTTGGGAAGCAGAGTGTGTAAGTTGATTCCCTACATTTATGCTACTAAATCCAAACTATATATCCTAGCAGCAGACTTTTGAACCATGAAAATTTGCATCTACAAATATGAAATGAGGGTAAGGAAGCCGCATTTAACATTGTAGGCACACACAACCAACACTGACATTTGTTTCCTGGAATACAAATTAAAAGTCAGTATGAATGGAGGTTAAGTGCAGCCTTTATTGATGACTTCAGGCTATAAGTAATTGACTGCATTAGTAAGTGGTATTGTTCCAGGCCTGGACAACGTACGTCAGCCAAGAGTGACGTCTCAATTCATTCCATCTTCGCTGCCTCCGGAGAATCCTTGGCATCAGGTGGCAGGACCATATCTCCAACACAGAAGTCCTCGAGGCGGCCAACATCCCCAGTATATACACCCTACTAAGCCAGCGGCGGCTGAGATGGCTTTGGCCTTGTGAGCCGCATGGAAGATGGCAGGATCCCCAAGGACACATTGTACAGCGAGCTCGTCACTGGTACCAGACCCGCTGGCCGTCCATGTCTCCGCTTTAAAGATGTCTGCAAACGCGACATGAAGTCCTGTGACATTGATCACAAGTCATGGGAGTCAGTTGCTAGCGATCGCCAGAGCTGGCGGGCAACCATAAAGGCAGGGCTAAAGCATGGCGAGTCAAAGAGACTTAACAGTTGGCAGGAAAAAAGACAGCGCAAGGAGTGAGCCAACTGTGTAACAGCCCCGACAACCAATTTTATCTGCAGCACCTGTGGAAGAGTGTCACTAGAATTGGCCTTTATAGCCACTCCAGGTGCTGTTTCACAAACCACTGTCCATCTCCAGGTGCTTACCCATTGTCTCTCGAGACAAGGAGGCCACAGAGAAGAGAGAGAAAGAGAAGAGAATGTTCCAGGCATTTCAAATGTTAATGCATGAGTAATGCTAGTATTTGTTGCAAACATATGTTATCTCGGAATCAAATCAGGGTAACCTTTACTTTTTTGTGCATTATTGCATTTTGGTGCTATTAAAATCCCATATATATACATCGACAGGTTTGCGTCTGCCTGCAATGAATTTGGCCTAACCATCAGCCTCAAGAAAACGAACATCATGGGGCAGGACGTCAGAAATGCTCCATCCATCAATATTGGCGACCACGCTCTGGAAGTGGTAGTGGCGAGTCGAAGAGACTTAGTAGTTGGCAGGAAAAAAGACAGAGGCGCAAGGGGAGAGCCAACTGTGCAACAGCCCCGACAAACAAATTTCTCTGCAGCACGTGTGGAAGAGTCTGTCACTCCAGAATTGGCCTTTATAGCCACTCCAGGCGCTGCTTGTCAAACCACTGACCACCTCCAGGCGCATATCCATTGTCTCTCGAGATAAGGAGGCCCAAAAGAAAGAAAGATATATATATATAAGACTTTGTTGGGTAACAAATCTGAGATCTTTGTGTTTATAGTGCTAGCAATGCCTAAGCTGTAGCCTCTACTGGGCGCATACTTGTATGCTTGTCAGGTGCAGGCAAGGCGTGTGACACAGCAATGAAGGGCTTATCGTTAAATAGCCCTCCAGTATTCACTGTCAAAGCTAATAGTTTGTAAAAATGATTGGTGAGGTAAAGGGAGTGCATTAAATGTGTTTTATATGGATTTTCAAAGATATTTAATTTGTCCCAGCTTGTTAGAAAAATTCAAATGTATATTTGTAAAAGGAAATTTGGAAGTGTGAATAGGAAAATTGACTGGAAACACGTGGTAAATGGCTGTTGCTCAGATTGGAGAGAGTTAGAAATGATGTTCGGGGTGGGGTGGTGTCCCCACACAGTGCTGTGTCCCACTTTTTTTTTCCAGTGTGTATACAGATGATTTGGATTAGGCACAGAGGAAGATGATCTCAAAAAGGGTTTTGGCAAGTGTCAAAGTGGACTCGAGACTTCAGGAAGAATTAATTGCTGGAACCGGCAAACAGCTGGCAGATGCATTTTAATGTGGATACAGGTGTGAGGTAATGATTTTTGGAAGAAAAAACAAAATGGTTGTATATGTGGTGAAAAACTACTGAAGGATCTGGATAAATAGAAACCTATGGAAGCAAATAAATACTTCTCTGAAAATGAGCTCAAGTAGATAAAACCATAATGGCCAATAGCTTTTTAAAATGGGTACAAGATTAAAGAAATAATGAATTTATACAAAACATTGGTTAGGCCACAAATAGAATGATGTGTGCTGTTTTGCAGACTTCATATCAAAATACATTGAAACCATAATCTACGGTATAGATTGCCAGGAGTTGGATTGCTGGAAAAGAGCCATCTCAGACATTGTTGGTCAAATTGCTGCCTTCTATGCTGTAAACATGTATGATTTTAAGGCGTACACGTGAATAATAGCTACTGGGGCAAAGTATTAGAGGCTGACACATTCAGTTTTTTGGGGGGAAAAGAGAGAAAATTGGTGTGGGAAGGGGATAAAGCATATTTTCATAATCTTTGGAATGTTGTCTCATTACACATGTGTAACATTAGTAAGCACAACTTGTATTCGTATAGCAGCTTTTAACCTAATAACCTGTCTCAAGGCAGTTCACAGAAACATCAAACAAAATTTGACACCGAGCCATTTAAGGAGATATTAGGCCAGTGACCGGAAGCTTGGTAAATGAGCTAGCTTTTAAGGAGAGTATCTTAAGGAAAGGCAGGTTCAGCCCATTCTCAAATGTGACTTCCATCTTCCTTATATTCATAATAGAAAACTTAAATTTGGCATTGGCAGTGAAGTTGACAATGTTTTATATTGGCATAAAAATATAGTTATCGAACACACCTGCACAGAGTTGAGTTGACAAGATGGTCCATTGTACTTATGTTGGTAATGTAAAAGGTCCCAACTTTTTTTGGGAGTGAAGAAAAATATACTGGAAATGTATTACTAGTCTGCCGAGTTAGGTTATCCCTTCAGATGTTGATGGACCTACTGTGCGTTTCCAGCAGACGTAGATTTTTCTTTCTGAATTTGTCTCTGGGGAGGGAGGAACTTTCCTTACAACTGCACATTCAACCTCCCAACTGCCTAGTTCCATTTGCCATGATACCTCTGCAGTTGTTGGTTTGCTCAACTATTTTACTTCTAGCTTTGTCCTCGTTCCTGGCAAAGTTTTCACTCTTTCCTGCTGGCCTCTTCCCATCCCTGCCGTCTCCATCCCCCCACATCCCTGGATGATGGTCCTTATTTTCATTCCTCAAGCCGAAGGACAAAACCTGAACATACCTGCCCCACAAGTGGCTTAGCCATCCATGATGAGATCTAGATTGATCACAGCAAGTTCTTCTGGACCTTTCCTTTGCAAAAACTGCCCACTGCTCTAGAATCGTCCTGGAGGCCAAAATTCAGCCCAGGTTCCTTTACTCCCAAATGCCTCCTTAATCCTCTTTCTTAGCTTAAATTTAAAATTCTCATTGTGCTGAAATACTTCCAAGGCCTCACCCCTCCCTATCTCTAACCTGTTACAGCCCCCCTCACCACCAAAATATCTCCAGTTTTTTTTGAATCTGGCCTCTTTTGCATTCTCGTTCCACCCTTTGCCCCACCATTGATCATGCTTTCAACTGCCTAGGTTCCAGTGTTCTGCCACCTCGCCTCCTTTTAGGCAGCTTCTTAAAACTTACCCCTTTGACCAAGCTTCTATTTTTTTCCCTTTTGTCTAGACAACTGTTTTTTCCTTGCATCTCTGAATTGCTTTTGGATGCTTTCTTTGCATTACAGGCGCTATATAAATGCAAGTTTTTTATTTTTGCGGATTTGTTCTGTATAAAGCTGCACTTTGCTTGTTGCTTTGGAAAAAGGAAATGCCAACATGACATTCAAATTTTCAGCTCCAAGTTGAATTACTTGCTTTATAGTAATTTAAAAAAAAAATAAAAGCATGAACATTGTGATTTTATGAAACCTGTTGCTAAGCTACCAGACTTTGGAAGATGTACTCTACTCTGTCAACAGGGGGGGAAAAAGTACACAGTTTTGTATCACAAGTTCTGCTGGAAAAACAGGCAAAATGTTATTGCAGTTCCTTGAGGTGCTGTTGCATGCTTTCAAGTTCATTTTTGGGATATGGATGTTGCTGGTAGGCTGGTATTTGTTGTCTGTCCCAAGTTGCCACTGAAAAGGCAGCAGTGAATTTTCTTGAACTGCTGCAGCCCATTTGGTGAATGTGCTTCCGTGATGATATGAGGTAGTGTGTTCCAGGATTTAAACCCAGTGACGATAAACACTGATCTATATCCAAGTCAGAATGCTGTGTCACTTGAAGGGAAATTGGAGGTGATAATATTCCCCTGCAGCTCCTGTCCTAGGTGGTGCAGGTTATGCATTTGGGAGGTCCTATTGAAGGAGCCTTGGTGACTTGCTGCAGTGTATCCTGTAGGTAGTAGGCGCTGCAGCCGTGGTATGCTGGTGGTGGAGAGAGTGCATGTTTAAACTGGTGGATTAGATGCCAATCAAGTGGACTGCTTTATGCTGGATGGTTTGAGCTTTTTGAGTGTAGAAGCTGCACCCATCCAGGCTAATGTATGTATTTCATCACACTCCTGACTTGTGCCATGCCATGCAGGTGGTGGAGGGACTTTGGGAAGTCAGGAGGTGAACCACCCAGAGGGAGGAGATTACTGTATTTAGCATTTAATATTTATAGTAGGAATCTAGCACTAGGGACCATATAGTTAATTATAACAATTTAGTGAGGATTTAATAAGTATTTTAAATTAATTTATTAATTAGTGCTAGAAATGTCAGTTAGAGGGGTGAAGTGCTTCACCTGTGAGATGTGGGAGGTCCGTGATGCTTCCAGCGTTTCGGACGACTACATCTGCAGGAAGTGTACCCAGTTGCAGCTCCTCACATACCGTATGGATCGGTTGGAGTGGCAACTGGGTGCACTTAGGAGCATGCAGGTGGCAGAAAGCGTCATAGACAGGAGTTTTAGAAAAGTGGTTTCACCCAAGGTGCAGGCAGATAGATGGGTGACCGCTAGAAGGGGCAGGCAGTCAGTGCAGGAATCCGCTGTGGCTATCCCCCTCTCTAACAAGTATACCGTTTTGGATACTGTTGCGGGGGGGGGGGGGGGGGTGGAATGGCCTATCAGGGGAAAACAGCAGCAGCCAGAGCAGTGGCACCACGGCTGGCGCTGTTGTTCAGCAGGGAGGGACAAAGCGCAGAAGAGCAATTGTTATAGGGGACTCTATAGTCAGGGGCACAGATAGGCGCTTCTGTGGACGTGAAAGAGACTCCAGGATGGTATATTGCCTCCCTGGTGCCAGGGTCAAGGATGTCTCTGAACGGACAGGTGGCATTCTGAAGGGGGAGGGTGAACAGCCAGAGGTTGTGGTACACATCGGTACCAACGACATAGGCAGGAAGAGTGATGAGGTCCTGCAGGGGGAGTTTAGGGAGGTAGGTAGAAAGTTAAAAGACAGGACCTCTAGGGTTATAATCTCGGGATTACTCCGTTTGCCACGTGCCAGTGAGGCTAGAAATTGGAAGATAGTGCAGCTAAACACGTGGCTGAACAGCTGGTGTAGAAGGGAGGGTTTCAGATATCTGGACCATTGGGATCACTTCAGGGACAGATGGGACCTGTACAAGAAGGACGGGTCGCATCTAAACTGGAGGGGCACAAATATCCTGGCTGCGAGGTTTGCGAGCGTCACTCAGGAGGGTTTAAACTAGTGTGGCAGGGGGGTGGGAACCAGAGCAGTAGGACAGCAAGTGAAATAAATGAGGGGGAACTAGTAAATAAGGCCAGTAAGACTAAGAGGAAGAGCAGGAAGGGATATGTTGCAGAGCACAGCGGGACTGGTGGTCTGAAGTGCATTTGTTTCAATGTGCGAAGTATAACAGGTAAGGCAGATGAACGTAGAGCTTGGATTAGTACTTGGAACTATGATGATGTTGCTATTACAGATGTTTCTTGAACAGTATGTAATGGAACCGACGAGGGAGCAAGCTATCCTAGATCTAGTCCTGTGTAATGAGACAGGAATAATTAATGACCTCATTGCTAGGGGTCCTCTTGGAAGGAGTGATCACAGTATGGTTGAATTTAGAATACAGATGAAGAGTGTGAAGATAAAATCCAATACCAGGGTCCTGCGCTTGAACAAGGACTACAATAGAATGAGGGAGGACTTGACTAAAGTAGACTGGATACAAAGATTTTATGGTGGGACAGTTGACGAGCAGTGGAGGACTTTCAAAGCAATTTTTCAAAGTGCTCAGCAAAAGTATATTCCAGTGAAAAGGAAGGACTGGAAGAAAAGGGGTAATCTACCATGGGTGTCTAAGGAAATAAGGGAGGCTATCAAATTGAAAGAGAAGGCATACAAAGTGGCCAAAAACAGCATGAAACTAGAAGATTGGGAAAACTTTAAAGGTCAACAGAAAGCCACAAAAAGAGCTATAAAGAAAAGTAAGATAGAACATGAGAAAAAACTAGCACAGAATATAAAGATAGATAGCAAAAGTTTCTATAAATATATAAAACGAAAAAGAGTGGCTAAAGTAAACTTTGGTCCTTTAGAGGATGAGAAGGGGAATTTAGTTATGGGATATGATGAAATGGCCGAGGCATTGAACAGGTATTTTGTATCGGTCTTCACAGTGGAGGACATTAATAACATGCCAGTAATTGACAAAGAGACAAACGTAGGTGAGGACCTGGAAACAATCATTATTACGGAAGAGGTAGTGTTGGGCAAGCTAATGGAGCTAAGGATTGATAAGTCTCCTGGCCCTGTTGGAATGCATCCCAGGGTACTAAAAGAGATGGCGGGAGAAATAACAGGTGCACTGGCGGTAATTTTCCAAAATTCACTGGACTCTGGGGTAGTCCCAGCAGATTGGAAAACTGTAGATGTGACGCCACTGTTTGAAAAGGGAGGTAGACAAAAGATGGGGAATTATAGACCGGTTAGCTTAACCTCTGTCGTGGGGAAGATGCTTGAGTCTATTATCAAGGAAGAAATAGCAGGGCATCTCGATAGAAATTGTCCCGTTGGGCAGACGCAGCATGGGTTCATGAAGGGCAGGTCATGCTTGACAAATCTTTTGGAATTCTATGATGACATTACGAGCAAGGTGGACAATGGGGACCCAGTGGACGTGGTGTACCTAGATTTCCAAAAGGCCTTCGACAAGGTGCCGCACAAGAGGCTGCTGCATAAGATAAGGATGCATGGCGTTAGGGGTAAAGTATTAGCATGGATAGACTAGGAAGCAGAGAGTGGGGATAAATGAGTGCTATTCTGGTTGGCAATCAGTCACTAGTGGTGTGCTTCAGGGATTGGTGTTGGGACCGCAATTATTTACAATTTATATAGATGATTTGGAGTTGGGGACCACGTGTAGGATGTCAAAGTTTACAGATGACACTAAGATGAGTGGCAGAGCAAAGTGTGCAGATGACTGTGAAACTTTGCAGAGGAACATAGATACATTGAGTGAGTGGGCAAAGGTCTGGCAGATGGAATACAATGTTAATAAATGTGAAGTCATTCATTTCGGTAGGAGTAACAGTAAAAAGGATTATTACTTGAATGGTAAAAAGTTACAGCATGCTGCTATGCAGAGGGACCTGGATGTCCTTGTGCATGAATCGCAGAAGGTTGGTCTGCAGGTACAGCAAGTAATTAGGAAGGCAAATGGAATTTTGTCCTTCATTGCTAAAGGGATTGAGTTTAAAAGCAGAGAGGTTATGTTCAAGCTGTATAAGGTACTGGTGAGGCCGCACCTGGAGTACTGTGTGCAGTTTTGGTCTGCTTACTTGAGAAAGGATGTACTGGCACTGGAGAGGGTGCAGAGGAGGTTCACTAGGTTGATTCCGGAGTTGAGGGGGTTGGCTTATGAGGAGAGACTGAGTAGATTGGGATTATATTCATTGGAATTCAGAAGAATGAGGGGGGAATCTTGTAGAAACATATAAAGTTATGAAGGGAATAGATAAGATACAAGTAGAGAGGATGTTTCCACTGGCAGGTGAAGCTAGGACAAGAGGGCATAGCCTCAAGATTAGAGGGAGCAGATTTAGGACTGAATTAAGAAGGAACTTCTTCACCCAGAGGGTTGTTAATCTATGGAATTCCTTGCCCAGTGAAGTAGTTGACGCTTCTTCATTAAACGTCTTTAAAGCTAAGGTAGATATCTTTTTGAACAATAAAGGAATTAAGGGATACAGTGAGAGCGCGGGTAAGTGGATCTGAGTCCACGAAAAGATCAGCCATGATCTTATTGAATGGCGGAGCAGGCTCGAGGGGCCGGACGGCCTACTCCTGCTCCTAGTTCTTATGATCTTTTTATAATGCAGGTGTGAAGTATACAGTAAATGGCAGAACCCTTAGGAGTATTGACAGGCAGAGAGATCTGGGCGTACAGGTCCACAGGTCACTGAAAGTGGCAACGCAGGTGGATAAGGTAGTCAAGATGGCATACGCCATGCTTGCCTTCTTCGGTCGGGGCATAGAGTATAAAAATTGGCAAGTCATGCTGCAGCTGTACAGAACCTTAGTTAGGCCACACTTAGAATATTGCGTGCAATTCTGGTCGCCACACTACCAGAAGGACATGGAGGCTTTGGAGAGGGTACAGAAGAGACTTGCCAGGATGTTGCCTGGTCTGGAGGGCATTAGCTATGAGGAGAGGTTGGATAAACTCAGATTGTTTTCACTGGAACGACGGAGGTGGAGGGGTGACATGATCGAGGTTTACAAAGTTATGAGCAGCATGGACAGAGTGGATAGTCAGAAGCTTTTTCCCAGGGTGTAAGAGTCAGTTACTAGGGGACAAAGGCTTAAGGTGAGAGGGGCAAAGTTTAGAAGGGATGTGCGAGGCAAGCTCTTTACACAGAGGGTGGTGAGTGCCTTGAACTTGCTGCCATGGGAGGTCATGGAAGCAGGTACGATAGCGACGTTTAAGAGGCATCTTGACAAATACGTGAATAGGATGGGAATAGAGGGATACGGTCCCTGGAAGCGCAGAAGGTTTTAGTTTAGGCAGGCATCAAGATCGGCGCAGGCTTGGAGGGCCGAATGGCCTGTTCCTGTGCTGTACTGTTCTTTGTTCCTTGTAGACCTACGAGCTGAAGCTTTCAGGTTTGGGGGCATGAACGTTTAGAAACATTGAGAGATTTACGGCACAGGAGGAGTGTGAGAAACCTTGTATTTATTTGTGTATATGTGGGGGTGGGGGGGGGGGGGGTGGGTGGTGGAGACTTGCTTGGTGTACATGGCTCTCAGTTGTGGTTTTTTTGTGTGTTTGAGTCTCTCTGTGTATTGAGGGCTTATTCTCTATCGGGCTTTTTTGCATGTGTTAGGATCTCTTTTATGGGGGATGTTTTACTCTAGGTCTTTTTTGTTTATAGGAGTGTAGCTTGTTGTGTATGGACGGTCTTCCTTTAGGGCATCTTGTTTGTGGTATGTCTATAGGGGATTGCATTATTGCATAATTAGTTTTTGGCCCATTCTCTGGTTTTGCTCAGATAGGAAATCCATGGCCATGTGAATAGAAAGGAGTTGTTGGAGGTCTGTTGTGGATTGCCAAACTATTCTGGACTAGAGAAAGTATGGGGAGGAGGGTAATGTGACTTTATTAATAAATCTCAGTTCAAGGTTTCTGCAGTTTGGTGTTCTAAAATCATTACTGTGCTATTTTACAGAGCAGAGAGTGGAAGATGTGCATCTTATTCGAGAACAGCATCCCAACAAAATCCCTGTGAGTATTTTTGGTTGAATTCAAAACTAAAATGGCTTTTGTTCCAAAATAGTATTTTAAGTTGTAAAATAGTGTTCTGTAAAATAGCCATTGAACATTTGTTTTTAATATAGCACATATATTGGCTGTTTGTGACATTAACTTGCATTTGGTCAGTTTGGTCAAGTAAATTCTTTGTACAAGTTTCACTGTAAATACAAGACATCCCCAAAACACAAATACTTACTAACAGTCCCAAATAACTGTCAGTGGAAAAGGACCCTGGGATGACAATAAACTAAGAAACCTAACAAACCGAAAATGAACTGAAATCACATCACATCCTACTAGCAGAGCTCCAGAATTCAACACTATTCCAGGTGATGGGGAAAAAAGGAATGGTGGGGAGAAAAAGAAGGAATTTTGCAAGATGTGCAGCCAATCCTGGAATATTTGGCTCATCAGGTTTACTGTCAATAACAGTTTTGAAAATAAGATGATGTGCAAATAAGGGACACGATGCAAGTTCTTTAGGTGTTCTGAGTTTACAGGTTTCATTATCTTTTCCTACTAATTTTTTTCATACAAAAGGTTTATGATAACCTTATACACTGAAAGCCATACTCGATCTAACACTGTCAAATCAAAGGTATTGGTGCTGTGTTGGTATATTTTTTACTCCACTTAGGTGGGACAAATTGTAATTTAATATATAATTGATAAATCCTTTCAGGTACTTTGTGCCGCTGCAACCCCATTTTCCCCCCCTCCCATCCCTACCCCAACCCATTACTGCTGTTCTGCCATCCCAAACTTGAATTTCCCTTGAATAAGCCCACAGCTACCTTCTGCATATCTTGGCATTCTATAGAAGGTTTGTCTGTACATTCGTTGAGCCGCCTTATGAGCAGTAGCACCAACTGTTCCATCCTCTTATTATCATCCTCCTTCTCATCCTGCTGCCTCAGCAGACTGTGCCAATGGATCAACAGTTACTGCTGATTTCTACATTTCCCTCCCCTTTACCCATTATCAAGGTCCTTACCATCCAAGACCTTATTGTGGATGATTGCATTGACATGGCTTTGAATGAAATGTGTCTCATGGGTGGTGACATCTTGCCCCTTACTGAAGGCTTCCAGCCTGTCTATATATCACCTGTCCCACCCAAACCACAAATTACAAATTAACCTCTTACCCGTACTCCTGGTGCCCTCACATCCTTTGAGCACCTCATCTTGTTCCACTTCTCTCCCTCCTTTAGAATCCTTGTTGTTTACATGCTCCCCATCCTGAGTTTGTCCCTGCAACATCCTCCCTCAGTTTCAGTACTGACTAGTTCCTCATCCCTGGTGGTTTTCATCTCCATTTCAAATTGGCGTGCCCTCTGATTTGCCCTCCCTAAATCTCGCCCTCCATATAAATTCTTCTACCCATATTCATTGCAACCCCTTCAAAGTTGCCATCTCAGTGACCCCTCCACTTGCATGGTCTCAATCACTTGTGTATCTAATGACCCTCACTCCACCTCCTTCTGTATCTGCCATGCAAAAAAATTAATACTCCCAACTGCCTAGCATATTTGGCCTTCCATTTGCCATACTATTTCTGCTGTCAATCTGCTCAACCACACTCTTAGCTTTAGAAGCTTTCCCTCAAGTCTAAGGGGTGCAAACTTAAGCAAATCTGTCACACAATAGGCTTAGCTATCGTGACTAGATCCGGCTGGGCCACAATGTCCTCTGCAAAACTGCTCAACACGCCACGATCATTCTTATTAGCAAGCATAACCCTCGGCTTCGTTACTCCATCACCATCTCCTTCAAACCCCCACCTCGCCTCTAACAAGTATAATCACCGATGTTCCTCTAATTTCGTTTTGCTGTTTGTGGTTGTTCGTAGCACTGCACAGTCTCTTTAAGATTGCCACGCAGCCATGTATGCGCACATCTTAAAGGGAGCATTTGGTTGGTTGTGTGCGATACGTTCCAGATTGCTGCGTGGCTACCCACCCACACAGGTAAGAGGGAACTGATGTTGGGTGGGAAAATATGGTAGCCAGTTTATGCACTGGATACATGACCAGTTTCTCTCTCTCAATTTTGGTTGAGGGGTTGATTTAATTTTTGGCAGGAAAACTCTCCTGCTATCCTTCAAATAGTGCAGTAGGATCTTTTACATACACCTGAGAAGGCTGATGGGGCATTGTTTTAATGTCTGATCCCAACGACAGTAACTCCGACAGTGTATTGCTACATCTTTACCACAGTAGAGTGTTAGCCTAAGTTACATGCTCAGGTCTCTGAATGTAAGCTTGAGGCGCAGCACCTCCTCTTTTGACTAGGCACTTTACAGCCATCTGGACTCAACATTGCATTCAATCTTTTAGATCACAACTGCTGCCCCTGTTTTTTGTTTCCTTTTTCTTTGCTAGTTTTGGTATTTCTCTTTTTTTCGTTTGCTTTTGGATGGCAGCTGTTCATGATTCTGGCATTCACACATCCTCTCTGCACACCATTTGTTTGCTTTCTTGTCTCATTACCACTCTCTGGCTTTACACCATGAACTCTTTGGGTATTTAATCTCTCCTCCCTTCCTCCCTATCTCAGATCTTCCCTTTTCCTACCCACCCCCCTTTCACTTGGTTAAAACCTATTACATTTCTCACTTTTCCCAGTTTTGATGAAAGGTCATAGACCCTTCACTCCACAGATGCTCCCTGACCTGAGTGTTTCCAGCGTTTTTTGTTTTTACCTCTGAAATGGGGCTTGAATTCAGGATATTCTGGCTTAGAGGCTTACACAAGACACATTTACTGAACTGTATTGTACATTGTTTTCCATTTCTCAGGTCATAATTGAAAGGTATAAGGGAGAAAAGCAATTGCCTGTGTTGGACAAGACCAAGTTTCTTGTCCCTGACCATGTAAACATGAGTGAACTGATCAAAATCATACGGTAAGCTTTTACTTTAAATTCATATTTAAGAACTGAGTTGTTGCCTCATCCATCAAAAGTGTTCTGCGATTGTTACTGCAAAATGCTAACAATTTTTAATCAACAAAAATATGATTATTTGGACTGTAATGTTAGTTTGAGCTCAGGCTTCCAAGTTACTGCACACCTCTTAGTGATTTATGAACAGTGCTATCTGGGGCCTGTGAACTGCTTTGCTGCATGCCAACTTGCTCAAAAGATGGTAAATAATAGCTTTGTTAAAATACTCCCAAGATTTAATCCAAGTTTCTTTTTGCAAGTTCTTTTTGAGATGGGAATTTTTTTTATTAGTGTAAAATACAAATGAGGTCATTAAGCTTTTGTTCTTCAAAGTGAAATGATCATTGCCGAGGAATGGCACTCATTTTAGGCATTGCGCATTCTTGATCTCTGTTTTCCCTTTCAGCCATCATTTTGGTCCAAAGAATATTGCATTTGATGCAGATTTAAGTAGGATTGATTCATCAGTGTTTTTCCTCTGCCAAGTGTCTTGATTTTTCCTGAAATATCATCACTTTTGACCCACCAAACAAAAAGTTACTGAGAAATAAGTATCGATAGCAAGTAACTTTCTGTTTAATGTGCTTACACAGAAGTAATTCCAGAGAGATTGGCCACACTTTAGCAAGAGTTAAGGCTTGGGAAGACCCAAGTATGTGCAAAGGTCTGACTGAAATTTTCCCTGCTAAAACCATGCATCTGACCAGATAGTAAGCTTTTTGTTGCTTGTCCAGTCAGGACCACCCTGCTCATTAATGCATTAGCTTGCCTTTCAAGTAGTGAAGTGTTCCAAAGTGCTTCACAAGAACATTATTGAGCCACATAAGCAGATATTAGGACAGCTTGGTCGACGATGAGAGAGAGGTTTAGGGAGGGAGTTCCAGAGCTTGTGGTCTAGGCAATGATGGAACAACTAAAATTGGAATACATTAGAGGCCAGAATTGGAAGAGGCCAGAATTGGAGGAGCACAGAGATCTTGCCAGGTTGTTGGGCCAGACACCTTAGAGACCACAATTTCCTCCCTACCCACTAGGGTTTTTTTTTTATCAGCTTTTAGAATTGGAATGAGAGCTGCTTACATTTGCATGCTTAGAGTGGCTTCTGACCTATTAGACTTCATTAAATTTATATTGAGCTTTATGCTTGGTCAGAAATGTGGGCACAGTGGGGAAAATTCAGATTGTATAAATTTCGCAGTTATTAAAAAAAAAAAATCACACCCAACTTCTGATTATATACACCTTTTGCACAGTTTTTAAATACTAAAGTATTATTTCATGCTAGAAGTACCAGAATATTTTTTAATACATACAAAAATTTTAGATTTTTTAAAAAGAAACTAAACAAAATGCTGGTAAACATGATTAGACAGATGGAAATTAAGTACAGTTTACAAGACTGGCCTTGGAAAGTAAGGAAGTCATTGTCTTTTATGGCATAGATGGAGGCCATTCAGCCCGTCGAGCCCATGCTGGCTCTCCGCAGAGCAATCCAGTCAGTGCCTGTAGCCCTGCAAATTTTTTTTCTTCAAGGGCTCGACCAATTTCCTTTTGAAATCATTGATTGTCTCCGCTTCTACCACCCTTGTGGGCAGAAAGTTCCAGGTCATTATCACTCGCTGTGTAAAAAAAAAAAATTCTTCCTCACATTTCCCCCGCACCTCTTGCCCAAAACTTTCAATCTGTGAAGTGTAAATTTTAATTTGTTTTGTTTTCTTTGACATCAAATAATGCTGTTATTGGTACTGGAAGGATAATGTAAAAGGGATGAAGGATTGATTCCATTGCAAACAATAAAAGAATCAAATGCCTTTTTTCTAATTTAAACTTATTTGTTTCACTAATAACACTATGGAAGTACAGAAATTTTAAAAAAAAACATAGTCTTCAGAAATGATCCATCTTGGCCCCCTCCTGACGTCCCTACCATCATAGATGACAGTCTTCAGACAATTCAATTTCACTCCACATGATATCAAGAAAGGCTGAAGTCACTGGATACAGCAAAGGCTCTCGACCCTGACAACATCCCAGCTGTAGTACTGAAGACTTGTGCTCCAGAATTAGCCATGCCCTTAACCAAGCTGTTGCAGTACAGCTACAACACAGGCATTTACCCGACAAAGTTAAAATTACCCAGGTATGTCCTGTCAACATAAAGCAGAACAAATCCAACCAGTTACCACCCTATCAGTCTACTCAGTCATCAGCAAAGTGATGGAAGGTGTTGGCGACAGTGCTGTTCAAGTGGCTGTTAATCAGCAACAAGCTGCTCACTGATGCTCAGTTTGGGCCGCTCGGCTTGAGATCTCATTACAGCCTTGGTCCAAATATGAACAAAAGAGCTGAACTCGTGAGGTGAGTGTGACTGTCCTTGACATCAAAGCAACATTTGACAGAGTGTGGCATCAAGGAGCCCTAGCAAAATTGAAGTTAGTGGGAATCGGGAGGAAATTTCTCCAGTGGCTTGAGTCATACCTAGCACAAAGGAAGATGGTTGTGGTTGTTGGAGGCCAATCATCTCAGCCAAGGACATTGCTGCAGGAGTTCCTCAAGGTCGTGTCCTAGGCCCAACCATCATTAGCTGCTTCATCAATCACCTTCACTCCAACATAAGATTCGAAGTGGGGATGTTTGTTGATGATTGCAGTGTTCATCCTCATTTGTGACTCCTCGGATACTGGAGCAGTCTGTGCCCACATGCAGCAAGACTTGGGCTGATAGGCAAGTGACATTCGCAGCATAAGTGCCAGGAAATGTCCATCTCCAACAAGAGAGAATCTAATCATCTCCCCTTGACATTCAACAGCATTACCATGCTGAATCCCCCACCATCAACATCCTGAGGATCACCATTGGTCAAAAACTTAACTGGACCAGCCATATAAATACTGTGGCTACAAGAGTAGCTCAGAGGCAGGGAATTCTCTGGTGAGTAACTCCCCTTCAGACTGTCCCCTTTCCTGGATAAGTGCAGCTCCAACAATACTAAAGAAGTTTGATATCACCAAGACAAAGCAGCCCGCTTGATTGGCTCCCCATCCACCACCTTCAACATTCACTCCCTCCACTGCCGGCACACAGTGGCAGCAGTGTGTACCATTTACAAGATGCACTGCAGCAACTCACCAACGCACCTTCGACAGCATCTTCCAAACCCGTGACTTCTACCACCTTGAAGGACAAGGGCAGCAAACGCATGGGAATACTATCACCTGCAAGTACCCCTCCAAGGTACATATTCTGACCTGGAACTATATTGTCCATTCCTTCACTTTTGCTGGGTCAAAATCCTGGAACTCCCTCCTTAACAGCACTGTCTGTATGCTAACACCACATGGACTACCTTCTCGATGGCAATTATGGATGGGCAATAAATACTGGCCTAGCCAGCAACACCCACATCCCAAGCACAATTTTATAAAAAAGGTGTCTGCACATTAATTTTACATTTTTTATCCCTCTCTTGTAGTTAGCCTTTGTCACTGTGGGGGAATTGAACTTAAATGGTGTATTGGTAGAGTATTTAAGAATCATAGAATTATTACAGCGCAGAAGGAGGCCATTCAGCCCATCATGTCTGCACCAGCTCTCAGAATGAGCAATTCACTTCGTGCCATTTCCCTGCCTTCTCCCCAAAGCAGAGATTAAAATTTGAGAAAGGTTAGCAGATGAGATAGTGGGAAAGAACACACATGTGCAGTAACACTTCCAAATTTCAGGAATTACTTGATGTGTACTAACTGCTCATTTTTGTAAGTGTAGTTAGAAACCATAATGCCATTCGCTGCTTCAAGTGAAACCCTTGCACGGACATCAATTTTCAGACTTCCACAAACAGTGCCCTCTATCTAGAAATCTTTTGACATTTGTCATGGAAAGCAATTTAGCCAAACCGGATCCTGTGCTCAGTCGTCTATTTGAGTGCTTTCTAGCAGGAATGGGAGCACTGGTGGACTTTTTTATTCTACTGCCTCAGATGGGCTGCTGTAATTGACTTCACCCTAAACTGATGAAATCCACTAACTTACGCAAACCTTTTCACGTGTGTGGTTTAGTATATTGCCAGACAGTGCCTTTTCCCTTGGTTTATGACTTGAAGTTGTTGTTGGAATTTGCTGTAAGGTGAACTTTCAATTATCAAGACTTCAGCTCATGGCACTTGCAAAATTTGGGTAAATTATAATTTTGCTGATGGGCAAATGCTAAGGTTGCATTTTGGCATGTTTGGAAGAGAAATTGCTAAATAAATGAATTAATTAATTTCTACAAGAATCTGAAATCTGCTTTTTTACATGTGCTTTATAGGAGACGTCTACAGCTAAATTCAAATCAGGCCTTTTTCCTGTTGGTGAATGGCCACAGCATGGTTAGTGTTTCTACACCCATATCTGAGGTTTATGAACGTGAGAAGGATGAAGATGGTTTTCTCTACATGGTCTATGCATCCCAGGAGACGTTCGGAATGGACACTGCACTGTAACCATAATCCTGGTTTGGAATACCTCCCTCAATGTTCCTGTAGTGCCCCTGACATAATGCATTGCAAAACAAAAGGTGGTTTACCCAGCTCAGCCAGGAATTAGAAGAGGTGATGCATAAAATTAATTGGATATTAAAGTTGATAGTGTAACTGCAGTCTTTGGCTTCTTAGATTCTCAAACTGGACTACTGTATTCTTGCAAATGCTATCTGCAGCAATTTTAAGCCAAATTCTAATCGTGTTCAGAGATCATCAGGTATCTTGCATTGGCTACAAACTCTTAAGTTTAAGTTGCTTTTTTTTTTAAAGCAACATTGACCAAGCAGACAATTTTGCTTTGAGTGAGATTATCAAAAATTACATCTTAAAAATAAAATTTTAAACCCTACTTAATTCATATTTTTAAAGTGCCATTGTTGGAGAGTAGGCTGTGTTTCTAACGTTTATCTATCACTATAATATGTCCACCTACATTCAATATTGTCTTTGGTTTGAAATTTAAATGGGTGTGAAAATACTGTAAGAAGTAATAAGCATCCAGCATTAAAGTGAAACAGGAGTGCTGTTCTTTGTGAATGAGCTGCTAAAAGGGGCAGCCACAAAATAATGCTTATAGCAGGTTCTAAAATGGAAAGGACGATCATTTCATTTTACAATGTCCTCTGCTTCAATTTCTTAATTTGTGTTCAGGAAATTCTACAATGTAAACCTATCTCTCAACATTCTTCTCCATTCAGTGTCACCAATCCAGGCCAATTTAAAAAAAAAAATTACATTCTCTTGTGAACAGCCTTTTGTTTACTTTCAGATTAATTTCTAATCTGTTTCATAAATGTATCAAATCTGTTAGCTATCACTGCTTTTGCTGGGATTTACTAATTAAGAAATTGCAGGCTACATTCTAAATATATCTAGAATATGTCTTTTGTGAAACTGATAGCTAAGTATCAGAATAAAAAGTTTTGAAATAACGTACAAAAATGAGCCATAAATATACTCTAGTCTACATTAGAAATATGCATACGCATCCTAACATGCCATACCATGTGTGTAAGATCTTCATATCCTCATTTGAACTTTCTTTCACCTGTCATGAAATTAAATTAGCCCTGCCTTTTATTTTGGGCGTGTACTTGTTCTCAAACTACTGCTTACTTGATTTTATTGCAAAATAAGTTGGTTAACACTTTCTCTGCTGTATACCAATATTTCTGTTGGACCATAAATTTGGAATTAGCCAGGAAACATAGTATAACTAGGCATCCAGATTGTAAATTCAAATACCAGTCATAACTTAAATTTTTCATGTCTTATCTGTACATCTAAAGATTTTCTCTTTTTTTTTGATGTTAAGTACCTTTTAATTTTTATCCTTGTACTATAAAATGTATTTAAACAAAACTTGTTCTGAAGCTCTTGGAAGACCAATGGGACGAGAAGTTTAAGAATATGAAGCTGACTACAGCTTAAAATATGACTTGTCGTGCATACCTTCATTTGTTAATGTGTTATTATTGGAGGGAGTCTCTTTCCTGATGCTATGCTTTTGCTGCATACATTAAATAGAAGGGAGTAATAATTACAGATAATGCTTTATGGCATCCTCAAATTATCACACTGTAAAGAGTTACAGGCACTGAGCCAGTGAAAGAGTTAATAAGGTTTATGGGTAATATTGCCTGGCACTGTTCATTTTTAGTTGTAAAATTAACTACTGCTGGCACTGTTGACATTTGGTAGATATCAGCTGCATTCTGGAATTCTTGATGTAATACTGCAAGTTTATTCAAGACAATTCTAATAGGTTTGATGAATGTGCAGTATTATATATCAGAATATTCACAACTGTTAATCCACATTCCAACATCTGTCCTAAAACAGAAGTCACTCATTAATGAGAATTAATAGCCAATGAAGCAATGTTGTCTTTAGGAACTTGGTGCAGATTTTTCCATTATCACCAGTATTTCACTTAACATCTCCACTGTACACTCCGCTCTGACTATGACATTAAGTCACTGAAACCAGAATGCAACTAAAGTCCAAAAATGATCAACAGTGCCTTTTAGGTTTTTAATTGTCATTTTAATTTTTTACTTTTGCATAAATTCTGGAAATACTTTCGTGTCATTAAAGATCTTCTAATGTATATTCTCAAGAGTACATAAAGCAGATTTATGTATTTTGTAATTTAGAACTACATTTTTAAAAATTGTATTACTTTAGATCTGCTGTTGACAACCTGAACTGACGACTTGTAAATATACTGTATATGATACTGTTTTGAGATGTGTGCCTGTATGGAAAGATGCATTTGCCCTTTTCAAAATAAATGGGAAAGGTATGGAATGTTTGCTTTTTTCAGCAATATGTATACAACTGTATATACACAGTAAAACCTGCTGCTCATCTGTAACTATTGTTTCTGATTTAAAAACACATTAACTGCAGTGCCCTTTTTATTGCAATCAAGGAAATCTTTAATTTGCTAAATTTTCAAGTGGTATTAAAACTATTCAAATATCTGCATACACAAAAAATTGCCATCATTGCCTGGATGGGGGTGCTATCTTCATGTGACTGTAACCACATATGGTCCAGCCAACATTATTGTAATGTTTGGTCAGTGCCCTAGATTTTTGTGCTGTCAGACCTGGATTACCATGCAGTTTCTTTTGAAAGTTTTGTTTGTACAATCCAAAGGCTCTTCCTAAACTCTTCGACTGTATGAAGAAGTTTATAATGTTCATAGTGCTAAATTGTTCTGTTACCAGTCCTTTAATATTGGTTAAATCTTAACCAGCAACTTGTATTAGCTTCCAGGTTTCAAATTCTGTATCAGATGTGTCCCTGTTGCATAATTTCAAAATGTGGAACTTGTTTTTTCTGTTAGTCAAGTGAGGAGGGGTTGAAGGGCTTCCCTTTTTTCCCTCCTTGTTTGACCACAACAGGCTTAATTCTTTAAGTGGATGTACTGGCCAATTCAGTAGGTGTTTGGTTCTTGTTATGATCACAGCAAGTAAGTAATCGGACAGGTTTTCTTGAGTTAGCAGAGGTTAACTTTATTGTACTTAAACCTAACTAATAATAATGCGCCAACTTTCATTCACACACTGGATGTTTACACAGTTACGATCAGGTGAGAAAGGTGTCGAGGGGTCTTTTATTGTCTTCCCCTGGTCTTATTTTAACAGGGGTTTATTTTTAAACACACTGTTTTGAGCTCCCCCTTTGCTGAATCCTTGTTCACCACTAATTATAAGGCAACGAAATGAGCACAAACAGGCTTTTTTAGCTTTAAAGAAGAGAAGTGAAATTTATTAAACCTTAAACTTAAGCTCTAATACAGTTAACGGCTACAGCTATACGCTGCGCCCACGCTAGCATGCACACACGATAAACACATGCAAATAGGGACAAAAAAGAGCAGAGGAAAAATAAAATGGAGAGGTTTGAGGCAATATCAGAAGAGTTTCTTGCTCGCTGTGCTTCGAGCTCACTGTAGCCCTTTTGTAAGTAGTCTTGCTTTTCGTTGGGGCTCAGTATTCTTCTTAAACCTTGTTCACTGTCAGAGACTTTTCTCTGTTGGGATTCATGTGTCTTCAATGGTTTCCAAAGCTGATGAGAGCAGACTGGAGGGAGGTGTTCAGTCCAGGAGAAAACAGCTTTCTGAGTTCAAAATCAAAAAACTCCAACAATCAGCCAGTCATGTGACCAAACTGGTCCGACCACATCTGTTTGTGTATTCGGCCATCTTAGCAGTTAACCTGGAATGCTAGCCTTTCCACTTCAACATCTGGTAATCAAAAGTCCATTGTGGATTAAATTGGAGCAGGGAATAGCCTCCTCGTCCTTTGACGTACTGTCTGGCGATACGCGAATGTCTTTCCAGTCAGGGGCTCCAATTGTTTAAAGCGAGTTCTTCAACAATAGTTTAAAATCAATGTTCATGTGGCAAAGTTAATTTTCCTCGCTCTTGCCAGGTGGGGGGGCGGGGGGCTTGCCTGACAACACACACAAATAGGTTACAGCGTGAGGAAAGGTAGATTGGCTGAGTTAGAATAAAGGGGTATACAGTCTGTGGGGTTTGGTGATGTTGCTGGCTTCTAGCTGAATTCGGTGGTCCTGAGGCTTTTGGTTTAAAAAAGTAGATGATTGGTTTGGTGAGTCTCTTGGAGACAGCGATGCGGCTGATTTCCTCCAACGGGTTTCTGATTGTAGCCGGAGTATGCAGAGATGATCAGTCAACGAGCAGGATTTGAAAGCTTTCAAGCTGGAATGAAGAGAGAGGACCCCCCCCCCCCCCCCCCCCCAATTTGAGTCTGCATGTGAAAGAGTCCAGTTGCTTCTCATTCTGCTGCAGGAAGACACAAGCTTAAAACCACAGATGAGAAGGGCTTGTTACATGACAATCAGTCATTCAGCATAGCAGTTAGCAGTATTTCTCTTGCTAAAATGAGCAGGTAGGTCCTTTAAACTTCCCGAGTATTGGTTTTTGCTGGGGCATGAGCAGATGTTTCGTCTCCCTCCTGACAAGAATTGCAGTGTAGGGCACAGTGTTGCAAATTTGGTAGCCATCTGAAGCTGCTGGCAAAGTTATCCTTTTAGCTGGTCTTTTTAAAATGACCTTAAAAAAATATATATATAAATTCAGATCTCCAGGATTAAAGAAAATTATCAGTCAACAGAGTACATTGTTGTAATAGTTCCAATGTGCTAAGATTTGCCTTGTGTGATATGCTCATTGATCAGCAACCTTGACTGTAATGGAGCTTGATGCACTCTGGTACAGAGGCCTCTGGCCCAGTTTTGGAATGGAAAGCCTCTTCTGATCAAATTAGATAAAAGAATTGAGCTTCAACAGAAAATGTTGAAGCGTTTTCCAGATTGACAACTGTATTGGGAACTCTGTTGTGAGCCACTAGATAATCTTTTGTAATCCCCAAAAGCAAGTCCCACCCACCCGCCCACCCCCGACAGGATTATTCGAATGTGGAATATTTTGTGTGACTTGAGGCAGAAACTATGACATTTAAAAGGGAATTGAGTAAATATTTGTAAAGAATGGATGCAGGAACATAGGATATGAGCATATAGCTGTAGTTGAACAGCTAGCAAACAGCAGCAGAGCCATGATCAGCCAAATGGATGCTTGTACTGTAATCTCTTTTACTTGGGGGTTTCTTGACAATGTTACATTCTTGAGTAGAAAGTAATCCACTGCATGTTACAGTGCACCTGCCATTTGTGCATTCTCCCTAACACCTTTTCTGTGTGTTCATGAATAGACAGCAGTTTCCATGAGCAGTCTCAAACTGGAAAACTGCTTGGTTGTAACTATATGGGATAGTATGCCAACATTTAACAATTATCCCAAGTCATCTATTGTTTATTAGAGAATATGTGGGATGTTTGTCACATTCTCCATAAATTAAAGTGGAAAGGGCCACATTGACAAACATATAAATGTGTTTGTGCTGAAGCTGAAATGCACAAGATGGTCAAAAAATGTTGTAATTTTTTTTGTAAATTTCCACTGGGCTTTGTTTCACATGCATGATTTAGAGGGATTGAGATTGTTCTCACCACTGCCAAACTGTGCATATTGGCATCTGTAGATTAGCTCCCAGATTATAAAGAATTATTTTATCAGGTCTGCATTCCCACGCTTAATCTCTGACTGCCAATTTATAATTGAGATTATGGGACAATATCCATTTTAACTTTCAGGTATTTCAAAGCCTGGATAAGGACAGATTTTTTTTATTTGTCATGTTGTTATAATCACAGAATGTGAATCTCAGAATGTTACAGCATTGAAGAGGCCATTCAGTCCATTGAGTCTGATGGCTCTTTCAGAGAGCAATCCAGTTAGTCCTCCTCCTCTGTTATTTCCCATATCCCTGCATTCATTTCTTCAAGTATTTATATGTTGTATAAGGTCGAATTTCTGTACAGAAATTATAAATAAAGTTTAGTGGACAATGCTGCTTTCATAATCCAGCACTGGGACATAATTTTATGTTCAAATCCTCCACTATCTAAATGAATTTTTAAATAAAACATTATGCTGCTGGATGACATGTTTAGCAGAACCATTAGCTGAAGTATGGGTGAAGAGACCAGTGACAGTGAAGCTAATCTCCAGATAAACATGGCAAATTATCAAACAGTATTAAACATCAAAAGTCAAAAGGGTGTGGGGTTGTCCCCAGCTATAGAATATTTGTAAGAATGAGTTCTGAAATTGAAGGGCGAGACAGTAGTAGGAGTCAAATATCCAACAAAATAAATAAGTTTGCAAATGGGCTGAATGGTCATCCTCATCTATATCTTTGCGTTTATGCAGATTTTAACTGCAGTTTACAGAGTATAATTGGGACCCTTACATTTCATTGTTTTCATTGTTCCTTCAATTAAGCATTGGGAAGACTGAAGTCATTGTTTTCAGTCCATGCTCCAGTCTGTTCACAACCTTGGTGTCATATTTGACCCTGAGATGAGCTTCGAACCACATGTTTGTGGTGTCATGAAAATCCCATATGCCAAATGGGAAATATTAATTTCATCGGTTGGAACTTTGCTTTTACTGGAAATTCTTACTCGTAACTTTAAAAAAAAATTAAATTGGAAGCCAAGGTGGCCACTGCAATTTACATTTGAAACACCAAAAGACCAGATAGGAGACGACTCATCTGACTCAACCTAATCAGGACAATGGGGCTCTCTCGGTGATTAAATTAACTGGAATGGCCTTATCAGCACAGTCGTCAGGGGCTTTCTACACCTATTAACTTTGAAAGTACCAACCACCCTCCCCCCCCACCCCGCCCCTCCAAGTGTGACTGGACAGCTTGAGGTGTGGCACCCTGAATCTCAGAGAAGATTCCAGAAAGACCTCATTAAAACAGCAAAGGGGCTTGATAATGTCATGTGACTGTGCAGCTGGAGCAACTGTAAGCTTTATCACACAGAAAACAGACAGGAGTAACTGAAAAGCCACTCTCTCTCCCCAGTAAAGATCAAGAGAAGATCCGGCTATAACTGGTAAAGCTCGTCAAGCTTACAGACCGCCACAGCCAGCAACTAGGGGACAAAAATCGAATCCCTCTTCTGCCTTCAGGAGCCCTGAAAGAAGCAAGCCCACCATTGTGCATGTGGCCCAGCGAGGACTTTAGGAATACAACTTCAGCTGTGGACTTGAGATTTAAATATATATTTAAATTTCATTTATTCCGGACTCTACTCCAACCAAGTCGATTTGTGTGTGTGTGTGACTCGCGTGTGAATGTGTGCGTGAATGCAAAGCGTATTTTAGTCATTTTAATCGGTTTAGAGTGTTAAGAGTAATAAACTTACATCATTCTTGTTTAAACTCAAGAAAACCTGTCTGACTGGTTCTTTTGCAATTATATTACAGGAACAGGAGCAAGCGCTCACTGAGGTGGTAAATTCATTCACTGTGTTAGAAAAGAATAAATAAACCTTGTTGCGGTCAAACCAGAGAAGGGGCAAAAGGGGAGCCTGAGACCCCCTCCTCACCTGGTCGTAACAGCGGCATCACTAGGACTGTATTCCCACCTTCGTAACATCGCCTGACTTTTCCCCGTCTCTGCTAATCTGCTGTTGAAACCCACATTCATGCCTTTGATACCTCTAGATCTGACTCTTTCAATACACTGCTGGCTGGTGTCCCACATTCTACCATCTATAAATTTGAGGCCTGCCAAAACTCTGCTGCCTGTGTCTTAACTTGCACCAAGTCCTGTTCCCATCACCCCCGTGCTTGCTGACCTACATTGGCTCCCTGTCAAGCAACGTGTTGATTTTAAAATTTTCATCCTTGTTTTCAAATCCCTCCATGGCTTTTCCCCTTCTTATGTCTGTAAACTCCTGCAGGCCCACAACCCTCCAAAATATCTGCACTCATCTAATTCTGGGTTCTTGAGCATCTGCGATTTTAATCGTTCCACCATTGCTGGCTGTGCTTTCCGTTGCCTCGCCCCTAAAACTCTGGAATGCCCTTGCTACACCTCTTCACGCCTGTACTTCGCTTTCCTCCTTTAAAACGCTTTGGATCTGACCTAATATCTCCTTATGTAGCTCAGTGCCATATTTTGTTTTATAATGCTCCTGTGAAAAACCTTGGGATATGTTATTATGTTTAGGGTGCTATATAAATATAAGCTGCTGTTGTTTTCTGTTTTAGCAGGATGTTGGTTGTTTTCATAGATCTTAAGCAAAAGTCCATGAAGAAATACTGCAATCTTTGTTAAATAATTCAGAGGCCTAAGAGTCTTAATAGTCTCGACACTTGCACAAGTCCAATGAATGCAAAGCAGTAATCAACAAAGTCAGTAGAATGTTGAACTACATTGCAAGAACTCAAATACAAGTCAGATGAAATCAGATGCTTTCGACTGCACCTTGAATACTGTGCTCAGTTCTGGTTACCAAGAAACAATGAAGACATCAAAACACTTAAGGCATTGGAATGAAATGCGATTTGAAGAAAAACGGTGCATTTCATTACAGGGTTTGAAAGAAATATAAGATACAGAAAGAAAAAACATGCATTTCTCTCATTCATTTCCATTCATTCACCAATCTTAAAGCTTATTAAAAATGGTCTTTTCTGGGTTCCAGGGCTACTTTCAGTTCCTCTTTTTTTCCTCAGGAGAGTGCACAGGTCTATCCTGAACTCTCTACGTCATGCAATGACTTTTGACTTCAGGGGATGGGTCATTCCCTTTTCTTCTAACTGTGGGGGAGGAGTCTTTGTTACTCTCCCCTTTGTTCTCTGGAACACTTCTACCTGCAGGTATTTGTGCAGACTTAACTGCCTTATTACAATGGAAGCACACAGATCTCCAGATCTCACTCTTGCTCACAGTACCTTCCTTTTTGGCTGGAGGAGGGCCCCCTGTGTCTTCTGCTTTCCTTTCTCTTCCGGGACTACCTTGGCTTCTATCACCTTCCCACCCTTTGTCCTTTTTGGATTTGTGGGGGTAATCAGGAAAGGTTCTCCCCGGGAAACTGACTTATAAATTAAAGCAAACTCATTGGCCAGAATGGCCGCTTGCTGGGCTCCCCGAACCTGCTGCACTTTTACGAGGGTTTTTATTGAGAATGGGAAAGAGTTTTAAAATTTCTCTTACAGGATTACTTCTCTGACAGTCTCATAGCTGAATTGTATTTTTAAAGCCCTCAGCCACTGGTCATAAGCCAGCTGCTTGCTTCTTTCAAACTCCAGATAAGTTTGACCAACTTGCTTTTTGAGGGTCCTAAATTTTTGGCGATAGGCTGCGGGTACTAATTCATATGTCCCGAGGATAGCATTTTTGGTCAGTTCATAATTTGATGAACTCTCATCTGGCACCAAGGAATAAACCTTGTGGGCTTTTCCGGTTAGTTTGCATTAAAAGAGACCAGGTCTCAGATGGCCATTTTAGCTGCCTTGCCAGTTTCTCGAAAGACTTGAATATCTTCCTCATTGAATTTTGGAATAATTGATCGAGTTTTAGCAAACTCGTACCCAGCCCTGAAATGTGCTCCTCCATATGGGCCATACATTCACTAGGGTTACTCTGTCGTCCCCCGAGCGAACTCAAGCTGCTTCAGCTCTCTCTCTTCGGATTTTTTCTGGAATATTCTTTCTCTCTCTCTCTCTCCAGCCTTCCATTTTCTTCACGTTCCTTTTGGAAGGCTTTCTCTTTCTCCCTCTCCTGCCTCTCTCTTTTTCCTTTTCAAGTTCAAGTTACCTTTGTTCCAATTGTATCTTTGCTAACAACGCCCTGTCGGATTCTGTTTCTAACACTGCTTCTTCAGATTCAAGGGAAAAATGGTTGGCCACTAGCCTTAGGAGTTCAGACTTCCTAGCCTTGCCACGTACAATGATCCCACACTGCTCAGCCATTTTCCTCAACTCCTCCATAGACAGTGCTTTTAACTTATCCCAAGTTACTTCACCCTGGCTTGGAGAGCTACTCGTTTCAGTTGCAGACATGTTAGTATTCAATCACACACAACCACAAGAAAACCTGTACTGATATTTTGCTCTTCATGATTGGGAACAATTTGGCTTCCCCCTTCCAATTTCACTCTTTTGTCTGCGAGTAAAATTCCGGATGCTAGCACCCAAATTTCTGTTATGGCCAGATGAGAAATGTATCTAGGGATCTTTTACTGTCTTTGCCTGGTCTTAGTGTAACAGGGTTTTATTTTTACACACACTGTTTTGTAAGCTCCTTCCTTTTTTGTGAATCCTTGTTCTCAGCTTTCATTATAAGGCAAAGAAACCAACACACTCAGGTTTAAAGGAGAAACGTGAAATCTATTAAAAGTTAGACTTAAACTCTAATATGGTTGACACCTACGGATATATGACGCGCCCGCGCTAGCATGCACATGCAATGTACACATGCAAATAGGGATAGAAAAGAGGAGTGGAAAATATAGTAGAGAGAGGTTCGAGGCAATATCATAAGAGTTTCTTGTTTACTGTGCTTTGAGCTCACTTAATTGTAGGCAGTCTTGCTGTTCGTCAGGGCTCAGTGTTCTTCTTAAACCTTGTTCACATAGGAGACTTTTCTCTTTTTGAGGTTCACGTTTTTTCACAAGATTCAGTTCCGTGGGAAAGAGATGGAGGCCAGCAGGACTGGAAAGATTCTGCTTCAGTTCCAGGAGCACACGGCTTTCTCAGTTCCAATCCTCTGTTGGAAGTTCAAATTCAAAACCTCCAACAGCCAGTCAGTCATGTGACCAAAATTCGTCTGACCACTTCTTCGGTGTATTGGGGAAGCAACGACTGGGTCCCCGTTGTTCCAACATTGTCTGCTACTATTCAAATGTCTTTCATGTCAGGGGCTGGCAATTTTAAGTTTTAATGTTCATGTGGTGAAATAATGAGATGCCTCAGTCTTGGCAGGTGGGGGGCGGGGGGGGGGGGGGGGGGGTGTGGAGTTTGCCTGACAGAATCTTTTAAGAAACAATCAGATGCAGCAATGAGGGAAGTGAAGGGTATTTCCGTATGAATGTCTTCAGAGAGGCTGAATGACCTTCCTCATCTGTCGATATCTGGTGATCTTGTGATAGTAATTTAAGAGTCAGCTTGGCTCAGTGAATGCACTTGCCTCTGAGTCACAAGATTGCAGATTCAAGCCCTGGTACAAACTTGAGTGCATGATCTAAGTTGACACTTTAGTGTCGTACTGAGGTGCATCTGTTGGGTGAAAGATAACACTGTGTTTCACCTCCCTGCTCAAAAATGGATCGTGTGTCACTAATTGAAGAAAAGCAGGAGTTGTTCTGGCACACATCCCTTCCTCATCCAACACCACTGAATGCATGCAATCTGATCACTCATTTGCTGTTTGGGCTGCTGAATTTGCTTACATTGTAACAGCGACTGCCCTTCAAAAATAATTAATTAGTTGTGAAGTGCTTTGGATCATGCTGAAGGTGCTATATAGATGCAGTTTCTGTTTAATTATACACACAAGTCATGATGCCATTTTTGAACTAGGCAGAAAATAGCAAGAACCCAAAACCTCATTGTTTTCCAGGTTGTTATTTTCTTTCTCATATTACTTGATGTGGAAACACTGAAAGAACAATGGGGAAAGAGCAGGGGAATGCTCTTTGGATCACTCTTACAAAGTGCTGGCACAGACACTATGGGCTGAACAGCCACCAACTAAATGAATATCTGCAAAAGTTGTGGAGAGTAAAATTCATATTTTTAACACAGCAAAAGACAGCATTTGGAAAGAAAGTGAAGAGTTATAAAGATTTTCAGTGTATGATTTAGCTTTGATGTATTTTCAGTGGTCTTAATGTTCTGATTTTCAAAGGGAATTTCTTAGCATAAAATCATTGTCAGGATAAGAAGATCATAGAAGTAGATCAGATGTATTTTTTCCACTAAAACCTTAAGAACACACTTCACAATATATTAAATAACTTTGACTATCGTAATCCCGGACAGAAGATGGCACTATTGAGTTTTGTAGCATATTTAGATTTTTCAGTTGAAGCATTTTTTTAAATGTTCAGACAGTAAAACAACTTGAAACAATGTTGAAAAACCTTTTGGAGCAAATATGTCACAACCACACTGTTTATTTCTACTTTAACAGACTGTCCTAATCAAGTCTGGTGCTGGAAATTATACCATTCTTGCAGTGAATACATATAATATGCCAAATTACATGCTAATGATTTATAGACTCACTGCACCACTCTTAGCGTTTCAGCAAAACCTGGGAACAGAGGAAGCACACACTTTCAGGTAGGCCAAAACTAAAGTCAAGAAGTCAGAAATTGATCTTGTGTTAGATGAAATGCTGCATAATCTAGTAATTCATACACCAGCTGTTCAGCCACGTGTTTAGCAGCACTGTCTTCCTATTTCTAGCCTCACTGGCACGTGGCACAGGGAGTAATCCCGAGATTACAACCCTGTCTTTTAACTTTCGACCTAACTCCCTAAACTCCCCCTGCAGGACCTCATCACTCTTCCTGCCTATGTCGTTGGTACCGATGTGTACCACAACACCTGGCTGTTCACCCTCCCCCTTCAGAATGCCCCCTGTCCGTTCAGAGACATCCTTGACCCTGGCACCAGGGAGGCAATATACCATCCTGGAGTCTCTTTCATGTCCACAGAAGCGCCTATCTGTGCCCCTGACTATAGAGTCCCCTATAACTATTGCTCTTCTGTGTTTTGTCCCTCCCTGCTGAACAACAGTGCCAGCCGTGGTGCCACTGCTCTGGCTGCTGTTGTTGTTTTCCCCTGATAGGCCATCTCCCCCAACAGTATCCAAAACAGTATACTTGTTAGAGAGGGGGATAGCCACAGGGGATTCCTGCACTGACTGCCTGCCCCTTCTAGCAGTCCCCCATCTATCTGCCTGCACCTTGGGTGTAACCACTTCTCTAAAACTCCTGTCTACGATGCTTTCTGCCACCTGCATGCTCTAAGTGCATCCAATTGCTGCTCCAACCGATCCATGCGATCTGTGAGGAGCTGCAATTGGGTACACTACCTGCAGATGTAGTCGTCCGGAACGCTGGAAGCGTCAAGGACCTCTGACTGACATTTCTAGCACTACTTAATAAATTAATTTAAAATAAATAATTAAATACTTATTAAATCCTTGCTGAATTAAGTTACAATTAACTATATGGTCCCTAGTGCTAGATTTCTACTATAAATTTCAAATGCTAAATACAGTAATCTCCTGCCTCTGGTTTAGTTACTCCTCTACTGATTAATTAATTAGCTAATTAGGGTTGTAATCAATTTTTATCAATGTTTTATTTTCAAATTCAGTACAGATTCCCTAACAGCCAATCAGGTCACAGCTTTCCTGTGACGTCACTTTTAAAGTTTTTTTTCAGTTTTTTTTCCACCCGAGGTAACTTACCGCTCCGGAACTCTGCCCTCCGAGTCTTCTCCCTGGATGCAGGCGGCGAATCCCCGAGGTATGTTTTTTATACTTACCATTCCGGAACTCCACCCTCCGAGTTTTCTCCCTGGATGCAGGCCGCGAATCCCCGGGGTACGTCTTTTATACTTACCGCACCGGAACTCCACCCTTCGAGTCTTCTCCCTGGATGCAGGCCCCGAATCCCCGAGGTACGTTTTTTATACTTACCGCCCCGGAACTCCGCCCTCCGAGTCTTCTCCCTGGATGCAGGCCGTGAATCCCCGAGGTAAGGTCTTTATACTTATTGCTCCGGAACTCCACCCTCCGAGTCTTCTCCCTGGATGCAGGCCGCGAATTCCCGGGGTAAGTTTTTTATACTTACCGCACTGGAACTCCGCCCTCCGAGTCTTCTCCCTGGATGCAGGCCTCAAATCCCCGAGGTAAGTCTTTTATACTTACCGCACCGGAACTCCGCCCTCCGAGTCTTCTCCCTGGATGCAGGCCACGAATCCCCGAGGTAAGTCTTTTATACTTACCGCTCCAGAACTCCACCCTTCATGTCTTCTCCCTGGATGCAGGCCGCAAATCCTCGAGGTAAGGTCTTTATACTTACCACTCCGGAACTCCGCCCTCCGAGTCTTCTCCCTGGATGCAGGCCGTGAATCCTCGAAGTAAGTTTTTTATACTTACCGCTCCAGAACTCCACCCTCCGAGTCTTCTCCCTGGATGTAGGCCGTGAATCCCCGGGGTATGTCTTTTATACTTACCGCTCCGGAACTCCACCCTCCAAGTCTTCTCCCTGGATACAGGCCGTGAATCCCCTAGGTAAGTCTTTTATACTTACCGCTCCGGAACTCCACCCTCCGAGTCTTCTCCCTGGATGCGGGCCGTGAATCCCTGAGGTACGTTTTTTATACTTACCGCTCCGGAACTCCGCCCTCCGAGTCTTCTCCCTGGATACAGGCCGTGAATCCTCGAGGTAAGGTCTTTATACTTACCACTCCGGAACTCCGCCCTCCGAGTCTTCTCCCTAGATGCAGGCCGCGAATCCCCGGGGTAAGTTTTTTATACTTACCGCACTGGAACTCCGCCCTCCGAGTCTTCTCCCTGGATGCAGGCCGCGAATCCCCGAGATAAGTCTTTTATACTTACCGCACCGGAACTCCGCCCTCCGAGTCTTCTCACTGGATGCAGGCCGCGAATCCTCGAGGTAAGGTCTTTATACTTACCACTCCGGAACTCCGCCCTCCAAGTCTTCTCCCTGGATGCAGGCAGCGAATCCCCGAGGTAAGGTCTTTATACTTACCACTCCGGAACTCCGCCCTCCGAGTTGTCTCCCTGGATGCAGGCAGCGAATCCCCGAGGTAAGGTCTTTATACTTACCACTCCAGAACTCCGCCCTCCGAGTCGTCTCCCTGGATGTAGGCCGTGAATCCCCGAGGTAAGTCTTTTATACTTACCGCTCCGGAACTCCACCCTCCGAGTCGTCTCCCTGGATGCAGGCAGCGAATCCCCGAGGTAAGTCTTTTATACTTACCGCACCGGTACTCCGCCCTCCGAGTCTTCTCCCTGGATGCAGGCCGTGAATCCTCGAGGTAAGGTTTTTATACTTAACGCTCCGGAACTCCTCCCTCCGAGTCTTCTTCCTGGATGGAGGCCGCGAATCCCCGAGGTAAGGTCTTTATACTTACCGCTCCGGAACTCCACCCTCCGAGTCTTCTCCCTAGATGCAGGCCGTGAATCCTCGAGGTAAGGTTTTTGTACTTAATGCTCCGGAACTCCGCCCTCCGAGTCTTCTTCCTGGATGGAGGCCGCGAATCCCCGATGTAAGTTTTTTATATTTACCGCTCCGGAATTCCGCCCTCCGAGTCTTCTCCCTGGATGTAGACCGTGAATCCCCGAGGTAAGGTTTTTATAAGGTTTCTATTTCAATCAAAGTTTTCAGTCATAGATGGTTTCCCTTATTTGTGTTGTTGCCTATGTTCAGAAATTAAGTGTTGAAGGTTACTTGAAATCTAGATCAGTCCCTGTTGAGGTGTTAATGGATATAAATTTGCAGACTCAAGGAAGTAATAGAATTCATTATCTCTAAAACTTACCATAATAATTACTTTGAAGAGAAGACAATTAATGTTTGATACGTATGACAATAAAGTTTTTTTTCAGCATTGCCATTACTAATAATTTTCCATTCAGTGTTGTAGTGCAGAGTTCAGGTCTTGCCCGATCCACTTTCTGTATTTGACACTGACTTCATTTAGTGGGCAGCAACATCACTTCACCTACATATAAACATTGTATCAAAATGGTTATGGAACACAATGGCCCAGAGACCCCTAGGGTTGGAGAGTGCACAAGTCCCATTTCTGCCTAGGTGGACCCACAATATGGGCTAGCACCCAGCTCTAATATGATTCTCCCTGTTGGTCAGGGGACATAATGATTGGACAGTAATTTAATGCTTTTTAGAGTAAACTTCAGAGCAGTTTGGAAATTGTAGGTGGTGCTTTATAATGCAATAACTAGGTAACTGCTGGTCCTGTGACATGCTATCCCATTGAAGTCATGCATAAAAAGACTTGGTCTGCTGAAGAAAACTGCCTTTTTGCAGTGAACTTGAGTTACAAGTGTTACAAGGAAGTCTGAATCATAGTAATTACCACAAAAGCAACCAATCATCTTTTTCAATCTCCTCTGAGTGGTGACGGTTTGCCACCCACTCCTTTACTACTAATAAATTTATAACATAATTGCATGACAGACAATATTGTATAAATGTACATTCTTTCTAGAGCGGAGCAAAAAAGCAAAAATAAATGAAAGTTCAACAAATTTTAGGCACTTTTAATGTTTTGTGATCTCATGCAATCATCCTTCCATATAATAGGAGCACTGCAGCGCTGAATATGGAGTTTGAGAAGCTATTCTAGATTGTCAAAGCCAATTATTCATTATTCCCCCACACAGTTTCTCAAAGTGTTTTTTAATATTAAATGGAAATTGTAGTGTCACAGCATTCTTTTGCATCTCACAATCAATTACTCATTATTATGTTGTTATATTATAATATTATAGTTGTATGTGCACAAGGTCAACATGTTAGGAATAATTTCAGTTATGTTCCATAACTGTGATATGAAGTTATTCCAATAGTCATTAAATCAAATTTTTTGTCACTATGAATGGTTATATTTATATAAAATCAATGGCTTTCAAAAATTTCTGCGTGAGAGACCCTCCTCCCCCTTTGAAAATATTCACATATTTCCAGGATCTGCCATTCCCCACATCCACCCAATAATAACCTCTGAAAGACGCTGTCAGTTAGCCAAAGGAAAACAATGCAATCACTGTGGAATCAGTCAACAGCAACAGAAAAGTTCAGAAAATTACAGACCGCATGAGGTCCCTCAGGATCCCATTGTGGACCTGCTGCAGGTTGCATTTGAAATCTTATATTCCATATGGTGATAATTCATTCTGAGCCACGGTGCCAAAGATGTTATGTATTGCTTTGCAATATACTCAGGCCAAATTTAGGATCTGTAATGACCAATGACATAGCATAGCTTAACTGCTCATGGCCAGACTGATTTAACTGCCGACTTACCATCTATAATATTATCCGTTAGCTTCTGCTATTGCAGTCACGAACGCAGGATCATAGGAAATAGGAGCAGGAGTAGGCCATTCAGCCCGTTGAGCCTGCTCTGCCATTCAAACAGATCATGGCTGATCATCTACCTCTATGCCATTTTTTCCTCACTATCCCCATAGCTCTTGTTGTCATTAGTATCTAGAAATCAACATCGAAAACATTACATAGGAAATAGGGCAAGGATGTTCCTCTGGCACAGAGTTACTTTTTCTGAACATCACTTCTTCATGGCCTCCTCTGTTCAGCCACCATCAGACATTTGTTGGCTGATACTATGATCCTGGCTCTGTAGCACCAGGACCTCACCTTTTCCTGTACGAACTGACCTTACCTCATAATGCAAGAGCAGCCATTATAATATTGAAACTTTACTCCCCTCACATAGTGCATGACGTACTTGGAGTGAACAAATTTCATTAATGTGGGACTTCTCAGGTACCTCCACCTTTAAAGGACAATATGGTGGAAAAGAGAAGTAGCTGGAACTCAAAGAAAATTTGAATCCAAACATTTGATTCAACAATAAATTGATTGGACCCAGTAAAAGAGCCACAAGTCATTTGTTTTTTTTCTTTTGGGCCTCCCTTCAGGACTTTCTGTGGATCAGTGCTGATAAGGCACCTGGCACATTATAAGAAGCAACCCTTACTTAAGTAAATTGTCCTGCCACCTCAGGGGATGCAGAGTATTAGGAATGCAGTAGGCCTCAGGCCTCTGCACCCAATAACATGCACGTGGCACCAGCCAACTCTTTATTTGCTCTCTTTTATGTGGAGTAATTCTATATCAGTCTACTCTACCCTGATGTTCTTCCAACTTTCTGTAAGTTAAACACTTAACCTATATATTTATTCCAAACAAAAAGGGGGAACCAACTTCAAGAATTTTTTGCCTTAATATTAAAAGACAAAACTGAACACAAACATTATTGGAGCACTTGTGCTTGGATTTTAAGCACAGAACATAGATTTCTCATAGAGCTCTATACAGGAATCTTCAAATATTTTATTTTTAAAACAATTTCAGAAAAAAAAGCAGGAGACATATAGGGAAAATGTTTATCCCTAGAATTTACTATAAAAATGTTATTTCTATAGTGCATTTTACAACCTCAGGGCTTAAGTGCTTTACAGACAATGAAGTACTTTTGAAACGCAATCATTGTTGTGATCTAGGAAACACAGCAGCCAATTTGCATGGAGCAAAGTTCCACAAACAGCAATGGGATAAGTGCCAAATAATGGCTACAAAATTCAGCTCCGTAGTACCAGTACTTTGGCGCTACAGATACCAGTTTAGATGCAAAATCAAGCCGCGCCAATTCTGCCCACTTCCAGCGTGGCCTGCGCCCAACACCATCCTGCTGAGGGCATTCATTCAGGCCTAACAGACAGGTGCCATCACTAAAATAAAAACAGAAAGTGCTGGAAATACTCAGCAGGTCTGGCAGCATCTGTGGACAGAGAAGCAGAATTAATGTTTCAGGTTGGTGACCTCTCATCAGAACTGGTAAAGGTTAGAAATGTAATAGGTTTTAAGGAAATAAAGTAGGGTTGGTGGAAAAGAGAACAAACAGGAAGGTGTGTGATAGGACATAGGGCTGGAGAGATTAACTGACAAGGAGGTCATGGGGCAAAAGCAAAGAGAGAGTGCTAATGGTGGTGGAGAGAGACAAAGCATTAATGCAGTGGGAGTGTTAATGACAGAATAATGAGCAGCCCTAGCCAATAGCAAAAACATGAAAAAAACAGTAGGCGGGCACATGGTACAAAATAAAAAAAGGAGCAAAATAAAATAAAATAAAAATAAAAAGGGCCAGTCATGCTCTGAAATTATTGAACTCAGTGTTCAGTCCGGTAGGACGCCTAATCAGAAAATGAGGTGCTGTTCCTTGAGCTTGCATTGATGTTCACTTGAACACTGCAGCAGGCCCAGGACTGAGAAGTGGGCATGAGAGCAGGGGTGTGTGTTGAAATGGCAAGTGACCGGAAGCTCGGGGTCATGTTTTTGGATTGAGCGGAGGTGTTCCACAGACCTGCTGCCAGACCTGCTGAGTATTTCCAGCACTTTCTGTTTTTATTTCAGATTTCCAGCATCTGCAGTATTTTGCTTTTATTTAGGTGCCAAACCTATGCTGAGTAAGCAATTTGTGGCATCAGTCAGAGTCTAATGCTGATTTGACGCCAGAGCTGTCATTTTGGACCTTGCTGCTCTAGTTAACGCCCTCTCTTAAGTACGCACAGTTGAATTCATGTTCAGCAGCATGAAGGATCCCCCACCAGTGTCAATTGAAGGTATCATCATCTAACTTGCAGGTTAGTTGCTTATTCATTTCTACTGGCTCTGTTTGAGTTTGTGGAAGTACTGGGTATTCAGAGGAGTTCATAAAGTTAGTGAAGACTACCAGGAGTGGTTCTGAATGTGGGGAAACTGTTGATTGCTACTACAAGATCTCTGGGCACACCACTTGCTGCCACTTGGTGGTGCCACAGTAGCAGTCCCCCTTGGGCTGCAGCATGAGAGGGAGATGATGCAAAGGCAGCAAAGCAGGGAAGCTGCTCACAGACGGGGGAATTGGAAGATGAGAAGGGCTCTCAGCAGGAGGCCTTAGAGACCAAGGGTCTTCCGGGAGCACTTCTCCCACCTAGGCCAGGAGCCGTGTGTTCAGCATCTGTGAATAACCAAGGAGGTGCTCATCGAACTCTGCCTCCTCTTGGGACCAGACCTGCAGCCTCAGAGCCATGCGAAGGTGACCATGATCCTCCACTTCTATGCGTCGTGATCCTTCTGTAAGAAGAAGCTTTTTTACGTTGTCTGATGTAACATAAATGAGATGTGTGGAGTTCAGTTGATTGAAGATCTCAAACAGATTTATTAACAGCTAACAAGTATATACAGTGCAGAGCTTTCTATTTACAGGACCTGCCTCTTGGTGTTACAGGTACAGAGTGAGACTGGCATGTAGTCACATCACTGCAACCTGGCACTTGGCTCATTAGCATCTTAAAGGGACAGCACTCTTAAAGGAAATCACACAACATCCCCCTTCTTTCCAAAGATAAGTCTTGAATGCTAAAAGTAAGAACATATAAAATTAGATAACATCAAACTTATTTACACATGGATAGAAATTGTGAACTTTACAAATATAGAGGCTCAAAAGTCCATATATTGTCTCAGTGGTTTGACAACTTTTGCTTGGGGAGTTAATGTCTCATCTGTTGCTATTCTTTCTGAAGTTTCTCCCTCTCTGGATTCAGTTTCTGTTGCTCTGCCTTCAGCCTGTTAACATACAAAATGACCACATTTGAGGCCTTGTCATTCTTGGAAAGTTCTGGCACCTCATCTCAAAGAGCCAATAGACAATGCTTCAGCTCATTCCTCCTCTGCCTCTTCAGGACATTGTGTGTCCTTCACCTCTCCTCATCCTCCATGTCTGAAAGCTTGGGGCTCAAGGTCAAGGACTTGTTGGGATAAGAGTACTTGGTCTGATGGAGATACCTGTCTGTTCTGGCTCTTTGTTATGCTGGCAGTTCTCTAGACGGCAGAAGTGAAGGCGCGGCACAGTTGTGCTGTTGCTGGGTTTCCAGACTGCATCATTTGATGCTGACCAGTCTGCAAGCTGGTTCTGGTCCTTGGAGATTTCCCCTTGGCAGTGCTCTTGTAGATGGTTGTGATGTTGACGTCCTTACACGCTGGTAGTCCTGCCATTGCTGGTCCGCTCGTCTCTACTAGTTAGAACGTTTTTGGTTTCCATGCCGACTTGCCATAGTTGCATTGCATTGTTAATGTGCCACTGCATGGGATGGTTGACCCGTTGTATGCAGATAACTTGGCAGTTGTCGGTTGTATCATTGATCTCCAAGATTCCAGTACATATCTTTGGGGATTTGGACTGGTTGGATATTTGCACTAGCTCTGGTGTCAATCTTGACCTTGAGTGTATGTTTGCCAGCTTTCTTTGGGCACATGATGTCAATAGTGGCGAAAGCTTCCAGTTGTTGTACTTCATCAATGTGATGTGTCAGGTTCACAATGTGGAATGTCTGTTCGTCTTCTGTCTGAGAGTTACATCTCTCTGAGTCTTGTCTTAGGTGTGCGGACCTCATGTATCGGCTTGCGTTCATGCAGGTCTCTGGCGTTTTCCTTGCTGCTGTTGCTCTGTTGCTGCACCTGTCTTCTGTTGGCATGTGTGCTACAGTGGCTTTTGGCTACGTCTTTGGAGCCAGAATTCCTGCATAGGCAGGCCCAGTGTCCTTTTGCACTGCACGCCTTGCACAGGTCTCGAAATGCAGGACAATTTCACTGTGAGTGGGACAGACCACACTTACCACAAAGCTTGATTGCTCTTTTCGATCTGGTTATGGTGCCGATACTGTTGGCTGCCCCTAGTACTTGCAGGTGCTGTTGTCCAGCTACAATGGCTTCATATTTCCTGCCATCTTCCAGCAGTGCATCAATGCTGTGACCTTTCTTTTTCCCTAAGAGGTCCGTCTGAAATGCTTCAATGGATGTTGATACAATCACCAACTACATTATTCGGTCTGACAGCTCAGATTGTGAAAAGTCGCATTCGTTGCCCTTACTTCGTTATATAGTGAAAAACTGGTCTATTGATTCCTGTGGCTGTTGCTCGTAGGGCATCAATTCCAGGTGGTGAATTGGAACATTCACTCGCAATTGGAGCTGATCTTCCAGCACTTTCCATATCTTTGCAGGATCTTTCTGGTCATGTTCAGATAATCCAGAGGTTTTGTTTCTGTGCAATCCCTCATTTCCAACTGCTATTAGTATTTTTACAGACTGTTTTTCTGGTTCTGTAATTACTTGGTCTGTAAAGCATAACTGCATTCTTTGTTGGAACAGTTTGAACTTGGAAAAGATATCCAAAGCTTTCCAGTTGATGCTGGTAAGATTGGTATCCATGTTCCATCTTACAGTTTGCCGTCACTGCATCCAGGAGGTGACTGAGCTCTTTATGCCAGGAGAAGGGAAGTCATTCTCTTCTCTCTGAACAGAGAGAAACAGGAGGAGCCCGCACATGGCTTTGCCAGAATAGCGGGCTCCCCGTTTTCCCATGGACAAAAGAACCAAAGGCGACACGAGGACATGAATAGGTGGTTAGAATTAGAATGTACTGCCTGAGACTGTGGTGGAGGCACATTCAATCGTGGATTTCAAAAGGGAATTGGATAATTATCTGAATAGAAAAAAAAATGCAGAGCTACAGGGAAAAGGTGGAGGAGTGGGTCTAGCTGAGTTGCTCTTGCAGAGAGATGGCACAGATGCGCAGGACCGAATAGCCTTCTTCTGTGCAGTAACCATTCCATGATTCTATGGCGCAGTGAGCCATCGACTGCACACATGTGGCTTTGCAGGTGTTGCATCTCAATGCTGAGATGTACCGTAACTGCAAAGGTTACCATTCGCTCAATGTGCAGTTGGTGTGTGACCAAACCCAGCACATCATTCTGGTGGATGCCCATTATCCTGGCAGCAATCATGATGTTTTCATCCTGTGCCAGTTCACTGTTCTAATCATCTTTCAGCTACCGCATTAAACCAGAGGGTGGCTGCTCAGCAATAAGTACTTGAGACCTGACTGATGACTTCCCTACCCAGCCCAAACACTCGTGACAGCACTCATATAATGAGAGTCATGCTGCCACAAGAAACTTCATCAAGCTGATGATTGGGCTGCTGAAGCAAAGGTTCCTCTAGAGGAGCCCTCCAGTACTCTCCAGAGTGAGTGTCTTGATTCGTGGTCATGAAGGCACAAACCTTGCCGCCATGGATTCAATCACAACCTCAGGAGGAAGGGGAAGAGAATGAGGAGCAGAAGGAGAAGGAGGAAGGGAGGAGGCAGCTAGCATGTTCCAGATGGGCTCTCTGCAAGTGCCTAATTCAACTCTGGTTCCCCTGAATGCAACCCCAGATCTGTATTATCCAACAGACCATCTTGGTCAAATTCCTGCAAATAAAAGCCACCACAAAACAACCATTCCATGCACAAAATATCCAATAATCCATACAAAAGTGAGCAATTCACCCTTGTGCATTTCCTTAGAGTTTGTCTTGCGGGCCTTTGCTTGGCCTCATGCTCCTGCCCAGTGCTACCTAAGTGGCTGCAGCATGGCCAGTGGAAGGCTGCTGTCATTTAATGAAGGAGGCTGCACATCCACAAGCAGCTGTTGTCCTTGAAGGCCTGGCTGCGGACTGCACCATCTTGACATTGGCGGCAGCAGTCTAGGCACTGATGGAGTGGCTGTGGATGGGAGCACGAACGCTGTCATCCTGAGAGAGGACAACAGGTTGGAGCCGCTGCCACTCCCCCGGGGCGGTGCCTCAGCAATCCTAGTAATCAGTTGGAGGACAGATAGTTGCACTGCAATGAGAGCCTGCAAGCCTCTTTGAGTACTGGTATCTGCAGCCATGATGGCAGCAGTCTGAGGGTGCATGGCAAGAAGCTGAGATTTCAGGAACTCAGTCAGAATTTCCACTGCAACACTCAGACTAGATTAGATTAGAGATACAGCACTGAAACAGGCCCTTCGGCCCACCGAGTCTGTGCCGACCATCAACCACCCATTTTATACTAATCCTACACTAATCCCATATTCCCAACAAACATCCCCACCTGTCCCTATATTTCCCTACCACCTACCTATACTAGTGACAATTTATAATAGCCAATTTACCTATCAACCTGCAAGTCTTTTGGCTTGTGGGAGGAAACCGGAGCACCCGGAGAAAACCCACGCAGACACAGGGAGAACTTGCAAACTCCACACAGGCAGTACCCGGAATCGAACCCGGGTCCCTGGAGCTGTGAGGCTGCGGTGCTAACCACTGCGCCACTGTGCCGCCCACTGTGCCGTTGGGTGGCTTCTGTTTGTGCTGCAATGGAAGTTGAGACATTTGCCACCAGATGCTGCATCACAGCTGGGTTCAGAATTGCTCTAATGGAGTTGGTCACTACATCCACACTGGAAAGGATGAGCTCCAAGTTCTGTGCGAAGCCCTGTGTCAAGATGGTGCAGGACACCTCCATGCTCCTTGACAGTGACAAGCAAGCTCTCTGATAGTCCTACCAATGCACCAAGCATTTCTGTATGAATTGTCATCAGCACTTCTACTGTACGCTGACCCATTAAAGATCTCATCTGAGTCCTCCGCAGCAAAACTCGTGTGTGACCTCGCCCTCTGGTATGCTGGTATATGCGCCATCCTTTTCCTCTGCCCTGGCTGCAGCCCACTCGTGCCCGGTGTCTCATCACGTGCTGATCCCGCCTTTATCCTATCCTCTAAAATACAGGTATCTGAGCTGGTGGCTGCGATTGTTGGGTCAAGTGACGACGTTTCTTCCTCCTCAGTCTGTACTCCCTCCAGACCTTCAGCCTCCCGCACCACTGGCTAGCCAGGTGGCACATCCTGGGTATCTGAAAGCACAAGGGCAGGGTTGGTGTGTGGGAACGAGGGAAAGTAAGAGATTCATGGTTTCACCATCTGCAATTTGTATATCATAACAGATTGTGGGATGAGGATGAAGTGGGATGCGAAAAGATGGATTAGGCTGGAACATACCCTCATCCTCGATGGTTTTAGTCCTGCTACTGGCCTCTGCATCAGTGACAGCCACTCCAATTATTACCAGCACTGTCTCCTCCATGGGGATCAGCACATATAACCATGCCTGCTCCCTACTGGGTAGCTGCTGCTGTAACCTATGATGGGAAATCTTGTCCTGCAAGAGAGAGGGAAGTTCCAGTGAGTGTGGAGCAGTGTTTAGGTGATGTGCCTGCTACCATGGAATAGGGGTAGTGTGTGCAAGCTGTGAGATGTGATTGTGCGACTGGCAGCAGTGCTAAGTGTGTGAGGATGAGGTGAGACTATGAATGTGAGGTATGAGTTGCGATTCACACAGATTGTTGGTAGCTGAGTGATGGGGCTGCGGTGCATTGAGCAGTGTGTGAGGTTAGTGGTGCAGTTGGTGGGATGTGGCATTTGAAGATGCAGTCACTGACCTTGGCCGCTTGTGTGAGGTCATTGAATTTCTTTTGGCACTGCATGCATGGGTTAGACTGCTGGCTTTGACTTCAACAGCTGCCTGTTCCCACTGCTTTCTCAGTACCTCTCTGGAAGGCCTCCTGGCCCCCTGAGGGAAGACCTCTCTCCTCGTATCAAGACCTCCAGCGTTGCATGCAAGAACCTTGGGCCATGCTCTCTGGCCTGTTGTGCCATTTCTATATGTTCATGCAGGTCTTCAATACTTCTGTAACCACTTCCAGCCAGTGATGTGCAGACTGGCTTTAAATAGTGCGGACTGGCTTTAAATGATACAAAAGCAAAATACTGTGAATGCTGCAAATCTGAAATAGAAACAGAAAATGCTGGATATACTCATCGGGTCAGGCAGCATCTGTGGAGAGAGAAACAGCGAATCAGAATAAAAGGTCATCAACCTGGCATGTTAACTCTGTTTCTCTCTGTACAGTAGCTTTAAGTGATGCTAGCCTCACATGAACAAGGGCTGCCTGCTGAGGTGTGCAACCACTCAACAGTATGTTCAGTGCTGGGCTGTACACCATAATCATTATAATTAGCAGGCAGCATGAAGGATGTGTGCTACCTGCATAGCTTTGGTCAGGCACAGCGAAAGCACACATCACAATCCCTGCACTTATTTTCAGGGGCAACAATTTAGCCCCCAACCTGTTTGGTTGAGGGATTAATATTGGCCAGGACAATTTCCCTGCTCCTTCTTTGAATAGCACCTTTCACATCCATCTGAAAGGATAGGTGGGGCCTCAGTTTAACATTTCATTCATTAGAAAGCACCTTTAGCAGTGTTGCACTGGATTGCGCTACTTATGTGCTCAAGTCTCTGAAGTGGGACATAACCACACAATCTTCAGACTCAGAAGCTACAGCTCTACCACTGAGCCAAGGCTAACACCTGGTAATAATACTTTCACTGACATCCTTCACACAGAGATAGATAAGTGTAATTGAATGGTTGGTTAATGCAGTTCTTTTAATAGAGCATAGTGATACTTTAATTGTTGAAACAGTAAAATTAACTTCTAGACGTGAGACATTGTGCACAGGTGTTAATCAGAAATCATTTAATACAACTGAGTAACATTCATTCATTGTTTTTGTTTACAATAAATGAAGCTTTTTCTGAATATTTCACTTATTACTAATAAAACAAACAGCAAATATATATATTTTTAACTTCTTTCAGTCGTAACCATTGCAGATGATGATTGATGCAAGTTCATGTGATTCTCTGTGCAGTGACCCATGTTGGATATAAATCCATATGCAGCCTTCTGAGCCTTGGTGAAATGTAGAAATGGAACAACAGACCTCATGCAGTACACCGTAGGAAATGTCCTTTGAAGTTTACTTAGATTATGCACAAAAGTTTGCTTTCTTTTCCTTGTTACCATGGTCCCAAGAAGAACTTCCTTTCATCATAAAAACAGAAGCTGCTATATTAGGGCCAGATTTTTGTTTCTTTTGCACTAAGTGATCCGAGTTCACTGGGGACTAGACTAAGGAAATGTATGGCCAAGCACACTCACTGTATTTAAGCTTTTCCATCTATTGCTTGGTATCCGTCAGCCACTGACATTACAGCCAATGCAGTGGGAAACTCTGGGGAATGTGTGCCAGTGAAATGTGTGCTGTTCAGCAAAAGGTCAGTAAGAAACAAGCCAACAGCTGAAAAATAATAACAGAAGAATAGATTTGATTTCAATCATCTGTGGTGTAAGTATACGATGGCCTTTTGGAGTAGGAACAAATAACAATGTGGAGCAATCGCAAGTATAAAAGTCCAATTTCAGAATGTAATATTTGAATAATATAGAAGTAAATAGAAAAGTTGAATTTTAAATTGATTAAACATAAGATATTTAAAGCATTGCATCATTATGTTATTTTAATAAAAGAATAAAATTACTGAAGACAAATCCTGGTTAAAACCAGCAGATTTATCCCATTAAATAGAGATTAAAAAGAAAAAACCTGTTTGCAGACTATGAAATCCATTAATTCCCTCCTTGAGAGAAGATCATCTTGCAGCTGTTGTTCTCCTCCCCGCTCTCTGTTTTATTCAGTCCTATAAAGGGTTTTGTTTAAACTCCAGTTTCCAGTAGGTTCTGCCTTTGTTAGTTAAACTGATAAAGGTGGCACCAGACAAAGAATCCATTCCGAAAGTACCCTCTTTAAGAGGACATTACTAACAATAACTTAACCAGGTCTAATCAAGCTAACAGAGATCCAAACTAAATCAGTATTTTGTTACATCTGTCAGTTATACAATGTACATTTTGCAGCGCTCACTGTTCATGGAAGGCTTGGAGCATTCTCACAGACACTGCACGCTCCCTCTTCAGGGTCACTCGGGCACAGACAAGACTGTGGAAGAGAAGCGGACAGCCTGAGTGATCCTCATCATGGCCCTGTGAATTGCTGTTTTAGAGCGACCCAGGCCAATCTGTGTTGGGTTTGTATGCACTAAGACTGGGAGGATTTTTATTGGGACTAAGTTACATGTACAAACAAAACAATAGTGCTGAAGCACACCAGGAATTCCTCATTAGGACACTCTGCATCGGAGAATGAGGACACTTTCCTGGGAGGCTTAATTAGCTTCTGAATGATCAGAATTGAATGTTAGAATGAATTATTCATATTGATAGAGAACCAGTTTTTGTGATTTAACATTTCTTTCAACTGCAGCTACCATAATGAAAGGTACAATACATTACAATATGATAGAAAACATGCACATATTTTGAAAGCTAGAAATAGCATGCAGTACTCAAAAGAGTTAAACAACCTGTGAAAGAATTTAACAACAGAAATTCATGCCACCACAAAGTCCTTTCAAAATAGATCTCAAAAAAGGCTAGAAAAATATATACTGAGTTATTCAATGGTGAAAGATGGATCTTATTGCTGTTACTCCATTTATAGTTATTTTATAAACTAATTAAGTTCTGTGAAATAAAATAGTGGATGATAAATGTTACCTGTCTATGCACCATGTAATTATCTGCAAAACACGAGGAAAAAGGCAAAGCTGCACATTCAACAAGTTCAACAGGTTGTCTATTTACTGAAAGCATTTTATAGAAGTATCTTCAAAGATTTTACCAAGATAACTATATAATGCATACATAATAATTTGCAGCTAAACAATATGTTCAAAAACAAGCTGCAGAACAGTAGCAAAAGGAAAAAAAGGACTTAGTAACTATAATGTTCTAAAGACAGTGTGTTTTGAAATTGATGGGCATTGGATGACTAAATTGTTGAATTACACCTAAGAATATAAGCAGTGTAACCATGGGAACATATAAGCAGTGTAACTATGGTTACGAACATAAATTCAGATCAAAAGCACGTGACTAGTGGCTGATTGAAGGGGACTATATCAACCTGCTTCTGAGCTGGTTGTCTACAATATTGTAACAAGTCTTCTACAGGGGGCTCTGCAGTCTTTCTCCATAGAACTCTGCCTCATCAGATACAGAAATCAAGGATACACACACAAACCTTCTCAGAAAGCAACTGTTACCAATGCAGTTGATCTTATTTTAAGGTATGTTACTTACTTAGAAAATTACTATTTTGGAAAAAAATGCAAGTTTGAAAAGAAGGAAACTCATTAGAATTTTTATTACTAAACTAAAAAATCAAATATTCATTGTAAAGCACTTACTGTAAATAAAAGACTAATGAAGCTTTCAAAATACATAAAGTAAACATATTTTACAATTTGAAAATCTAGACCATGTTCGTTATTTAGATTACATTTCTTATTTGCTTAATTGAAATGTTAACTGTAATGACCGTAAAGCAAAAAGGAAGACAATTACAAAAGGGCATGGTTAATATTTTCAAATGTATTAGCATTTTCTCACAGCATGAAAGGAAGTTGATAATCCAAGATGTTGGATAGCTTTAGCTAATCTGCGTTAATTTTTTTTTGTTTTAAATGTAATCCAATTAACGGTTAATTATATGTGAGGTGCTTATGCGTGATTGTATGCTAAAGTTGCTATTTTCAAGCAATAACTCACTATGGATGTTCGTAGTAATAGTTTACTAGCTAATCATATATTATAGGAAACTTCAAATAATATTAAAGATCCTGGAATGGAAAGATTATGTTAAAAATTGCAAAGGGTTAAAAGAGCTCAATAGAAGAATGTTTGTAAATTTGAAGATGTACCGTATTATATAGCAATGGAATAGATACATTTAATACAGTATTTAACCACTTGATGAATGAAGTAGCATTTTTGCAATAAAAGAAAAATGCAACAAGATTATGTTTTAAAAAAGATTCCAAAAGCTTTACAAATGAACTAATCTTTGGATGTTAATAGTTCGCTAGTATTGCTTAAATAAAATCAATCTTTAGGTAGTTGTGAAGCATCAATTTTCAAGATGTTTTCAAGAAAATGGGAGTACGCTTTTTCAAAGCTTGAGAGTCTTTCAGTCATCAAGGGTTAAGTAACCAGTCTGTATCTTTTGTGCTAAATAAGTGAACAATTTAGCTATGGTGTGCGTATGTTAATAATGGAGTATTGAACAGAATATATTGTGACTATAAGTAATGGGAATTGTTTATTTTTCAGCATATTAATACTCAGTGGGGCCGCAGAAGCATCATCATCCAAGTTAAACCCTTTATCTCCTCTTAACCTTGAGAAAGAAAGACTTTTCTTTCTACTATGAAAAACGTGAGTAGGTTTCTGACCCCCACTAATATCTCCCTGGCAAATCCAGCTTCTGCTGGGACTGATTTAATTTACAAATCCATAGAGTACAAGGCTGCCTCAGTGCTGTTGGTGTTGGCAATTTGTGGAACTGGAATCATCGGAAATATTATGGTGGTCCTGGTGGTCCTGACCACCAGACACATGAGAACCCCAACCAACTGTTACCTAGTCAGTCTTGCCGTGGCTGATCTGATGGTCCTGGTGGCTGCAGGGTTACCCAATATATCTGACAGTCTGATTGAGGAATGGATCTATGGGCATGCAGGCTGCCTGGGTATTACCTACCTCCAATACTTGGGCATCAATGTATCATCCTGTTCCATCACAGCATTCACTGTGGAAAGATACATCGCCATCTGCCATCCAATAAAAGCCCAGTCCATGTGCACTGTCTCCAGAGCCAAGAAAATCCTAGCATTTTTATGGGTAATTACCTCCTTCTATTGCATGCTGTGGTTTTTCTTGGTGGATATCAACATAAATAGCAGGCAGAATGCTGAGTGTGGCTACAAAGTCTCCAGGAATCTATACTTGCCCATCTACTTCATTGATTTCACCATCTTTTATGTGATTCCCCTGATTGTGGCCACAGTGCTGTATGGTCTGATTGGGCGGGTCCTTTTCCTCAGTCCTATTCCAAACCAAGTTGAGTCAGGAACGGAGCGTTGGAAGGAGCGCCCTGGGACAGAAAGTCACAGTTCACAATCATCCAGCCGGACAAGCAAGGGGGCCATCTCGTCCAGAAAACAGGTAATGTAGTGTTATAGTGAAATTGACACGATGCAGCTTCAGATTTTGTTATTTGTCTGGAAAAACAAAATGAAATAACATAGGCTTTAGTCATAGAGACATTACAGCATAGAAGGAGGCCATTTGGCCCATTGAGTCCATGCCAGCTCTCTGTAGAGCAATCCAGTCAGTCCCATACCCCCGCTCTATCCCTGTAGCCCTGCAAGTTTATTTCCCTCAAGTGCCCATCCAATTTCCTTTTGAAATCATTAATTGTTTTCGGTTCCACCACCCTCATTGGTATCGTAGTGGTAACTATTTTAATGAGGGAGGGAAACTGGTGAAAGTAGACTGGATCCAAAGTAAAGAAAACAATCAGAAGTTCAGTGGGGAAAAAAAAGAGAAATAAAGAGCAGCTCATGTAACGATTATATAGGAATTTCCTTCCTTCAACAAATTACGCAATAAGGAACACTTTCCTTGAATGAAGCTTCTCCACCTGGCTATACTTTCCACTGCTCGCCCCATTCCAACGGAAGGCATAGCACTTATCTCTAAATCATACCCTGGCCTATCTCTCTACACCTCTGGCAATTTCTCCTCCTTTGAGCATCTCCCCTTGTTCCATCCCTCATACTTAATTAAAATCCTAATTTTCTAACACCCACCCAATATCACAGCTAGTTTCTCAGCAGGTATCTCTCTGCTTTCCTCCCTCAGCCTGCGTACAAGACAGCTTCTCATTCTTTGTGATTTCGACCTCTATCTCAACTCGTCTTGCTTTCGCTTCTCTGAGCTCGCTCCCTTCCTTTCCTCCATAAATCTCCCCCTACATATTAACTCCCCCCCACCCCACCATTTACAGCTACCCCCTTGATCTTACCATCTCATGTGGCCTTGCTATTCCCATTGTAACTATTACTGATAAGGCAATCTCTGATCACTTCCATATGCCCTTTTCCGTTCCCAATCCCACTACATTCTGCATTAACCCCTAGAAAATCACTCCCTTAAGTCATTTACCACTGCACTTTCCAATTTCCAACTATCTAGCCTTTGGCCCACAATTCATCATGGCATTTCTGCAGCTACCAGTCTGCTAAATCACACCCTCTCCACCATCTTTGGCCCTATTAAAACCATTCCTCTCTCTCTCTCCCCCTAGTTATTCTCCCGGTTTACCCTTCTCTCCATTCCCTTAAGTCCAAGGGATGCAGGTTTGAATGTCTTTGGCAGACAATTGGTTTAACCATCCATCGCCAGATCTGGCTGGAAACATAAAGCATTATTGGATCCTAGTCTCCATCACTAATGCACCAAGGCTCCTTATAAAACACCTTCCAAACCCGCGACATCTACCACCTAGAAGGACAAGGGCAGCAGATGCTGCAAGTTCCCCTTCAAGCCACACACCATCCTGACTTGCAGCTATATCGCCGTTCCTTCTCTATTGCTGGGTCAAAATCCTGGAACTCTCTTCCTAACAGCACTGTTGGTGTACCAACCCCACATGGACTGCAGTGGTTCAAGAAAGCAGCTCACCACCACCTTCTCAAAGGCAATTAGGAATGGGTAATAAATGCTGTCCTAGCCAGTGACACCCACATCCCATGAATGAATAAAAAAAATCTAAAATTGCCCACTTTTCCAAGATCATCCAGGAATGCAAAGGTGATTACTGGCTTCTCTTTTTCACCACAAACCATCTTCCTAAACTACCCTCCAATGCCTCCTCCACGCACACCTCCAAGAACAAGTGTGAGGAGCTCTTCGACTTTTTGTCACAAAGATCGAGACCTTCCATTCGGCTGCCTCTGCTTCCCCTAATGAATCCACTGCCCTAGGCCTGAACTCACATATTTCTCTAGATCCTATTCCATCTCCTCCAAGTTCAACCCGTCCATCAAACTCAACTTCTGTCCCTTGATCCCATTCCGACTATCCTTGTTGACCACCAAACTTTTTTTCCTGTGCCCCATATTAGCTGATATTATTAACTGTTTCCTCTACTCAGGTACTGTGACAGTGATAAACTATCCCTCCTCATCCTTCTTGTCCTGTCTGCAGCCTTCGGCACAGTTAACCACACCTTCCTCTTCCATTGCTTCTCCTCTTTCATCTAGTTGGGTGTGTCTGCACTCGCTTGGTTCCAGTCTTGTCTATCCAGTAATAATCAGAGAATCACCTGCAATGGCTTCTCTTCCCGCTCCGCACCTTTATTTCTGGAGTCCTCCAAGGATCTATCCTTGACCCCCTCCTATTTCTCATTTACATGCTGTCCCTTGGCAACTTCATCTAAAAGCACAGCATCAGTTTCCACATGTACTCTGATGATACCCAGTTTCTCTCTCAATCCCTCCACTGGCTCCAAATTTGTTATAAAAACAAGAAATGCTGGAACCACTCAGCAAGTCTGGCAGCATCTGTGAAAAGAGAAGCAGAGATAACGTTTCGGGTCAGTGACCCTTCTTCGGAATTTGTTAGACAGCTTGTCCAACATCCAGTACTCGGATAAACAGAAATTTCCTCCAACTAAATATTGGGAAGACAGAAGCCATTGTATTCGTTCCCCACCACAATCTCTGTTTCCTGACCATCAAGTCCATCCTGTTCCCTGGGTACAGTCTGAGGCTGAACCAGACTGTGCACAAACTTATTGTCATATTTGACCCCGAGATGACCTTCTGATCATATATCTTCACCATCACCAGAACTGCCTATTTCCACCTGCGTAAGACCACCCGTCTCTGCCACTTCCTCAGCTCATCTGCTGCTGAAATCCTCACTAATGTCTTTTATACCTGTATACTTGATTATTCCCACATTCTACCCTCCATAAATTTGAAGTAATCCAAAACTCTGCTGCCTGTGGTCTTAATTTGCACCAAGTCCCATCCACCCCTATGTTCACTGACCTACGTTGGCTCCCAGTTAAGCAATGCCTCAATTTTAAAATTCTTATCCTTGCTTTCAAATTCCTCCAGCCCTATAGCCCTCTGAGATATCTGCACTCCTCTAATTCTACCTTCTTGAGCATCACCAATTTAAATTGCTCCATCATGGGTGGCCATGCCTTCAACTGCTAAGGCCCTAAGCTCTTTTATTCCCTCCCTCAACCTCTCCGCCTCTCTATCTCACTTTTCTACTTTAAGATGCTCCTTAATAGCTACTTCTTTGACCATGCTTTTGCTGATTTGGCCAAATACCTCCTTTTGTGGCTCACTGTCACATTTTGTTTGATAATGTCCCTGCGAAGTGCCTTGAGACATTTTATTATGTTATAGGCACTATATAAGTGCAAGTTAATGCTGTTAATCTGAAATTTGCCCTTCCTGGGTTTGGAATTTTAGCTTTTTGTTGGGCTTTAATTAATACACCACCCTTCAGTGATGGACATCTCCAGCTCAACAAGAACTAAAATGTAATGTCGACAGCACATTTTTGTTCTCCTTTTTATGTCAAATTCCTATTTTTGTGGGTGAATTTTAGTGCAATTAAGTTGTGATTGTCACTACTGTGAAAAGAAACTTTTCTCACCTGTGTCTTGAGGGGCACAAACACTATTCGCACAGTTGTGGCATAAGTCAGATACAATAAACAGTTTCCCTAAATACCTCTATCGGCTCACACTGATAGCACTTTTGCCTCTGAATCAGATCATGGTTCAAGTCCCACTCTAGGACTTGAGTCCACAGTTCAGGAATTTCATAAGAAATAGGAGCAGGAATGGGCCATTCAGCCCGTCGTGCCTTCTTTGCTATACAATTAGATCATGGCTGGTCATCGACCTCAACACCACTTTCCCGCGCTATCCCCATATCCCTTGATGTCATTAGTATGTTGTCCAGAGGGAGAGATCTGCTTTCCACAGCACCAGAGGGAAGCAAAATGTCACAGGAGAGTTGGAGGCCTGACAGTAGGGGCAGGGCAGACCCTCACTTCATTGATGCTGACCTGAATCACATGTTGGAGGCTGTGAGGGAGAGGAGGGAGGTCCTCTTTCCAGACAGTGACAGGAGGAGGCCACCTTGTCATGCAGCAGGGGCATCTCTGTTGAATCTTATCTTCCTCCATCCCCTCTTCCTCCTCCTCTCTTACCTCCTGCTCCTCCCCCGATGAGCTGTCTCCTTCCAGGGCCTCACCGTCCTCCAGGTCCACACCTCTCTGGAGGGCCATTCTATAGAGAGCGCAGCAGGCCACCACAATGACCGAGATCCTTGCATGAGGTCATTGGAGGACACCACCCGACCATTCCAGGCACTAGATATGCATCTTCAAAAGCCCAATGGCCTGCTCAATCGCTGTCCTTCTGAGCAGGTGGCATTGGTTGTATCGCCTCTGTGTCTCTGTCTGGGGCTCCCATAGAGGGGTGAGTAGCCCTCTCTTCAAGGGATTTCCCTTGTCTCCTGGATCCATCAGCCATTTTGGGGGATGGAGTGAAGATCCAAGGCAACCTGGCCTGACAGAGGATGAAGAAGTCATGGCAGCTGCCAGGAAAGCGAGTGCACACGTGGAGGAAACTCTTGTTGCAGTCTCAGACCAGTTGGATATTGGGGGAGTGGAAGCCCTTCCTGTTGACAATTCTCACTGGTCCATCACTGGGTGCCTTGATGGCCACATGGGTGCAATCAATAATGCCCTGCACCTGGGGGAATCCAGCAATGGAGGCGAAAGCCAATGCCCTCTGTGTCTGTGCAGGCCCATTTGCGTCAAGACGAGTGTAGTCCCACCCCTCCGGAATATGGCATCCGTGACCTGTCTTTTGGCGTAATGAACTGCTGACTGCAAGATGCCACTGAGGTCCTCAGATGATCCCTTGAACAACCCAGTTGCATAGAAATTCTGGGCGATGGTGACCTTGATGGCTGCAGGTAAGGGACTGCCATGGGGGAGCGTGAGGGCTCAGGTCATTGTGAATCAGAGCACACAGGACCGAAACCGTCTGCCTGGATAGGCACAGTCTCCTACGGCACTGGCGCTCTGTCATATGCAGGTGGCTGACTCAGGTGTGTTGGGTAGCACCTTCTTCCCCTTGCAACCCCCATTATGTTCCTCTGGCCTCATGCTGTCCAGGAGGTTGCATCTACAAGGAGGAAACTCATCCTGGCTGCTCTGTCCAATGTCAGAGTAGCCTGTTCCCATCTGAATTCCCTCAGCTGGACTTTGTATGTTCACCAGGCCTTCCCCTGCCAACCCCAGGTGTCCAAATGATGCCAGCAGGCTCACGTCCCTCTCCAGATTCCTGCCACTCACCACTGAGAAAAGCAAATATCACAGCTGCAGCAATGGCTACTCTGTGACACTTTTGGAGCAGCTGAGCTTTATGGTGCCTCAGCATTATTTTAATCATCCCTTCCCATAGGCTTCATGGTTCCTCGTAGTGCTCACATCTTGTGCAATCTGCTGTGTTCCACACATGGTGTTCTCCCTGTTCTCTACCTTTAAAAATCCCAAACTGCTGATAACAAGCCTGTTAATGAGCTCCATAATGAGCTCAACAGGAACTTAATTGGAGGTGTGCAGTGTTGCCATTCCCTCCCTCCCGACGCCCTTTTAAAAATGGCTTCACGTTCCGGAGGCAGTGGGGCCTCGTGTCGAACTCTGAGAATGCAGTCTTTGAATTGCGCTGGCACCCGACCCCGCAGCCAGCAGCCTTTAAAAATCCAGCCCATCCTCCCAGCATCTAACCTGTCATCCACTGAAAAATGTTATATGGTTCAATGAGATCACCTCTTATTCTGTTAAACACCCGGGAATGTAGGTCTAGTTTACTCAATCTCTCCTCATCGGACAATCCTGCCATATCCCAGGAATTGGTCTGGTGAACCTTGGGTGCACTCCCTCTGAAGCAAGTATATCCTTCCTTAGGTAAGGAAACCAAAACTGTACACAGCATTCCAGGTGTGGTCTTAGCAAGGCCCTATACAATTGCAGTAAGACTTCCTTACTCTTTACTCCAATCCCTTTGTAATAAAGGTTAATGTACCATTTCCTTTCCTTTGCTTGATGTACCTGCATGTTAACTTTCTGTGATTCACGTATAAGGACACCCAGGTCCCTCCGAATTCCAACAACTCCAAGATTCTCACCATTTAATAAATATTCTGCTTTTCTATTTTTCTTACAAACTTCACATTTTTCCACATTATATTCCATCAGCCGCATTCTTGCCCACTCACTTAACCTGTATATATCCTTTTGCAGCCTCTTTGCATCCTCCGTGCAACTTATTTTCCCATTTAACTTTGTATCATCAGCAAATTTGGATACATTACTCTCAGTCACCTCATCAACGTCAATGATATAGATCGTAAATAGACGAGGCACAAGCACTGATCCTTATGGCACCCCACTAGTTACAACCTGCCCACCCAAAAACAACCTATTTATTCCTACTCTCTGTTTTCTGTTCATTAACCAAGCCTCAATCCATGCTAATATATTGCCTCCAATCCCATGAACCTTAATTGTGTGTAATAACCTCTTGTGTGGCACATTATCGAATGCTTTTTGAAATTCTAAACACACTATATCCACTGGTTCCCCCATATTCACCATTTTAGTTACAAACTCAAAACGCTCTGACAGATTGTCAAACACAATTTTCCCTTCAGAAATCCAGGTTGACTCTGCCCAATCATGTCTTGATTTTCTTAGTGGCCTGTTACCATGTTTTTAACAATAGATTCTAACATTTTCCCTACTACTACTACTGTCAGGCTAACTGGCCTATAGTTCCTCATTTTCTCTCTCCCTCCTTTCTTGAACAGCAGAATTACATTTGCTATCTGCTAATCCATGAGGACTGTTCTCAAATCTAGGGAAGATCAAAACTAATGCAACCACTATCTCTGCAGCTACCTTTTTTAAAACGCTAAGATGTAGCCTGTCAGATCCAGGGGATTTGTTGATTTTGAGTACCATTAATGTCTCCAGTACTATTTCTTTACTAATACTAGTTTCCTTGAATTCCTCATTTCACCTCAATACTGAGAGAGTGTTGCATTGCTGAAGGAGATATTAAAATGAGGCCCTGTCAGCCTCTACAGTTGGATACAAAAGAAATGGCACTATTTGAAATAGGGCTGAAGAGTTCTGCCAGTCTCCTGGACAACATGTGTCCCTCAACCAACGCCACCAAAAACAGATTTACATTGACATTTATTTCATTGCTATTTGTAAGATCTTGGGATGTGCAATTTTGCTGTTGTATTGTCTACATAACAAGAGTGACTGTTCTTCAAAAATAATGTGCAGCAAAGTCCCACATTCAAATGAGAATTTACCTGTTTTGGTAGTGGTGATTGATGGATAAATGTCAGCCAGGAAAGCTCCCCTCTTCTTCTTCCAATTGGGCATAGGACCTTTACCTTCACCAGAACAGGCAGTTAAATGTTTCACCTGAAATACAGCACCTTTGATAGTGCTACAGACTGACACAAAGTAGTCTACTGAAGACTGGGATAATGGGGAGTAAGACTTTGAATGGACTAGGATGTAGGTGGTGGAGTTCTGGATGAGTTAGAGATGGTGTAGGTGGAACTCAGGAGACTGGCTTGAAGATATTGGGAGACTCAGTCTGATGTCCCAATTATATTTGCTTATATAATGCTTAAAGCCCTCTCCCCTGTCCCCTCGATCCTCATCTCCAACAATAAGTGTGAAAAGCTAATGGACTTCTTTGTCACTAAGATCGAGGCCACCTGATCAGCTGCCTCTGTCGCATCCCTCTCTTCCACTAGTCCACCTGGCCAACCTTCCACTAATGCTCTCCTGCCCTAGCCCTGAACTCACGTCTGTCTCTAGTTTCTCTCCTATCTCTGCTCATGCGGTCTCTGAGCTCGCCTTGTACATGGGACCCACCTCCTGCTCCCTCGATCCGATTCCCACTAAACTGCTGATCAACCAACTTTCCCTCCTGAACCCATGATAGCTGATATTGTTAACGGTTCTCTTTCTACAGGTGTTGTCCCTCTCTAATTTAAATCTGCCATCATCACTCTGCTCCTCAAAAAACCATCCCTTGGCCCCACTGACTTTGCAAACTACCTTGTCCCGTCCCAACCTCTCTTTCCTCTCCAAAGTACTTGAACATGTTGTCACCTCCCAAATCCGTTCCCATTTTTCCTGCAACTCCATGTTCGAATCTGTCCAATCAGTTTCTGCCCTGTCACAGTACCGAAACAACTCTTATCAAAGTCACAAATGACATCCTATGTGCTTGTGGTAAAGGTAAACTTTCCCTCCTCATCCTTCTCAATCTGTCTGTAGCCTTTGACATGGTTTACCACACCATCCTCCTCCAACACCTCTCCACTGTCATCCAGCTGGATGGGACTGCTCTCACCTGGGTCCATTCTTATCTATCTAATTGGAGCCAGAGAATCACTTGCAATGGCTTCTCTTCCTGCTCCCACACTGTTACCTCTGGTGTCCTCTTAGGATCTATCCTTGGGCCCCTCCTGTTTCTCATCTACATAGTGCCTGTCAGCAACAACATCTGAAAGCACAGCATTAGTTTTCACCCAGGTCTACCTCACCACCTCTCTCAACTTCTCTACTGTTGCTAAATTATCAGACTGCTTATCTGACATCTGGTACTGGGTGACCAGAAATTTCCTCCAATTAAATATTGGGAAGACTGAAGCTGTTGTTTTTGATCCCCACTCCAAACTCCATTCCCTAACTACTGACTCCATCCCTCTCCCTGACAACAGTCTGAGACTACACCTGTCTGTTTGCAACTGTGGTATCAAATTTGACCCAGAATGGACCTCCGACCACATATTCGCGCCATCACTAGGGCCGCCTATATCCACCTCCGTAACATCACCCTGTCTCAGCTCATCTGCTGCTGAAACCCTCATTCATGCATTCATTGGCCGGAGATTTACAGTGGATGGATGGGAGCCAGACTCCGACGTGAAAGTCGGTGGTGAACGCGCTTCCGCCTAGCCTGGGGATCCGTGCCGTATTTTGTGGATCCCAGGCTTTAATTATCCTGAGGCGGGATTTCCACCCACTTGAGGGAGGAGGTCCCGCATCCACCGGGAGTGGGTGGCCACTGCTGGGACCGCAGCCAAGCCATGGATCGAGGAGGGAAGGTAAGTATGGGCATGCCTCACCAGGGGGATCGGTCCTTCCCTGATGAGGCTGGAGTAGTCGTTTGAGGGGAGGGGGTGTCTTGGATCCCGGGGGTGGGTTGGGAGGTGGGGGCGGCCCTCAATCGGGCACCCTTTCCAATCCCCTGCCCCCCTGCCTGACCTTCGTAAACATGTCCAGAGGCGGAATTGGGGCGGGTAGGCCTCCCGGAGCCTGCTGCTCAATTTTACGCCGCCCCCATGCCACCATCTGACCCGCTGGGGCGTCGTAAAATTCCGGCCATTACCTCTAGACTTGACTATTCCAACACACTCCAGGCTGGTCTCCCACATTCTACCATCTGTTAACTTGAGGTCATCTCAAACTCTGCTGCCTGTGTCTTAACTCACACCAAATCCCATTCCCCTATCCCCTGTGCTCTCCGACCTACATTGGCTCCCGGTCAAAGGGTTAATTTTAAAATTCTCATTCTTGCTTTCAAATCCCTTCATGGCCTCACACCCTCCCCATCTCTGTAATCACTCTACCATTGGTGGCCATGCTTTCAGCTGCCTAGGCACTAAGCCAAAAATTTCCCTCCCTACACCTCTCTGTCTCTTTACCTCACTTTCCTCCTTTAAGACACACCTTAAAACCTACTTCTTTGACTAAGCTTTTGGTCTTCTGACCTAATAGCTCCTTATGTGGCTCAGTTCATACCTTGTTTTATAACGCTCCCGTGAAACGCCTTGGGATATTTTATTACATTAAAGGTGCTATCTAAATATAAGTTGTTATTGTTGAGATTAAATTGACCTGAAATGCAAATCAAGCTCCTTTTAACTGATTAAATTTGATGAAATTTGCCACTCTCTGTATAAAGCAATTAAATCAAAACTGTCTGTTCACCTAGGCGTCCATGCCCTAGGTTACAAAATTACAAAGGATTTGTTAAGGTTTAGTTTATTTGTACCCCTTAGAATCTTAAAAACATTCTCTCCTGAGCTTTCTTTTTCCAACTTCCTTAGTTTATCCTTGAATATTAGGTTCCCAAACCCCAGTTTTAATTTATTGCTTTTCTTTTTACCCTTTCCAAAGTTGGGATGTGGGGAGAAATATGTCTGCGTAGCACCGTTTTATGCAGACTAAGGCCGATTTTCTGGGGGCAGGCAGTGCTACGTAAACGAATTTCTCACCTTGGTGTCCCCATTGTAGTACAATGACCAGAAATATAAAATCCATCCAAATCCTGCTTGAAGCAGTTTATTAGAAAAGGAAATTAATGGTATTTGTCACCAAATTGTGTTGAAATAATTGAAGATTTGTAAAAAAGTATATTCTTGAAGGAAAAATAAATTTTATTCGAGATAACCTAAAAAGGCTCAACACAATGTATGGAATTTGCTTCCCTACAGGTCACTAAGATGCTGGCAGTGGTGGTCATTCTATTTGCCTTACTCTGGATGCCATACAGAACAATTGTAGTGGTTAATTCCTTCATCGACAAGCAATACGAGAATGCCTGGTTCCTTTTATTCTGCAGACTGTGTGTTTACGCCAACAGTGCTATCAATCCTGTCATTTATAATCTAATGTCTCAGAAATTTAGATCTGCTTTCAAAAAACTTTGCAATTGTAGCCGACATGACACTCAGCAGCGCCCTTTGTACACAACTCCTCTTCATTACAGCGTGGTGCGAGATACAATCAATGGGAGCTCTGAAGTTAATGGCAAGCAACAAGGTGAAAAGCAAACTCAACAGGAGGAAGCTAGCAACATCAAAAGGGAAGAAAATAAATCTACAGCAAAAGACCAGATGTACTTTAGTGTTGTTTAAAATAAGACCTTTATTTAAGATGGTTTGAATCAGAAGTACAATGGTATAGGGTAAGATAGAGAAAATGTGTCTCTGGCTATCAACCAAGGATTATGTAGAACATTTTGACGACATAAGTATTGTCCATGAAAGCACTTTATTCAGCAGACCACTAGGACTGTTTTCCATAATTACAAATCATCTGACACAGTTTCAATTCCTGAGTGGAATTGCAGTGCTCAGCCGAAACCATAGTAACCGTGGTCCTGAAAATCTGTAGCCCTGTGTTCCCAGTATAGTGCCAAGATTGGCTGACTGGGCCCCTCCACTCCTAACCCTGCAAGTCATTCTGGGCTCAGTGGAGCCCCCCCACCTGCCCATTAAAATATCCTGGCAAGTGCCTGGGCCAGTAGGGATACATCTCGGGACCCCACAAGTTGGGAATGTTAATAATTCCGGTGGAAGCCCGCTGCTCGGAACAGGAGTGCTGCCTGAAAACATGTATATGTCCCCCATCAACTCCTTTTAGAAAGGGGCCAAATTAAAAAAATTGTTTCCAAATTTCTGGGAGTCCAGGTTGCATCCTAGAACTGATGGTCAGCATTTCCACTATCCTGCAGGCTCTTACACCTCTTCTCACTGTGTGTACTGGCTTTGCTGGAGGATTATCAGGCCAGAGTTGAGCAAACACCAAACCTGAAAGTCCCCTCCCCCTGGTTACACCTCCTTTCATGCAGGCTATGATTTTGACCCAAATGGCCCGAGGAAATTGGTGGGATGGGCCTGGACACAGGGTTTTGGTGTTTACTTCACTCATGCAGCATGCACCTTAACTGAGAAGTCCAAGGTCGCCCCACCCCCACCCCCACCCCCTGCCAATTGGGGCTTAGGCCTTATTACAATAATTGAGGTGAGCTGTTAGTGCCTGTCACATCTCCAGAGGCAACTTGTTCATTTCAGAAAATGAATTTTGGGCTGTTTGCCTTGAGGGCATTCAGCCCTTTGTGGGGGGAGGGGCTCAGCGAGGGCTAGCAGGGTCTGGCGGTGTTGACAATAGCTGTCATTGGCCAGCAGCAGTGTTCCATATGAATTTCAAAAAACAGTTAAACATACCGTTTTAGTGGCTAGACCACACCTATGCTCTACTCAGGGCAGCCCAATTTCCACGAGGGATCCGAAAGCAGACCTAGGTCCCTTCATTAGCATATGAAAGGCTAATATGCTATAATTCATTTTTCAGGTGTCCTTAGGGCACAGGACGAAGCTCTGTAAAATGGTCATTTTGGCCACTGTTTTTCATCCAGAAAACAGGCACCAATTTCTACCCGAGTGACTTCATTCATGTGAACTCCACAGTTTTCTTAATTGTGGAACATACACCATGAGGGATAGCTTTCTCAATTCACTATATAGAGAAGAAGACTAATGTTACAGGTGTGGAACCAAATGGTCAGGGCCATAGGTTACAAAAAAAATTTAAAATTGGCTGCATTTTGCAATGAAGATTAAAAAAAAACTCCACTGGCCTCATTAAAGCTCTGATTTTTATGTTATCAGGGTCCATTGCTGGATTTCTCAGTTTCTCACTGCTTCCTTGACAACACTGCTGCTTCTTCATTTGAAATGAGGAAGTGTATGCATATACTCATTTAGAATAGATACAATGGAGGGTGGGACACTGATTTGATCCATGTTCTCACTGGTTCTGTATCACAGCCATGCTGCTATAGAGAGTGAAGAGAATGCTGTCACCAGCAATTTCTCCACAGGGAAACAAAAAGCTAGAGGGAAACAAGTAATCGGTTTAGATCGGTCTTTACAGGAGCCCAGGAAAAAGGCACTGGAAATTAGAAGTGCATAGTGCAGGAACATGAGAAAAGGCCTGCCGATTTTTATTTTAAAAAGAGCTCCTAAAATCTTCCATGCAAAAGTTGAGTCCCTTAGCATACTTAATTTCTGCTTAAATATATTTCTTGCTGGATCCTTATTCGAATATTATTGTTGCATTTGGAATAGCAGCTCAATCAAAGAATAGATGATTTTACATTACAGTTTCAGAAAATGGTTTGAAATTCATTCCGGGCTGCTATGATCAAGATTTCGAAACCACTCTTCAATCTTATAATTTGAGAATATACCTGTTTTCCTGAGCTTCTTTTTCTGCTAATTGCTGATGCCATGTGGCATGCTGTCTGGTACTGTGACCTATTTTACTTTGTTCCTGTACCAAAACTCGAGTTTAATGATAAATTGTTTGATTTTTACTCGATTATTAAGGTGATTTTATAGCATGTTAAATGTAACTGTGTATATATTCTGTATACTTTATCATGTATTTACAGAAATATTTCAGATATCAGTTTGTTTAGGTGCTTGCTACTTGCTCAGAAATTTACTTTTTAATTATTTTATTGTATGCAAGCATCTTGTGTAATTAAATCCATTCGATAGTGATGTATATCAGTGGTGCCAATTCGTAATGCAAAGTTAATGTTTGCAACAGTATAACAATGTGCCAGAATACATTCATATAGGTGAGGTATTAAGCTGATCATCAGTTCAGTTACATGCATACATATATACTGACAGAGAAAATTGAATGCAGTGGTAAATGGTTTTTGTTATGAAGCTGTTTATTATAAATCACAGCTAAGTATCTTTTGATATATGATATTGCGTCTTACTGCATGAAAAGTTTGTACAGAATCTGTTTGGCCGATAATGTAGTATTTAAAGCACTGGAGTCATACTATTGTAATTACCTCGTCTAGGTCGAATCCAGCAGTTTAACATGGAATAGCTTTAGCCTATA